>NW_006799940.1:1549812-1798698 GCF_000485575.1 Poecilia formosa
GTTTTGTTTGGAAACATCATAATTCATTTTATTTATCATTTCAGTTGTGTGTGTGTTTTTAATTTCTGTTTTAGTTATTGTTTTTGGTTGTTTTATTTGAATATATAAAATATCTTCTGGTTCTCATGGAAATTACATATTTGTTTTTGAGAGGATGAAATGTCACTAACATTATAAAGTATCCAAGTAAGAGTAGCTGTACTTCAACATATCTTTACTCAAGTAAAAGTAAAAAGTTATTACTCAATTTAATATTTGCAAAACTACATCATCAGATGGACCAAAATATAAAGTTAAGTGGAAATTTTTGCATTTAAAGGACAAAAATAACAAAAAGTAACAAAAGAATAACAAAATCAGGCAAAACAAAATTTTTCCAAATCAGTTTCTTTCAAAATAAAACTTTAAAGAAATTTCTGTCTGGTGAATTTTTGGTTAAAACATGTTGAAGTAGAAATACTTCATAATAAAATTACTGAAGTACTTTTTAGTAAAAATACTCCTAAAATGTTACTCAAGTAACTGGCGTTACTACCCAACTCTGATTATAAATATATTTATAATAAAACTGTCTCAGAACAACAATATTACCATTTATGTCAGTAATTCTAACATTAGTCACCGTGACAGGCCTGTAGTTTACGTAGGATGGTATAGTTAAAGTATCTCTCTGTCCATTTATGTCGGTAATTCTAACATTAGTCACCGTGACAGGCCTGTAGTTTACGTAGGATGGTATAGTTAAAGTATCTCTCTGTCCCGTCCAGGTCCAGGTGGCTGAAGGAGCCGGATGCAGACTCCACTGAGCTCTTCAGGATGGTGGCTGAGATTTTCATCCTCTGGTGCAAATCCAACGTAGGTCCCTCTGCTCGGGCGTCACCTTAACCCCTCATGCTCCAGCGTCAGACGTCTGCTTTTCTCTCCTGATGCAGAACTTCAAGCGTGAGGAGCAAAACTTTGTGATTCAGAACGAGATCAACAATCTGGGCTTCCTGACCGGGGAGGGCAAGTCCAAGATGTCCAAGGTGATTTTCATCAGGAGAACGTTCTTTACATAGTAAAAAAAAGAAGTGTGTTGTTTTACTGGTGGTGTTCTCACTCTGGTTTCCGTCTGCAGTCTGGTGGAGACCAGGAGCGTAAACATAAACGGCGCCGCGGTGAATATTACTCCATCCAGACGTCTCTGATCGTAGCTGCGCTCAAGAAGCTGCTGCCCATCGGCTTGAACATGTGCACACCGGGAGACCAGGAGCTCATCTCTTTGGCAAAGATTCGCTACAGCCTGGTAAGAAACCGACCCGACGCTTTGACTTTTAGACCTTTAAATGCAAACCCGGTTCTCACAGCTGCAGATTTTGGCAAGCAGTTACTTTTATTCATGAAGAGGTCAAATTTGGCCTGTCCAGAGTTTTTTAGGGACTAGCTACACTTACTCAGTTACATTTACGTTTTTGAAAAACAAAATACTTTTAGGAGTATTTTTACTATGCTGTACTTTTTACTTTCACTTGAGTATTTGTGTTCTGAAGTGTCTCTACTCTTACTGGAGTAAAATTTGTGGATTTTCTACTCAATGAATGAAGAACAAACCAAACACACACCTGCAGTTTTTTAGTTTCTTAAATTTTGTATTGAAAGAAAAAAATAATTTTTTCCTGATTTTATTTTTTTGTTACTTATAAAAAATATTTTTGGTCATTTTGGTCTTTAAAATACCAAAATTTTTCCTTAGCTTTATATTTTTGTCTGTTATTTTTAAATATTAACTTTAATCAATTACTCAGTACTTCAGTAGACTTTTCACTAAATACTTTTTACTCTTGGGTAATTTCTTAGAAGTTTAATTTTTACTTTTACTTCAGTAATTTTATTATAAAGTATTTCTACTCTTACTGGAGTAAAATGTCTGGATTTTCTACCCACTGAATGACAACAAAAATGTTTTAACCAAAAATTCACCAAAAACCTGCAGTTTTTGTTAGTTTCATAAGGTTTTTTTTATTGAAAGAAACTGATTTAGAAACATTTTGTTTTGCCTGATTTTACTTTTTGTCATTTTTTGGTCCCAAAATGTTCACTTTACTTTATATTTTCATCCAAATGATGATGTAATTTTTAAATATTAAATCATTGATCATTTGATCAGTTACTCAGTTCTTTTACCAAATACTTTTTCATTCTTGCTCAAGTAATTTTTAAGATGGCTACTTTTTACTTTTACTTGAGTACAACTTTTGAGCGTAACCTCCAAGTCTTTTCATGTGAGTGATGATTGTATTTTAGCTAAGAGTTGAGTCCAAAATAAAGACAAATTCCAGAAGTTCAGCATTCTCTAATCAAAGATATCTAAGGTTCAGTTTCTAAAATAATAAATAAATTATTCCGACATTTATTAACGGTGTTTTGAACAAACCATGTTTTCGTAGAAAGACACGGACGATGAGGTGAAAGAGCATTTGCGTCAGAACCTCCACCTGCAGGAAAAGGTGAAATCATCCTCAGCATTTCAAGCAGAGCAGAGCAGAAATCCCTTGAACACAATTTGCTTGATTGTTGATTATTTTTGTAATTCTAGTCTGATGATCCGGCAGTTCACTGGCAGCTGAACCTTTATAAAGACGTAGTGGTGAAATCGGAGGAGCCGTCGGATTCGGAGCACACGGTGGACAGAATCCAGAGCATCTCTGCAGCTGTCTTTAATTTGGAGCAGGTAAAAATTATTTCAAATACAAATGAAGATTAGATATACAAGAACGCAAAAACACCAGTAATTGTAATTTTTGTTTAACACTTAAGATTTTAACCTTGGCATTTTTTTAATTATTTGCTTTTGACATAAATACACACATCACTGCCTTAATAGCATTTAACTTTTTTAAACAAACTTTAATTCATTCCAATGAAAAAAAAAAAAAAAACTGTTGCATGGATTTGTTCCTGGTGAAACATTCCCACAGCATGATGCTGCCACAGCTATGAATATGAAATTACACATAAGTGGCGTCTCTTAATAAAATGACAACTGAAAGTAGTTTATTGTACTCTATATTTTTTTAGGGGAGTTTTGAAAAAAGGGGGTAAATATAAATGCACGCCACACTTTTCAGATCTTTTTCCTTACACTTTTTTAAACGTATAATTTACATTCAACTTAAGCTTTCACATAAAGTCCCATAAAAATATAATTTATGACAAAATTTAAAAGTTGTTTGAATTAAATTTTCTTTTAATAGATAAGAATTATTAATTTTTTTTATTATTCTATATCTGTGTTAAACAGTTAAGCAAACTAAGTCAACAAAATCACAGATTTTGAATGTCTGATTGTTTTATCTGATTTTAAACAGATTTTTAAACATTTTTCCCTCCCAGGTGGAACAGCCTCTGAGGAACAAGAAGTGCATCGTCCAGAAGCTGCTGTCCAAGCAGCGTAAGCGAGCCGTCGTTGCTTGTTTCCGCATGGCTCCACTCTACAACTTACCCAGGTGAGCGTTTATCTTTTTAACTGTCAATTTAAATACTGGCTTTAAAATAATATAAAATACAGCTTTTCCTCATCGTCCTACATAATGGGTCTGTTACTTAACCGGTGGCCTTCATCCCGTTCCCGCTGACCTTCTCTCCTCTGTGTTGTTTTTTTAACACTACCTCGCCCTCCCTCCTCTCAGATACAAAAATAATAATTACTTCCTGAATGGCTATCGGGAGGTTTGGCTGGAAAGGGCGTTCAAAGCCTCCAGCTTTGACCGCCTGTTCTCCCTGCTGACGGTAAAGTGACGTTGCAACAGCTTCCCGCCTTCAGACCCCCACTTCTCATCCGCCAGGCTGTGGAACAGTGGCTGCCTAGCAACCAACCGCTGATTCTGATTGGTCGGCTCGCCTGGAGAAATTGATGCAAAGCAGTAATTAAGAACGTTTTGGGCTATTTGCACTGCAAAAACACAAAATTTTACAAAGTATTTTTGGCCTGGTTTCTAGTACACTTGACTTACAACAGAAATAACTTATAGCTGCTTATTTTAGGTCAGTAATTTAATAATATTGATGAGAAAGTACAAGTTCTACTGGCAGGTTATAAGTCACATATGTCAAACTCGAGGCTTATAGACCAAATCTGACCCACCATAACTTTTTATGTGTCCCTCTAGAGCAGGGGTCCCCAAACTACGGCCCGCGGGCCGGATCCGGCCCACCACGTCATTTGGTCCGGCCCCCTGAACAATGCCAGATCCGGCCCGCCTCCTCATACCAGAGAGCATTCAGTGTTTTTTTCATATATTGTATTTTCCGGTTTATATGTGGATTTTTCTTCAACCACCAGGGGGCTTTTGAGCAGATGTAAAACTAACTTTCCCTCAATGGAATATATACACTAGTCAGTCCCAGTCACACACACCCCCACCCCCCCGCTCGACAGTTTCAAAGACAGAACAGCCGCAGCCCCGCCGTTGACAAGAATTTTCTAAGGTTTCTTTCTCCAAAAACTAAGACCGGCCCCTGACCAGAGAAAGGAACAGCCGCAGGAAAAAGTTTGGGGACCCCTGCTCTAGAGTGTAGACTAAACCAGTGTTTCTCAACCCTGGACCTCACCGCCCCCCTGTCCTGCATGTTTTCGGTATTTCCCTTCAGCCACACACCTGAATTGTATCTCTGGGTGATTAACAGGCTTCTGCAGTACTTGATGGTCATGCAATCATTTGAATCAGCTGTTCTGGAATAGAGGCACATCTAAAACATGCAGAGCAGGGGGGCAGTGAGGACCAGGGTTGAGAAACACTGGACTAAACACTTAAGTGTGCTTAAATATCATGTTGCAGTTTTTATCTGTTTACTGCCAAATTATACCAATCAGTCCCTCCAGGTTCTTGGGAATAATTATGGAAATTCATGCAAAATCAACAAATTGAGCTAAAACTGGGAGTTTATAACAGATTTTTCTCAAAAATTGTCAAAATCAGATTATAGTCTGCGATCTTTACAGCAAGGAATAAAAAGTCACACTTACCATAATGAATAAGTGTTAATATTTCCAAATTAGAACCGCAAACACTTGTTTTATTCCAAAAAATCACAAAAAGAATCTCAAAATCCTGGAGGGACTGAAAAGATGTTCAGTAATATTTAATTTTAAGGATTTGTTGATAACAGTTTGTGATCAGGTCTAATCAATACATTCTTGCACAACCGGCCCCTTAAGAGCGTTCATGGTCTGGATTTGGCCCAGAACCAAAATCAGTTTGACACCTTGTTATAAAACCAATATTAAGGAATTATCAACTTAAAACAGGCTGAAATTTACTTTTAAGTCAGTTTTATATTGTATCTATTACACTAACACATTTGATCTAGAAACTAGAATAAAAATTCTTGGTATAATTTTGTGCTTTTGCAGCATGTGAAATGTTTTCCAGCTCTTTGTCGAAGAATTCAATAAATCTTAAGTAATTTTTCCTCCTGTTTTGATTGAAAGATTCAATAATCTTCCTACATTTGTTCATCCTTTTTAAGAAAATGTGTTAAATGCCTAAACTTGACCAGTCAGAAGAGCCAGTGGATCCTACATCACAACCCTGCCTGAAATACACCTCCTGTAACCCTCTCCTCCACCCTGACATCTCTTTCCTTTCTCCTCACAAAAAGGAGGGAACCCTCACCAGAACCCATCCTAATGCCACTCTTCCTCCCTCCACCTCCTCTTCATCCCTCCATCCCCCCTAACCCCTCCCCAGGCATCGTGCTATCAACTTCTTCATCCCGGCCTATGAGAGACTTTGGATAGCGGCAGAGGAGTACTCCTTTGAGGAAAAGCTAGTTCAGGACCTGGCAGTAAGTACGGGGCCCGCCCCGCCCCTGCCCTGCGTTGGCACCCCTCTGCCGGTCCTGTTTGCAGAATGCTTCCTTAGATTGGCGCTCGTTGAGCCTTGGGAGCGAGTCGGGGCGGGGACGCCGCCCAAAGCGCCCGGCGGCCCGCGCAGCAGGCATGCTAAGCCCTTCAGACAGAGATCCGTCAGGAGTCAGAGGCTGCATGATGAGCTCAGGAGGCGCAGGGCCAGAAAAGCAGGCGGTGGCGTTCTGACGGCGGCGGCGGTAAGGAGGGTTCTCACCCCGCAGCAGGAGGCTGTTCGGACCCAGATCCAACCCATCAGTTGTCTTTGCGCTTTACTCTGTAAGACGTGTGTGGCGGTGCAGTGCGGTTCTGTGGGCATGGAGAGTCACATTTTATCTCTGTCAAACTGTGAAACGTTTTCCTACTGAGTCCAAGTTTAGGTCTAGTTTTCAGTCCGTCATGTTAGTTTGAGTTTATGAAGATTACCGTTTTGGACGAGGATCATTCTTCATGTTAGCAACAAATACAAAATCTTACCAAGTATCTTTGGTCTGGTTTATAGTGCAAATTTCTTAGTACACTTGAAATAAGACAAAACTAACTTAAAAGTAACTTACTAGTAAGATATAGAGGCTTGTTGTCAGTAAATAATTCCTTAATATTGATGAAAAAGTTCTAGTTCCATTGACAGATTATTTAACCTATAATGAGACGTTTTCCCTTGTTGTAAGTTAATTTAAGTAACTAGAACTTTTTCATTAATATTAAGGAATTATTTACTGACAACAAGCCTCTTTATCTTACTAATAAGTTACTTTTAAGTTAGTTTTGTTTTATGTTTTAAGATATTTGCACTATAAACCAAAAACACTTTGTAAGATTTTGTGTTTTTGCAGTGTGCTTGCATCTGTTTGTTGCATCATGCATGCTTTTAAAAACACAACACAGCTCAAATTTCCTCATTCTCTCCACGAATCACCTTGCAAAGAAAATCTGCATGCTGGTGAGACGTAACCGACTCGTTCATGTGCTTTAAAGGGGACCTGTTGTGCTAATTCACATTTTTTGTACTTCAGTTTTGAATCTAAAAACATTAAAAAATCTAAAAAAAAAATTTAAAAAAACACCCAATAAGTCGATTTTTTTTGGTTTCTGAAAAATTAGCTGTTTCAAACAACGCCACATCAACCAAGCTCTGCTCCCGTTCCCTAGCAACCCCAGCAGGATGTCTGGTTATACCGCCGTACAATGGCTGCTGAAAAAGACAGGTGTTTTATTGTTGACTCACCATCCAGAAACCACTTGGTGAATTTGTGTTGGTTGTGCAGGAGGCTCCAATTTTGCTTTTCGAAGATGTATGATTGTATCCTTACACATCTGTTTGCAGCCATTTTCACGTGCGAGTGTAAACATTGAGTTGGGGGGCGTGGCCAGCAGCAGTTTGTTTGGATTTAAAGTGACAGAGACCCAAAAACATTCTGAAAGGAGCTCAAAACAAACTAAAATCTGATGCAAAAACATGATTTGTTTAGGCCATAGACTTGTCCTAACCTATTCAGAGAAGCATAATAGGTCGCCTTTAAATAAATAACGTTGATTATATTCATGAGAGGAAGAAGGAGAACGAGTGAGAGAATCTCCTGCGGGATGAGTGATGCAGCTTGTTGACTTCTGTAGAAAACACCGATGAAGATCGTGGAGGAAGAGGAGGAGGAGGTGGCTGAGATCAAGCCGGATCCGCTCCACCAGCTCATCCTCCACTTCAGCCACAACGCTCTGACAGAGAGAAGGTGAGAAGAGGCTGAAAACTCAGAACCGCCACATGAATGTCGATTAGTACAAATACATGCGTCTGTTTTTAGAGCTTTTTCTCAGATGGTAAAACTACAAATGTTAATGATTTATTGGGAAGGAAATACTTTGAATCTTAACCACGGTCACAACTTTAAGGTTTTTTTAAAAATTATTTTCTAGTTTTATATGTCTAGAGAGAGAAATGTTTGCCAACTTTTCTTCACAAAATCAACTTTCAAATAATTTTATATGTTTGCTCAGGTGGACTCTATCTACTTATTAGGAGATTACCTAAATTTTATTTTGAGATTTCAAAATAAAATTTTGAAATTTTATTTTCAAAATAAAAATTGAAAATAAAATTCAAATTTTATTTTGAATTTTATTTTCAAAATAGAGTAAAATTATTTTGAAATTATTTTATTTTATTAAAGCTGAGGCAGCTGTTCAGTACAAGTAAAGTTTTTGAGAAAAATCTGTAAAAACTCAGTTTTTAGTTCAGTTTGTTGATTTTGCTTGAATTTCCATGATAATTCCCAAGAACCTGGAGGGACTGATTGATATAATTTTACAATAAACAGATAAAAACTGCATTGATTTGATTGATAACATGATATTTAATCACATTTAGTGTTTAGTCTAGAATCCAGAAGACCACATAAAAAGCTACGGTGGGCCGAATTTGGCCCACAGACCTCGAGTTTGACACCTGTGCTCTAAGTCATCTGCTCCTTTTGTGGCGTTTCTAAAATACTCTGCTGACTTTGGTTTATTACGTTTTCATAATATTGTGATTTTTCTTTTTTCCAGCCACCTGGAAGTTGATCCTTTATATATTGCATATGCAGACATGATGGCAAAGGTATTTTCCTTTTGAATAGCTGCAACAGACTCTATTAATTAAAGTTTTTAAATCATGACCCTGTATTTTGTCAGAGCTGTGCAGAGGATGAGGAGGAAGAGGAAGAAGAAGGGCGGGAAAAGACTTTTGAGGTACTGGGATGTTGCTGCTTGGGGAAGCAGCTCTGAAACTGTTTTTATGTCTTTTGTGAGGCACGTTTTCGCTTTTCCCCCTCAGGAAAAGGAGATGGAGAAGCAGAAGATCCTGTACCAGCAGGCGAGGCTGCACGCGCGTGGGGCTGCAGAGATGGTGCTGCAGATGATCAGCGCCAGCAAAGGTACCAATGATCCACCTGGGAAAAACCATCTGAACGTCTGGAGAAATAATCCAGGACTTATGCTAGGATGTGTTTTGGAAAACAAAGCTTTTATTTCTCAGCCTCATTATTTTTTTTATGTTGAATACTAAAATCAGACTCCAGACTTTTTTATGCTCTGTAGAAACCTTGTATTTTCTTGGATTGAGTTTTCATGAGATGCTTTTAGAGGAACAGGATAAAAACCGGCTGACCTTTATCTCCTCCATCAGGTCGTCTGGGCCCCATGGTGACCTGCACCCTCAAACTGGGCATCTCCATCCTAAATGGAGGCAACGTGCAAGTTCAACAGGTGACCTCTGCTCCCGTCCAACAACCTGCCATGAGCTGCATGATGGCAGAGCTTTATGATCTCATAATCTTCCTTTATCGCAGAAAATGCTCGGTTACTTGACGGACAAAAGAGACGCAGGCTTTTTCAAGAGTCTGTCAGGACTGATGCAGTCGTGCAGGTAGGGACTGTTGGGGCAAAAAGCTTTGAGTCGGACAGAAATGTTGTCTTCTTTCCAGCTCTGTTGCTTTTATGGTAGCAAACTGTGTTTTTAAAAGTGGGAACCACCAGGGGGCGCTGTGGGAGCCTCAAAGTTTGAGGCAAGATGAGGGAAAAAAATTATAAATCTTTTATTTTTCATCAGAATTTTTGTTTTCTGCTACTCAATTATTTTAAAATAAAATATAAGTTAAAATAATTACTTTAAATGTTATTTCTGTTGCTAATTTTCTGACTGGCTGCCAAATTCAAGTTGCTTTGCTCCTTAAGCTAGCATAGCGAGGAAGAAATTTAAGAAATTCTGACAAGAAATGATTCGCTAGCGCATAGTTAGCTTAATGTTTAGCTAGTTCAGAGATAAATGTTTAGCTAGCTTAGTGTTTGGCTTGCTTGGGGCTGGTTTAAATTAGCTAGCTCAGGATTAGATATTTAGTTTGGAGCTAAATAGTTAGCTTACTTACTGTATTTATGAAGCTAGGTGTTTTACTCGCTAACTAGATATTTAGCTTGCTAACTATATGTTAACTTTGAACTAAATACTTGGTTGCTACCTAAATGTTTGGTTGTCTAACAAAATAATTCAAAGAGGTTTTTAATTAATGCCTTGAAAAGGAAATGATAAAAAAGGGAATAATAAAAACCATGAGAAATGTGTAACAACCCTGATTGATGAAATCTTCAAGAAGAAATGTTCAGGATGCTAAAAACTAAGAAGCTAGCAGCACGTGTGTATCTCCTGAAGTGGAGCTAACTATTTCTATCCTTCTTTATTCTCTCAGTGTCCTGGATCTGAATGCATTTGAGAGGCAAAACAAGGCAGAAGGACTTGGCATGGTGACGGAAGAAGGTTCAAGTAAGTCTGAAGATTTTCTCCTGGTTCGTATTTTTTAACTTTCCTTTGCAGCTGAGTAAAGCTGGACCTTTCCAGTATCGGTGTCTGAAATGTGTGGATCAGTGCCTGGACTTTTGACAAATCAAAATGATGAATTTTGATTCAGTTTGCTGCTTGTCTTGGAGTCAGTGAAGTTTTCGGTGTGACGTCTTTTGAGTGTAATGAAAGTAGGGATACGTTTTTCACCGCAGCCCCCAGAAAAATCCCACCTTAGGCTAATATTCTGATGGAACCGGAGCGAAGATGAGGAAGACTTGGTTTAGCACTCAAAGCTCTCACCTCTCTAACCTTCACCACAAACCTCCCGTCTCATCAAACCGTTTGTCTCCTCATCATCATTTCCACTGAGATTTAACAATTCACTGTAACTACTGTTGTCTCTGTAGCCGTTTCGAACCTTTCACCATGACTCCGTTCCTGTTTTGTTAGATGCAACCCAGACCTCTGGTTTCCCCCGTCGTCCTAAGCAGCATGTCTTTGTTTTTCCACTCGTAGCTGATGTATTCATATCTCTTTGTATTGTAACTCGGTGTCCTCTCTTTTTGCTTATGTCTTCGTGTGCCGTTTGTCTCCTTCCTGTCATTTTAAAAACCCATCGATGGCAGTCAACACTCAGCGGGGTAAATAGCAAATTTAGATCATCGTGATATGGCTCTGCTTCCTCCCTGAATGTCCCCTCCATACATGTGGTCCATCCTCCCTGCTTTTATTTGTGACGCTCCTGCTGTCTGCAGGGAGCATGCTGATGGAGAACACCCAAAGTGGGCCATTACATCAACCCACTGCCTGTTTTCTGTTTTATCCTGCTTTTTGTTCAAGTCTCCCTCCCATGTTAACATTTACTAATGCCAGTCCTGATTAGTGCTGCTCAGATACGTTTCAGTGCCACTTCAACAGGTTTGACTAAATAGGTCTGTGGGCTCTTCCACAGCTCAAGCAAAGCTTTGGCTTGCTTTGGATTTGGGGGCTATTCCACAAAGCTGGTTCTGTTTTATAATTATCAACTTTCACATGGTGTCACAAGCTGCTTTCTACGACGGCGTGGGAGGGCTGCTGTAGGTAGAGCAAAAACGGAAAACATTTCCCCCGCTTTTTTTTTTTTTTTACCAGAAAACTCACATTTTCTGGGAAATAAACAAGTTTGAAGTCAAAACTTTGCTAGAAAAGTCTAAGAATTTTCTTTGATACACGTCAGAAATATTCTAGAAAAAAATAACAAAATTTCTGAGTTTTAAAAGTTGAAAATATGCCAAAAAACACACGAAATTTTGAGATTAATCTCAGAAATATTCTTTAAGAAAATGAGAAACTTTGAGTTTGAAAAACCAAAAATTTGTTAGAAAAAAAATTAATCTCAGAAATATTCTAGAAAAAAATAACAAAATTTCTGAGCTTCAAAAGTTGAAAATATGCCCAAAAAATATGCCCAGAAATGTTTTAGAAGAAACAAAATTTCTGAGTTTGAAAAGTTGAAAATACACTAGAAAAAAATTAGAAATGTAGAAATTACCTCAGAAATTTTCTAGAAAAAAAGAACAAACATTCTGAGCTCTGAAAGTTGAAAATATGCCCCAAAAAAGAAAATTTGAGATTTTTCTCAGAGATTTTCTAGGAAAAACATGGAATTTCTGTTTGAAAATTTAAAAAAAATTCAACTTTTCAAACTCATAAATTTACACTTTTTTCTAGGAAAATTCAGATTAATCTCAAAATTTCAGATTTTTCTCCAGCTAATTTTTGACTTTTCAAACTCAGAAATTTTCTTGTTTTTTTTTTCTAGAAAATCTTAGAGGTTAATCTCAAAAGTTCTGAGTTTTTTCTTGAAAATATTTGACTTTGAATTGTCTTGCTTCTCCTAGAAAATGTCTGATTCTTTTCTAGCAGACTTGCTCTCTTCTTCTCCCTGCAGTGGCCCTGTTATTCCATCGTAGCGTTCAGATTTCAATCCACCTGATGTGATTTATTCTGACTGGATTAGCCGGTTAAGATGAATTGTAAACCTGTTTGTCCGCTGTTTTCACCGGGCCTCTTCACGGCCTGCATGTGAAAGTTTTCCAGCTCCCTCCAGCTTAAGGAAATGTCCTGGTGTTTCGTTGTTGATTTTATTTTATCTTATAAATCGGCTCTTTGGATTCAGTTTTCCACCTGTAATCTAAAGGCTCAGAAACCTGGACATCAGAAATGCCCGGCCTGCCTTTACATGACGCAGTGCTTTGCAAAAGTATTGATGCCTCTTAGACTTTTTCACATTTTGTCTCATTACTACTGGAAACTTCATTGATTTGGGGGGATTTTATGTGACAAATCAGAACAAAACAGATTTACAGATAAAATTAAAAGTTTTTATGAAAATCAGAAAAACTTTTTATGCATTTGTGCTCATGGTTTTTTAGTCAGCTGGCACATTTCGTCTTTGTAAAATAGTTTAAGCTCAGGCAGGTTAGATGGAAACCAAACATATATATTTTTTATATATTCTCAATTGGATTTATGTGTGGACTTTGACTAGACCACTCTCACAGAATATACAGCTCTGGAAAAAACTAAGAGCCCACTGCAGTGAACCCCGTTGAAAACCTGGTTTTTCCACCAAATATTGATTTCTGACCTGCGTTAAAACGTCAGTATTGCTGTTTCTAAATGAATATAGACTTGTTTTCTTTGCATCTTTTTCATTATTTTGACCATTTCTCATTTTCTGCACATAAAAAATAAATTTTTACTTGTAATTTCAGAGACATGTTGCCAGTAGTTCATAGAATAAAAGTACATTTTACTCAAACATAAACCTTCAAAGGGTAAAATAAGAGAAACTGATCATTCTTAGTGGCTTCTTAATTTTTTCCAGAGCTGCATCTTTAGTCTTTTGTGGCCATTTTCTTCCAGAACTTTGCTTCCATCTTTACACCCACCATGGAGATGCTGTTTTCACCAAGATGTGAAATTTTAGTTTGAAATTTTCTAGAAAAAACAATAGTTCTGAGCTCAAAAAGTTGAAAATATGCTTTAAATAAAGAACCAATATTTTTAGATGAATCTCAGAAACACTCTAGAAAAAAATTATTTCTGAGCTCCAAAGGTTTGAAAAAAAAAAGAAAAAAACTCCCAGAAATTTTGAGTTTAATCTCAGATATTATCTAGAAGAAGAAAGGAAGTTTCTGAGTTTGAAAAGTGAAAAATTTGTTAGAAAAAAGCTAATCCCAGACATTTTCTTAGGACAAAGAACAAAATAAAAGTAAAGTCAGAGAAACTAAAAAATAAATTTTTTCCAGAGCTGTATGTTTTGTCGTTTGCTCCACTGACAGATTTTCTTCCAGGATACGCTTCGTTTGCCTCCATCCATCATGAAGATACTAGCTGTGTCCGAATTCAGGGTCTGCATGCAGACCCTGAATTCGGACACAGCCATTGTTTTCACAAAGACGTAAAGTTTTAGTTTTCCTCCACCAGATTTTGGATATATGTTAAAAAAGTTTATTTTTCTAAAAACAGAAGAACGGGACATTTTATGTGTCGCTCTGTCAGATAAAATCCCAATCAAACTGAAATGTGACAAAATGGGTACAAAAACTTTTGCAAGGGACGATAGTTTTAAATAGTTTTAAATAAATGATTTAAAACTTTGGATCTGCATTAACGTGAAAATCTTTTTCAAGGCTCCAAGGTGCTTCAGAACGACGAATTCACCAAAGATCTGTTCCGCTTTTTGCAACTTCTCTGTGAGGGACACAACGGAGGTGAGGAGCGAGTTTAAAAACAGACGCACTGGAGCACAGAGTCACTTTTAAGTTAAACTTTTTCTTCCGTCAGATTTCCAGAACTTCCTGAGAACCCAAACTGGAAACACGACCACAGTGAACATCATCATCAGCACTGTGGACTACCTGCTCCGCCTCCAGGTGGCGCACGCGCTCACACCCTCCTCTTCATCACGCCTGTTTGTTCCTGTGATCATATCTGCTGCTCTTCGTCTCCCGTTTAGGAATCGATCAGTGATTTTTACTGGTATTATTCTGGGAAAGATGTAATTGATGAAACTGGGAAGCACAACTTCTCCAAAGCTTTATCTGTAGCCAAGCAGATTTTTAACTCGCTCACTGAGTACATTCAGGTAGGAGACTCATAAATAAAGTCAGGTATTGATGTTTTTATCGTGGATTTCATGGTGTTTTCTCTCACCTGCAGGGGCCTTGCATTGGAAACCAGCAGAGTTTAGCTCACAGCAGACTGTGGGATGCAGTCGTCGGCTTCCTGCATGTGTTTGCAAACATGCAAATGAAGCTTTCACAGGTTAACCCAAACTCAGGCTTTATTTTTGTCACAAATCACAAAAAACATCATGTGTATAATGTGTTGTAAAAGCCAACGATGTTCAGATTTGACTTCAAGTAATTAGTTTGTGAAAAAAGGAAGCAAACTGAAAACCGTCCTGAATGTAAGGACTCCAATCTAAGGAGCGACTAGAAAAAGTACTTAAGATACCAAAACCACCGACTACAATGATAATCTGCCTAAATCTTTGCCATGTAGCAAAGATCAATAAATCTATAATTACAGTTAACTGGTTTAAAAGAGAAAAAAAATTTGATTTTTATTTTCCTCTTTTAACCATTTTTTTCTGTTTAGGGTTTATGGTTGGATTTTTTTTTTGCTGTCATTTTTAGAAAAAACTGCAAGAACACAAAATCTGACCAGGCATTTTGGTCCAGTTTCTAGTGCAAATATCTTAGTTTTCTCTTATTTCTAGTGTTTTAACTTCTCAGCAACATGTAGGGTTTGTTTTAAGTAAATAAAACAAAAAAAATTAGCTACATTGAGATTATTTCACTAAAAATACAGGAATAGTGAAAGTGAAATAATCTGCCAATGGAACGTTTTCACCAATATTAAACATTTTAAAAATAAGCTCATATTTCTTGCTGAAAAGCTATTTGTAAGTTCATTTAATCTTATTTTAAGATTTTGTGTTTTCGCAGTAAATATCTGGTTAACTTCAGTAGCTCTGTTTTGTTGCAAGAACAGAAAAAAAATCTTAAAATGTTTTAATTTTAAGGATGCCAGTCAGATTGAGTTGTTGAAGGAACTGATGGATTTACAGAAGGACATGGTTGTCATGCTGCTGTCTCTCCTTGAGGGTAAGATGGTGAAAATGTTGTTTAATTTAATATAATTTTAAAGTCGTAAAGTAAGCAGAGTGGTTTGGTGCCTCTCCAGGAAACGTGGTGAACGGGACAATCGGGAAGCAGATGGTCGACACCCTGGTGGAGTCTTCCAGTAACGTGGAGATGATCCTGAAGTTCTTCGACATGTTCCTCAAACTGAAAGACCTCACCACGTCCGACAACTTTAAGGAGTACGACCCGGAATGCAAAGGCATTATTTCCAAGAAGGAGTTCCAGAAGTCGATGGAGAGCCAGAAGCAGTACAACCAGTCAGAAATCGAGTTCCTGCTGTCGTGCGCGGAGGCCGACGAGAACGACATGTTCAACTACAAGGAGTTTGTGGAGCGATTCCACGAGCCGGCCAAGGACATCGGGTTCAACGTGGCCGTGCTGCTGACCAACCTGTCCGAACACATGCCGCACGACACCCGGCTCGCCACCTTCCTGGACCTGGCCGAAAGCGTCCTCAGCTACTTCGAGCCGTACCTGGGGCGCATCGAGATCCTGGGCAGCGCCAAGCGAATCGAACGCGTTTACTTCGAGATCAGCGAGTCGAGCCGTGAGCAGTGGGAAAAGCCGCAGGTGAAGGAGTCCAAGCGGCAGTTCATCTTTGACGTGGTGAACGAGGGAGGAGAGAGCGAGAAGATGGAGATGTTTGTGAACTTCTGCGAGGACACCATCTTTGAGATGCAGCTGGCCTCGCAGATCTCCGAGCCGGACGCCGTGGAGCAGCCGGAGGAGGAGGAGGAGGAAGAGGTGCACAACATCCTGGAGGAGCTTTCTGGGGGAGACGCCGCCGCCCTGGAGTCCACCTCGGCGTTCACCACCGCCTGTCGTTCGGTCAAGAAGAGCCTCTCAGAAATCCGGCAGATCTTCACCATTAAAACGGCGCGCAAGCAGTTCAAGAAAATCAAGAAGCTGAGCATCAAGGAGCTGATCACCGGCTTCTTCTCCTTCTTCTGGATGATCTTCATCGGCTTCTTTAAGGGGATTATCAGCCTCGTGTTCGGTTTCTTCCACGTCATCTGGTCGTCCATGTTCGGCGGAGGGCTTGTTGAAGGAGCCAAGAACATAAAGGTGACGGACATCCTGGGCAACATGCCGGACCCGACGCAGTTCGGCATCCACGGCGACGTGGGGGAAGGAGACAAAGTGGAAGCCATGGAGTCGTCGGGCAGCTTGGACAAAGCCATGGCTCCTGCAGGAGACGCCACTGAGGTGGACGTGATGCTGGAGATGCTGACGCCTAAGAAGGAGGGAGGGAAACACGTGGAGCCCGGCCTGGGGGACGTGTCGGAGCTGAGCGGGGAGTCCTCCGCTGCAGACAGCAAGAAGGTGCTTCAGCTTCCTCTGTTCAACTGGGCCTCTCTGGAAAAATGAAAGAATTTAATCTCAGAATTAAAATCTGAATTTTAAGATTTCTGATTTTTTTAAAAAGTCAGAATTCAGATGAAAAAAATCTGGATAAAATAAGAACAATTCTGAGAAAAAAAACTGAAACAACGTGGAATTCTGAGCTTATGGTCAAAATTTTGAAAAAAATCCCCCTCAGAATTCTGACCAAAAAAAAAAAAACAGAAAAAAGTTAGAATCCTGAGAAAAAAATCTGAATAAAATAAAATAAAACTATTCTGAGAAAAAAATCTGGAAAAAGGTAAGAAATCTGAGATTAAAGTCAAAATTTTGGGGGGAAAAAACTCTCAGAATTCTGACCAAACAGAATTCTACAAAAAACATTGGAATTCTGAGAAAATAGTCAGAATTCTCAAAAGTTGGAATTCTGAGAAATAATTCAGAAAAAAAATCAGAAATCTGACAAAAAAGTTGGAATTCTGAAATTAAAGTCAGAATTTTGGGTAAAAAAAACAGCAACAAAAAAAACAAAACAACTCGCAATTCTGAGAAAAGAACTTGGAATTGACAAAAATTTGAATTCTAAGGAAAAAAATCAGAATTCAGTAAAAAAAAAAAAATTGAGAAAAAAAGTTTTAATTCTAAGAAAGCAGAATAAAATGAGATCAAAGTCAGAATTTTGAAAAAGAACTAGGAATTCTAAAATAAAAAAATCGGAATTCTAAGAAAAAAGTTGGAAATCTGACAAAAGGTTTGGAATTTTGAGGAAAAAAACCTGAAGTAAAAAAACAAAACAATTCTGAGAAAGAAATAGAAGTTGTAATTCTGAAAAAATACAGATGCTTTTCTCAGTTGCCCTCTTGTGTTTTGCTGTCCTGCTCAGACAGTAAATTTCCGTCGTCTAATAAAACTGTGTTGCAGAAAGCCGCTGCCAAGACGGCTGCTCCCTCTGAGAGTGAGACGGAAAAAGCAGAGTGAGTAAAGGAGTGAAGTAGAACTGAAGTCAGAGCGACGTCTCCCGTTTACACGTTTATTTATCGCTGCAGCACAGAGACCCGGGAGAAGGAGGACAAACCAAAGGAGGAGGAGGCGAAGGAACCAGCTGTGGAGGAGAAACCCAAACCCAGATCCAGTCAGCCTAAAGAGGCGTCTCCGGCCTTCATGTCAACCGTCTTCGCCATTCTTGACGTCTATCTGAATAAGATACTGGTGAGCGGAACTAAACTCAAAACGTTTCGCAGTCACAGATCAGCAGTTGGATCATCTGGAGCTCTTTAATGTTCAAACCAGGGAAGCTCATTCCAACCTCTTGTCTGCAGGATTTTATTCTTTGCACTGCAAAAACATTAAATCCTACCAAGTATTTTTGGTCAGTCTATGGATGCATTGGTGAGAACCATATGCAGCACTTTGATGCAGTTTTTTCAAGTTTTATTTCTTTCTTTCACGCAGAAATGGGATAATCTTTTTTATTCTAAACTTCTGTCTCTCTTAAGGATCCTGCATCATTTTGTTTCCTCTTATGTGTTTTAACCCTTCAAAAAAATCTCTTAAATTAAGAAACTTTGGTTAGCGCATTTCTACTCAAGTGAAGACGTTACAAAAAATCCATCTTCTGCGAATAAAAATAGAAGAAAATGAGGGAAACTTGAAGAGCATTATTATTATTGGATTGCTGTGAAGCAGCCGTTCTCGCCCATAACAAACGTTTTCATTGCAGAACTACCTGGCTCGTAACTTCTACAACCTCCGTTTCCTGGCTCTGTTTGTTTGCTTCGCCATCAACTTCATCCTGCTCTTTTACAAGGTAACGATTCCAAAAATCTCCCCAGGGTTTTTCACAGAACTGCAGGCTGAAATGCTGCTAATTTCCACAACATATTGAGGAGTTGAGATGAAACTCGTGGCATAAAACATGTCGTGTTTTTAGGTCACTGGTGAAGCTGAGGAAGAGGAGGAAGACGAGGAGAACCACTGGGGTGACGATGATGACGAGAACACGCTGTTTGACATGGACGAGTTTGTGCTGCAGGAGAGCACCGGGTACATGCTGCCGACGCTGCGCTTCCTGGCCATCTTCCACACCGTCATCTCGCTGCTCTGCCTGGTTGGCTACTACTGCCTGAAGGTGCAGATTTGCATCAAACCTCCAGCAGATCCAGCCGTTTGGGTTCGATTAGATGTGTTGGTTATTGCACTCTTTGTGTTTTGCTGTCAGGTTCCTCTGGTGGTGTTCAAGAGGGAGAAGGAGATCGCCAGGAAGCTGGAGTTTGACGGTTTATACATCACTGAGCAGCCGTCCGACGACGACATCAAGGGCCAGTGGGATCGACTCGTCATCAACACGCCGTACGTCAACCAAGACCTTTGTCGTTTCACTGACTTTAACTTCAGAGTTACAGCTATTTTTTCTGGATTTCAGATCTTTTCCCAACAACTACTGGGACAAGTTTATCAAGCGCAAGGTGAGTGTCCGGCTCAAACACACACACGGCATTTTGTCGAGACCCGTAGGAGTCAAACTACAATTTAAATGTTAGGTACGAGTTTGGTTCAGAGTCAAAATGTAAAGCTCTAAATAAGAGGTTTATTTAAAAAGGTTTTATTGATGTTTCCTGTTGTTGTTCCACAGCATTTATGACGCCCTAGACGGCTAGCTAACATCTGAGTTGGAAAATAACCCAGTCCTTGATGGTTTCTGGTTTTATTTGCTACTCTTTTACGTTAAACTCTTTTATGAAACTATAACAAAACACAAAATAAAATCTGTGGAAAGGCAACTAGACCTCAGCTATCAATGTAGCTTAGCTTGAAAGTTAGCTGGAAGACATAGAAAGAAGTTTTCTATTCTGCACAATATTCAACTAATTATTAAAAATGAACTTAGACACATTTGGACATTATTTATCTGGAGGACAGCAGAGCAGTTCAGCTGAAACGATTAATAACACAATGTCCACTAGATGGCAGCACAGCTCTATTGTACAACTTCTGACCCAAAGTAAACAAACATGATGATGGAGTCGTCAATATTACTGCATTAGTTATTATTGGCACATCACTGAATGAAACTGAAAGAAGAGTGAAGGATTCCTGACCTTTAAATAGGAGGAGATGAGTTTCTGACGTTACAGGAGAAAGGAAAGGTTGGAATAAATTAAGACTACAACCCTACCCTCTCAACCGAAAGTGTATTGCTGTAATTTTATTTGTAACTTGGCACATTCAATATATACAAAGCCATCAGGAAATATTTAAATGAATATTTGTTCAGCTGTCCTTAGCTTGATTTGAGTAATAATCTGTACTTCCTCTGTGCATGTAGGTGATCAACAAATATGGCGACATGTATGGGGCGGAGCGCATCGCTGAGCTTTTGGGTCTGGATAAGAGCGCTCTGGACTTTGACCCCACCGTGGAGACGGTGGAGAAGGAGGCGTCCCTGCTGTCCTGGTGAGACGATTCAGTCCTTATAATACAAGAAAAAGCAAAAAACAGACTCATGTCGTATTAGAAAACAATAGAAATCTCCTTTATTGTCCCTCAGTGGAAAATGGAAGCATGCAGTTTACCAAAAAATAAAAAATAAGAGCAACCTGTGGAGTAAGGGCAAATCTACAGCAGTTATCAACATAGATGTGCGCATATATTTGTGCTTAAAAACAACACACTACAAGAAATAAAAAAGAAATAACAACAGGAATGTAAACACTTGAGTTTGTTCTCACAGCTGCTGGAGGAAGGTGATAATGCTATATAAATTAAATAAATCAGAATCATAATTAAATGCCAACTTATTTTAGTAACTCAATTCAGAGTTGATTTAATTACAGCCTTCATTTCTGGTAATTATGAAGATTTTCTTCTTACAGCCAATGAAACCACGGCATAGAAGATTAGAATATTTTAAAAAAAAATCAGAAATGTGGATTATTTATAACAAATAAACCATATCCAATACATGCTAGTTATTTATTAGCTTCAAAATTAATTTGGACTGATGGTAGATGCTGTTTTGTCTCCTCCATTATTGACATATTTTCACATCACCAGCAGATTTTAAAACGCTATTTTTCAAGTCCAATGTATTCTATTCAGTAATTATGTGATTTTTATTATATTGTCAGGTTTTCCAGTCCAGAATCTGTTTTGTAAAATAAACTCTGCTGGTTTGATATTTCTAAAATAAACATTTTCCTCCCCAACAGGCTGAGCTCTATTGACACAAAGTACCACATCTGGAAACTAGGAGTGGTTTTGACCGACAACGTGAGTTTATTCATCGGTGTAAAGCAACATCACAGGAGCCAGGATGGATGTTTTCCTCTAAATTCAGGCTTCTGTCCGTCTCTGTCCTCCAGTACTTCCTGTATCTCATCTGGTACACCACCATGTCCATCTTTGGACACTTCAACAACTTCTTCTTTGCTGCACATCTGCTGGACATCGCCATGGGCTTCAAGACGCTGCGCACCATCCTGTCCTCCGTCACTCACAACGGCAAGCAGGTGAGGGCGTCGGCCACTAGAGGGAGCCAAAGTGTTTGTAAATGTTTTACTGGACGCCATTATGACAGAAAATAAGGTCTAATTCAGTGTTTTTCAACCTTTTTTGAGCCAAGGTACATTGTTTTAATTTAAAAAATCACGAGGCACACCACCAACCAAAATGTAAACAAAGATACTCTGTAGCCGCTTATATTACATATATTAGTCATTCTTATCAAAGTGTCTTGAATAGGAATCAAATAAACACAAAAATCTATTTTTTATCATATTTTACATTTCTTATTTCAAATTGCACGTAACATGTCCACTTCAAAAATACACCTGAACAGGGCCACAACACTGTGGTGTGTGATGCATGAATGTAGTAACATCATGAATGTTGTAACATTCATGCATCACTAATTCTCTTGTTTTAATATAAAATGCTCTCTACCTACTGCCATCTAGTGGTAATAAAATTACATGATTACGCCACTAGTCACTACTACAGCAAAGACACTCAAAGATGGCGTTATTTACAGATAATTAATTTTTCAAAAAATCTTTTAAGACCAACTACCGTATTTTCCAGACTATGAGCGCACCATACTATAAATTGTACCTTTAATTTTTTGAAACCCCCCACTCCCACCCCTGAAAACTTACATAATATCAGCCGCGCCGGGCTCCAGGCCGCTGGTATCTCTGCCGCTCCCGGTTTCCCATAAGGAGCCAGCAGAGGGCTGCGTCCTAATAACTGCTGGATATATTAAGGACGCAGTTCTCCGTCTCCAAATCCGGTTTTGTTCACGCCGAGTTTACATGCAGCGGCTCTATTTCCCTCCTGCAGTGCCAGATCGATACTCCTCAACTTAGAAGCTGCATCATATGAGTTTGAAAACATTTCTCCGTCATGCCTGCTGCTAGCATGCGCTTGTTCTAAATGAAAATTAGCGCGTTCTTCTTTGATTTCCTATTTTGACTTCCAATGATTCACTTCCTGCTAGAGAGCCCCCTGGTGGTTGAAGAAAAATCCACAGAAAAGCCGCATGTTCAAAAGTTTAGGAAAAAAGTAGCAGCTTATAGTCCGGAAAATACGGGAGGTGAAATTGGATAATTTCCACGGGACACCTGACGATCACTCACGGTACATTAGTGTGCCGCGGCACAGCGGTTGAAAAACACTGGACTAAACTAAAAGAAAATTGATGAAGAACAAAATGACATGATTAAAAAGAATAAAGTAATTTGATTTATTGAAGATTTAAGACTTGTACAGCATCAAGAATGTCGCTAAACCAAAGCAGCTGGATGGAAATAAATGACTTTTTATTCATCCAGGTTCAAACTAAGAAAATTAGGCATTTACATAACATTTACATTGGAACAGTTCAAACTTCTTACTGAGATTAATTTAGTGACTGAAAAAACCTCATAACTTGGATGGACTGTTTTTAAATGAGGTTGATCTGCGGAGGCTCATAAATTCACACCTGAGGAATAATAATAAACTGTAAAGAAAATATTAAAAACAGTGACACAGTTAACATTCAGTTCTGTTTATTTACAAAGTGTCAATTCACAAAACATCATCTCAAAAATAAATATGAGCCCGGTCAGTAAACATTACAGTCGGTTTATAATTCAGTTAGAAGTCTTTAATCTGAGGAAACCCAGCAGTTTGTGTCGAGTTGCAGCGAAACATTGGAGAGTAGAAGGAAAAAGTGGGAGAATTGGTCAGTTTATTCACATGGTGTCTGCTTCACAGCCTCTGAAGAGTGGACTCAGTGCACAGAAAGCGTATTTACTTTTTTAAACTTTGTTTTTATGCGGAATGAACCAAAACATTAAGGTTAGGGCCAAACCAAGCAACAGCCAGTCCCAGAAAAAGAAAAACATTCGGTTAAAGTCAACCAGAGGAGGGTGGTTCTTTTTTGGGGCAACATTTCGGCCTCAGGACATTTGAAAAAAAAAGTATTAATGTTTTAAGTTTTAAATATTGTGTTACAACACTGACATGTTTAACAATAATAAATGAATAATGGGCAAGCTCAGGATTGGATAAATTAATAATTACAGGTCTGAATGTGTTCCACCCTGTTATGAACATTTACATATAGGCCACAAGTAGTTAAACATGTAAATTTTGAAAAACAATGACTTTCTTAAAGAGTGTGCCCCTTTTACTATATATGTTTTATTTTTGAAATTCTAACATCATGTAGTTACGAATTATTTATGTCTGTAAAGAAAAAAACTGTTTTTTTACTCATTACTGACGGCATTGAAAATATTGGTAATTTTAAAAACTTATACCAATATTTGCATTTATTGGTCTTCGACTTCCAAAATGGCACAGAAAAATGCAGAGTGCTTCTGTTTGTTTCTGTAACAATATTTAATAAAAACCTGTGTGGAATGGAAAATCAGTGTCTTCGATTCTAAAATCTGACGATTTTCATCATTGGTTGCAGGATTGCCTCTTTCAAGATAAGAAAATGTACAGAGATGGTGACAGTTGAAGCTTACGTTGTTTTCCATGGTTAAATTCACTTCAAAACCAGTTGATGTCACTTACATTAAATGGTTTTTATGGAATTTTAGACTTTTCTAAGGCAAAAAGGAAAAATCCTAACAGGGTGGAAAGTTAGTGCTGGGACATGTATAATATGAGGAAATATCAAATAGGAAAAATAGTTTCAACAGATTCAATGCATATTAAAATTATGTTTAGTCCAGTCAATCAACTTATTGAAGAAAAACATAAAAAAATATGTTTTATAGTTTAAACTTCATGATGAAGTCTATTACATTGCACTGGGGATGCAATGAAACTGAACATGTTGGTCACCAAAAAGGTGTGTAAAGAACAAAATAATATTTAAAAAGCAGTTAATTTATATTTGAATAACGGCAAACATATAAATATAATTAAAATACTTTATTGTGAATATTTGGCACATTTTACAAAAAAATAATTGTAAGCAAAACATGGGGACATGGAATGTTGCCGCAAAAAAAGAATCACCCAGGAGCAAAAAATCAACAATTAACTGCTGCAAGTCTTTGACTATAAAACAATTCCGTTTTTCCCAACATCTCTCTCCTTTCTCCTGATGGAGACGTATTGAAAAAGTCCATATCATGGATAATGTTTATAATATAAATGGAGCCAACATTTAGTAACCGCCTTCTTGCTTGGAACCAGAAATATCTTCAATATGTATGTGTCACTTTTACGGACTCCTTCAGGAAGGACCGGGTCCTTTCTGACCGGGTCCTTTCTGACCGGGTCCTTTCTGACCGGGTCCTTTCTGACCGGGTCCTTTCTGACCGGGTCCTTTCTGACCGGGTCATTTCTGACCGGGTCATTTCTGACCGGGTCCTTCCTGAAGGACCCTCTCGGTCCCTGAACAAACTAAAGTTATTTAGTTTATTTCTTAGATTTCCTCTCATCATTCCAGAAGGCAGTTCGATTTTAGACGTACAGCATGCAATTATTTTGGTGTCCAAAAGATATTATGACTTGTTGAATACAAAGAAAGGAAAAATGATTTAAATACTTCACATTTTAATTCAAAATGTCACATGCAGCAATGAATTGTGGGTAAAAGACTTCACCGAAGTCCACCAGGATGTAAGCTTAGCTGGTGTGTGGATAAAAGCGAGAATCTTTAATTGTATCCTGGTTTTGACAGGGAGCAAAAATAGGAGAAGTATGATCTCTGTTTTTAATCTCAACTGAACTTCCTGTTAGTAAACAGCAGTCCAGCCTTGAATGTGTGAATAGTTTTTTCACCTGGACAGAATATTTGTAAAGGAAGTTTAATGGTTCCCCTCAGCTTGTGCTGACCGTCGGTCTGCTGGCCGTGGTCGTCTACCTCTACACTGTGGTGGCCTTCAACTTCTTCAGAAAGTTCTACAACAAGAGCGAGGACGAAGACGAGCCCGACATGAAGTGTGACGACATGATGACGGTACGTCTAACCTCCGTTTGTTTAGGACAAAGAAAAGGCATGAAATTGGAAAATAACTTCACTTTGTTTCCAGCTGAAAGAGATTCCTCTGGCTTTTATTCTGAGCCGATGACGATCAGGTCCTATTGGCCTTGATCGCGGCACGAAGACACGACTGAGCAGAAAGAATGATTCTTAAGCTTTTAATTCCTTTAGAATACCTTGACAGTTTCCATCGCAATCGCGCTTAACGTAAATTCATGACATAAACGTAATGCTGTCTCCATCAAAATAATGAAAGTTTCAATGATTTTGTCCTTTAACTGGTTTCAGTGCTACTTGTTCCACATGTATGTGGGCGTGAGAGCCGGCGGAGGCATCGGAGACGAGCTGGAGGACCCGGCCGGAGATCCCTACGAACTCTACCGCATCCTGTTTGACATCACCTTCTTCTTCTTCGTCATCGTCATCCTGCTGGCCATCATTCAGGGTAAGTATTTACTCCCGATCAGAGCAGATCCAGAAGTACTCCCTGACTGATCAGAACTCCCCAACCTGCCGTAGGTTTGATCATCGACGCCTTTGGGGAGCTGAGAGACCAGCAGGAGCAGGTCAAGGAGGACATGGAGGTAAGACTCGCGTCTCACCTGTGAAACCTTGAAACTCCTCTAAAAATGCTCAGAACTGCATATTTTAATAACTCAAACACACAGTGGACGCCATCTTGGCACTAAAACCAAAACTAGCATCTACAGGCTTCCTTGTTTCTTGGAAGTCCAAAGAAAATTAATGACACTCCTGGATTTTCTGGTGTGTAGGTCAGAGTTTTAATCTGATTCTTTTATTTTTAATTACAGTCTTGTTCTAAGTTTTTGGTTCTGCATTTCAGAAAACTTGTTAAGCCTGAGTCGCTACGGCTGTCATTCGTCCAGCCGGCTGCCATGTTTTTGAGTTAAAAAATGTTTAAAGTTGGCAGGAAATTTTAAAATATCACTTGGTAGCTTTGTGTTATTGGGAGGCTGGAAAATTAATACCTAAAGTCTTTAAAAAGGCAATAATAAATAATGTTAAGCCTGGAGGCCCGCCAGGCTTATAATGCACTGCGGGAAAGTCTGGTAGGTATTTCAGTTTCTCTAACTGCATTTTCTCCCCCCCAAATATTTTAGAAATGCAGAACCAAAAACTTAGAACAAGACTGTAATTAAAAATAAAAGAATCACATTGAATTACATTTACAACTTTAGGCTTTTTCAGAATAAAAGTCTAAACACAAATTCAGCTGTTTTTTAGTTAAACAGTTTGGGGTATAGTCTAAATGAATATTTTTTTATTTTTCTTCTTGCTGGATGATAAATTGTCCCAGTAATTATCGCGATAAACAAAAATATTGTTGTTTTTGGACCATTTTAAAGTAATATAATAAGACAAACAACACTTAGCACTGGGAAATATTTTAATATCCAAAATGAAACGATAAACAGCAGAAATAAAAACCACCTACAACCAAAACCATGATTAAAATGGGTTATAATGTCTCAATAAGCAAAACTGCATTTCAAAAAATACTGCAATGGAAATTAGCGATTAATTTATTGCTAATTACTCACAAAATAAAAGTGAGGATACAGAGAATATATACGTAAATGTACTTAAAAGTTCTAACAGTTTCTAAAATCCAAATATGTAATTCCCGATTGTTTCCGTCAGACCAAATGCTTCATCTGCGGCATCGGGAACGACTACTTTGATCGGACGCCTCACGGGTTTGAAACTCACACCCTGCAAGAGCACAACCTGGCCAACTACCTGTAAGAGCAGCAACACACTTAAACTCTGAGTACTTTAGGCATTTTAAATAACTCCTGCCCTCCTTGTGCAGGTTCTTCTTGATGTACCTAATCAACAAGGATGAGACTGAACACACGGGTCAGGTACGTGAAAACCTCCACGTCTGTTGGTGCCTCTGCACACTAAGACAGCAGAGGACGGACAGGAAGCTCCGGCTCCAGGTCTTTACTTATGCAACATTTCAAGTGGGCTGGAATGTTGCAGGGGAATGAAGCAACGCGTGGGCTCGCTTTGACAATTTCGGTGCACCTGAGGTTTAAGTTGCTTTTATTTGATATGCAGCTACTGTCAGTCTAAGCCAGCGGTGTCCAAAATGAGGTTAGGGGGCCATTTGTGGCCTCAACTACAGGATCCAGTTTGGACAGTTTTTGTTTTGGGCCAAATCCAGATCATGAACGCTCTTAAAGGGCCGGTTGTGCCAGAATGTATTGATAAAAAACATGTTCACTAACTGTTAAAATATCATTGAATCCTTAAATAATACTATTGAACAGCTTTTGGGAAAAATGTCTTGAATAATCTGCCAGTGGAACGAGCCTCTATTTGTAGCTACAAAGTTACTTTTAAGTTAGTTCACTTGAAATAAGACAAAACTAAGATATTTGCGTTTTTGCAGCGTACACACTGTGCTTTGACCGACCTGTTTTGTTTAGCTTAATGCGCCGGAAAATACGGCATTGATCAGATAAAATAAAAAAGTCAGTAAAGTTTTACACCACTGGTTTCTCGCCTTGCTGAATTTTTCATCCCAACCGGACGTTTCCCGTTTCCTCTTCCAGGAGTCGTACGTGTGGAAGATGTACCAGGAGAGATGCTGGGACTTCTTCCCTGCAGGAGACTGCTTCCGCAAGCAATACGAGGACCAGCTGGGCTAGGAGGGGGGCGGTCTGCCCCTCCCCTACTTGACGTCGCCCTGTTACCAGAACCTGAACGCATTTTGAATTCTACCGCTCACTGGACGCTCCGGATTTGTGCGTCCAGTGAGCGGTAGACGCCGACGGCTCATTTATGCAAAGCCCTTTGTTTTGATTCTGACTCACATTGCCTTTCCCACCTGCTTAAACCCACCATGTGTTGTGTGTAGACATCTGAAACACGGCTAAGGGTTACAGCATGACGACTGAATGTCCGTAAATGCACAATTTCTCGTCAACCTGAGTGGACGTTTGCTCCTGGAATGGATCAGTGCTGATTGAGTTAAATGATTTGCCTTTTCAACGCTGGCTCGAGCGTGTAACGAAACGAACGTGGTTCCTTCAGGACCAGAGCCGAATCTGTTAGGTGTCTATCAAGTGCCAACGTGCCTTTGGAAGAATTAACTATGCAAAAACGAGTCTTTGTTCCTCTTAACACAAGCAGTGCTCTAGTTCTGGTCTTAATCACATCGGTTTTTTGGCTTTTAAATGAACAAAAAAAAAAACATTTGTTGTATAAATCTAGACATTTCTTGTGTAAATGTTGCTTAGTTAGGTTGTGTTCCTACTCTGTGGTGTCCTGCCCACCCTGCACTTCTTCTCCACAGTAGACGAACCCCACAACAGAGGAGAGTTATGAAACTTGGTTCAATGATTTATTGGCTGAAACTGTGCGGCCATTTGTACGTATGTAGGAGGAAAATAATAAACTGATGCAATATGATATATTGTGTCCTCTGTAGCCTGTTTGACCATCAATCTCTGGCAGAGAAACGTACGGTACTGAACACAGGTTGGGACGCCCTGACTTCGGAAACATACCGGCTGTCTTCAGCCAAAGAAATGCAAGACATTCCTGCAAACCTCACAGCAGATGGTCCCGTTTTACCTCCAGTCTTTAAACTGCATCTTCTTCATGGTCAGGAGATCATGCTGTCCAGCCAGTCCTCCAGGTCCTCCTCAGTCATCGCCTCTTTGACCTCCGCAGCCTTAGGAGGGGCTACATCCTCGTCTAAAGCTTTTTCTTCCGATGCAACTTCCTTCACTTCTTCAAACCCTTCAGAAGAAAATATTAAGGTAGAAGGAAGTTTGAGTCCACACAAGATTAAAGCATCTCGGTAACATTTCATATACAGGGCTGGGCGATAAATATTCAAAAACCAAAAATAGATTTAAGTTAAACTTTGACATCAGCACACGCAGAGCCGTCATCTTGATTTTCAGCTTCTAATTATTTGGACTTTGAATTAAGTTTTACTCTACAACATAATATCAGGGCTAAGTTGATTTTATTTTTTAAATTCTGAGAATAAAATTCTAATAGTGAAAGAACTAAGGACACACAAAAATAATTATCTGTAAAAATTTAACAAATAATGCTTAAAAAATCATCAGTAGCATCAACCTGCAGAACAGGCGGTAATAAAACTTGCCTTTCTCTGGAGATCGTCTCTCCTCGTTTGGACTGCAGCTCAGCTGATGTCCTGCATCATCTGACCCGGGTTTCTGTAAACCAAGTAGCTCATCCAGCTCTTCATCACCCTCCTCCTCCTCCTCAGGCTTAACAGCCACAGAGGAAACCTGGGAGTTCAAACCCACTGCTGGTTTCTGACCGGTACCGAGGCCTTTAAAGGCAGCAGACGGAGGAGGAAATTTGGGTACTTCCTGTTTAGGTGTGAGGCTCACAGCTGGCAGCTCTGCTGGTGCTGAGACCTGAAACATGAAGACAAAGAGTAAATACCTTAAAGAAATTATTTAAAAACACAGATCAGGATAACTGGAAGTAATTTTCCACCTTTCTAAACTTACAGCCACAGTTAAAAACAAATAGTAACTGCACACCATGTTCTTACAGAGCTATGCTAACGATGGCTAAGAAAAGGAAAAACATCATCTTAGAAGCAGCTTCTCATAAAGGTTATTTAATTCCCTTTATACACTTGTTTTAAATGTCAAAGACAGAAATACCTTTAAGTGATAACCTAATTTTCTTTTACGCCACAACTTTATTTCAACCACTTCAATTCCACCTGAGACGTAAGAAAAAGCTCCAACCTGAACCAGTTCAGCTTCCAGATTCAGTCTCCGATGGAGAGGAACTTGTTGGAGACTCTGGGCGAGAGCAGGAAGGTCCAAAACCACCGGCGACATCTGAAGATTAAAAAATAAAGAAAATCAAACGCCTCTGAAAGGAAAAGGCAGCACAAAGACTCAAAGCAGCCATAAAACAGAAATCATGAAAAGGTTTTAACACCCTGATTTAGGTTAATGAAAGTGAAAGTTTGACCTGATTGGCTGTGAATGGATCCGTCTCCCAGTCCTTCTCTTCTGCAAACCGGAACTGACTGAACGAATCCCCTGGAAGACGAACAGAAATAACTTCATGAGCATCTGTTTCAATTTATTCGTCACTTTGCTGCAAAAATATCTGAAAACGTTTCGGAAGTCAATCAGCATCTGTGTGTGAGCTGTTGGAGAGCTACAGCAGCTCCAACTTTTCACAACATTAACAGCAATAGCTCTGGTGTGCAACACTCCACAGACACCGAGAATGTGTTATTAATAAACAGAGTCAGGGTGCTAAAACTCATAAAAAATAACAGAAAACTTGTGGTGTTTGAACGAGACACCGCTGCAGCAGAAAGCTCAGAGTGAAATCACAACATCCAGCACAACAAGGACACAGTGTCAGGTGTGAAGCACCACTCTGCCCGCTTCGTGCATGTGGTTATCGCTGCAGCGCTGCAGAAGGATGTCACTTTGGGAGGAATAAAAGGCCGCCTGTGGGTATTTTTACACAACATGATGAAAGGCTGCCTTTGTTCAAAAAGCAAGCTAAAAATTCTTAAATGCAAAACAGAGAGGAAACAAACAGTAAGTCGGTCCTTTCTTTGAGGTAGAAGGAGAAGAGAAACATTTTAGCTATTAAAGAAAACAGACAACAAAACTAGGACACGTCTAAAAAAAGAAGAACTGTAGGAAAATATTGACCCTTTGCACGTGACGTCACCCTCTTACAAACTGTTCCCGCTCCGCCATGACGGACGTCAAATCAACCAATGGGTCAAAAAACATAGAAATGGACGTCCAGTATCTCTTTTATTAAGTTGATTTGACAGTAAAAATGGTTTCAGGGTGAAAACCAAACTTGTCATTTTACTGTAAAATCCTTTAATCAGGAAAGACGCAGCGGCGATGGATACCAGCCGTTAACCATAATGACTGTTAGCCCTCGGTGTAACCGCGGATTTGTAGCGAACACTTTTTACAAGATAAGAAAATTATCGTTCATAAACTTAATAAGTATGATTAGAAAGATATGAAATGTCGCATTATGGAGAAGGTCCGTGTCTAACCCTTAGTAACCATGGAAACAATGCCGCCGTCACGTAGCCTAGTACGAAAAAACGGGTTAGCATCTCGTCTTTTGTACGGCTGATCCGGTGTAGAGGGAATCGCTGTTTATGACGTGGTGTGAATTCAGGGAGAGTCGGTAATTTGATCAACATGTCAAGAGGGAGGAGGTATGGGTCGGTTTCTAAGCTAGCCATGTCCAACTTTTGTAAATATCACCGTCTATGAGCCCCAACCAGGTGTGTTACGTTCACAGACAAATTAGCTCGACGCTAACAAATAGAAGCCATGAATGAACTGGCAAAAACAACTTTGGAAAACAATTTCAGTCGCTCTGTTCAATATTCCCGATCCTCACTTCCGACGTCCATCATGGCGGCTAAAATGATTTAGTGACGTAGTTGCAAAGGGTCAATATCTGCAGCATCCATAATGTGATTGTTACTATCTATATGGAAGACCAGAAGTGCAAAAGGAAAGATAGAAAAAAAAACTGCACAAGCCAACCAATAAAACGAAAACTTCAGGTTGATGTACCAAAGATATATATATATATATATATATATATATATATATATATATATATATATATATATATATATATATATATATATATGTTTAATTATTAATTACAAGTGACGACCTGCGTCAGAATCATTTGCTGGCGTCAAATTTTGAACCAATTTTGAACATCGGCTGGACGCAACACAAAATTATTTTGAAGAATAAAAGTACGTACCAGGATTTTAATTTCATTATCAGAGCTGTAGTTTTCTCAAACTACAGCTTTCTGTGGCTTTCGGGGGAAAAATGGGACACAACCAGAGGACTGGAAGATCAGGTTTCATTTTTGTTAGATCTCCTTGTTAAAGTAATGTCTATTTTTAATTGAGCCTGCCGTACGCAGATGGACAGTCAGCGGGAGATGATGTATGCCGTCGGTCGCTGCTGCTCATTTTACTCTCCTGCTTTACACTCGGCCTTCATCGGCACCATCTGCAGTTGTCCTTGGTATCTTGGCTGTATGAAAAGTGAGTGAGGTCAACCCGCCGCAGCTACAGGAGGGCTTTGTGTCCGTCAGACTGAGTCCGGCTGGCGTTACGGAGAACACAGCGACTGTGACGGAGATGGATAAGAGAAGGAAATGTGAATGTCAGCTTGAAGTGAAGGCTCAGCGACAGATGCCTTTATGTTCGGCCATGAGCGTGATTGATATCCGCAATAACAGCTGATCTTTTCAGGTCTTACCACATAAATCCTGCCTGGGGCGGGAGTGAAATCGATTTTAGCTCCAGATGCTATCTTAAGCTGATCAGAAGTCAACAGATAATATTTAGTGAAAAGCGGGATCTGTGATAACATGAAAGCAGGCGTTGATTTTGCAACAGAACTAACTAGAACCTAAAGAAACTCAATGCTATCAGACTGTAACATAACAGCCTAGAGTCAGTATTTACGCTTGTTTCAGATCTAATAAATCAGCAACTAGAAAAAGCAGTTTTTAGAAGACTGAATGGTAATGTGATGAGGTCTGTTATGAACATGAAGGAGTCTTCATGAATGTTTACGACTGTTAGGAAGTGTCATTCAGTAAATAATGACACTTTCAATGCAAAGTTGCACTAAAACTTGGATTAAAAGGCCATTACAATGGCCAGATTTGCATTATTTGGATAAAAATTTCATTTAAAGCAAAGAGCCGGTTGTGCCAGAATGTATTGATAAAACCTGTTCAAACTGTTAAAATATCAATGAGTTTATTAATTAACTAATATTATTGAACATCTTTTCAGTCCCTCTAAGATTTTGTTATTCTTTTTGTCAATCTTTGTGGCACTAATCTGGAAATATTTTCAATATTTGCGCTTATTTATGACGGTAAATGCAACTTTTTATTACTTTCTGTATAAATCATGGACTTTAATCTGACGTTAATTAAAGCTGCTGTTAGTAAGAAAGTAATTAGGTTTTTGACAATTTCTGAGAAAAATCTCCAATAAACTTCTATAGTTTTTAGCGCAATTTGTTGATTTTGCGTGAATTTCCACAGTAATTCCCAAGAAACTGGAGGGACTGTAAACGGATAAAAACTGCATTGAGAACATGATATTTAATCACACTCAGTGTTTAGAATCTAGAGGGCCACATAAAAAGCTACGGTGGACTGGATTTGGCCCACGGGCCTCGATTTTGACACATGTGCTCTATAGTCACTCCCACTCTGTGGCGATCCACTATAAAGCATAAAACTATGACGTCACATCGTGAGTTTGACTGAATATTCAGTGAACTTTGGACAACGGCTCAGATTAAAGCTGCAGCAGGTATTAATTTGCACCGTTTATCTCATAATCTTTTATTTGGAAATAAATCCCACCATCAGCCCACACAGTCAGTTTTCTTCTCCAGCAGATTTATGTTTCTACAAAGTTTCATTTTACATTCAGATATAGGCAGAGACGCAAGTTTGAGAGAGCACATGAGTCACCTGATAGCCGTATCCCTCCAAACTTGGCTTCATTATGTAACAGATGATATAAGAGAGAGAATAATAAAAAGCTAAGGATGTGAAATGATAAGGATCTGATGTCATTTGATTCCTGAGCTGCACTGCTGATCAAATAAATGTAAATCAAGGCCTTTAAATTATCATCGGTTCATTTTGGAAATACATTTATATGAAGAAACGAGAGGAAAAGTCAGAGACGTAAACGATCTTTGGGGAAAAAATATCTTTAACAGTAATTATTAACTTCAGAACTTAGTTTATATGTTAACATATTTCTTCATTACTTTTGCAGGAATTTCATTAGCAGCTACATGAATTAAAACAAATTAAAATCATCATGATGGAAATCCAAAGGTGCCAATAATCATGAACAATAAAATATCTCATTTACTGATGTTTTAGATTGGTTTAATTTACTAATACTGCTTAGACCAGTCAACATAATCAATACATCAACATCAGCTCTTTATGTCACGTCAAACTGGAGGCCCATGGGCCAAATCTGGCCCACCGTAGCTTCTTATGTGGCCCAATAGATTCTCGACTAAATGTGTGATTAAATTATCAAATCAATGCAGTTTTTTTCTTGTTACTGACCAATTACAGCAACCAGTCCCTCCAACTTCATCAGAATTATTGTGCAAATTTACACAAAATCAACAAATCACTGTACTTTGTTGCGCTAAAACATAATTGGAGTGTTTATCGCAGATTTGTCTCAAAAATTGTCAAATACTTTCTTACTTGTGCTAAACAGCTGCCTCAGCCTTAACTGATAATATTGAACTTAAAATATAATCAAATAACCCAATAAATAATATATACAGTTAATAGATGCAACAGATATGTTGTAAAAAGATATTTAAAAAATACCTTGTTGTGGTCTACGTGCGGTTTTAAAGAGTTAATAGCATCTATTTCTATTTTTGATTATTTCTTGTTTGATTATATTTGATATTCAGACTTTTTAAAAACATGCAAGACACAAAACAAACCTTCGTATTTATCTTATTATACTTCAGTTTTATAATGTTTTTGTGGTGTGCAATAAATGCCACATACAGATTGTAACATACTAAAATAAAACGGCTTTTGACAAAACAGTAGGAGTAGCATAAAATTTAAATAAATTAAACCAAAATATTGTTTTAAAACTCCTGTGAACTTATACATTTTTGTAAATGATAAATCTGCAATAGATCACATCTGAACGAAAGAGTCTGCCGACTAAATGAAAAGCGAATAAATTGTGTAACTGATTCAAACTCTGTTTCACACATTTTTTTTCTTTTTTCTCTGGACAAATCTTGTCTAAAACTTTGCCGGTTAGTCAGCGGAGGCACAGCAGATGCGTGGGCGACGGCTGAATGAAGTCCAGAGCACATTTGTGTTCAGGCCGCTAAAAGAGAAGCCACCATACGCAACGCAGACCACATCTGAACGAGGTCAGCGCCATCCGCCGGATCCTCTTCACAATTTAATGGATTAATTAATGCAAATGCTGCAGTTGGTTTGACTCATTCATTTACTGTTTCCTATTGATGATGGTGATCTTTGTGAATCTACACCTCCCGGTGGCATCAATATCCCCAATTCTGTTTTATTTATTCACACCAAGTCAGTTTTTAGATAATTATATGATGCCGTAAAAACAGCCTTGTGATCTAAATCCCAACTTTCTGTGCTAAAAGGTAAATCTGCATTAAAGCCAAACTGCGTCTCACTTTGAAAACACTTCAGTCTCTCACTCTCACATTCCATCTGTTTCAGGCTCCTGCTCCTCTCTGTTTAATATCTTCCTAATCCTCCTCTTCCTCCCTCAGCGCCTTTGTTCGGTCTAACGCAGAGACCTGCTGATGTCTCCCACCTACACCGCCTGTGTCCTCCTGATCTGTGTCCATAGAAATAGCATCGCATGTCGGACCGACAGAACCATAGCAACAGATGCCAACCAAGACGAGAAAAATGGCTGTCAAATTTCCAAAACACAGGAAAGAGAGTCAGCTGAATGCAACATTTAATAAATGTGTTTGATATTCAGGTTTAGACCAGTTTATCAACACAACATCTTCTCTTAACTCATTGTTTTTGTTCCTCCTGAAATGTTAAGGCGGCGCTGTTTTGAAAATGTGATTGGTCACAATAAAACCACAATCAAGTCGACTCGTGACGTTTTGAGTTATTTAAATAGTAGAAAACACACGGAAATCTAGGACTTTTTTACTACCAAGTGTTGTGTGCATTAATAACATGTTAGGGGCGTTTGTAACTTAGGAACACAATAAGCACAAACATTTTCTTTCGGACAGTAGATGGCCCAACGTAAATAATTTTATTTTAGGTGTTGAGATGCAGTTAGTCAGCATGGGGCACAGCTCTGCTCACGCATCGTCACCATCATATCGCATTCAGCAAAGTCACAGACCTAGATCTGCATACTGTGGCATGTTATGTATCATTATAACATGCAAAAACAAAAGTTCTGCAGACTTTCCACTGGTATCTTCAGGTTTTCTTTTTAGTGACCAGGTCTTCAGTTATTTATCCATTATTTTTAAACAATCCTTTGGTAAGCTAACTGTAGCGTCGCACTTTGACCTGACGTCACAGCAAGTAAACGGTTAACATGCAGTTCCTGTCAGACCACTAGGGGGCACCCCGCAGACCACTAGTGACAAATACTTTCAGTGAAGAAAAACCCAAAACCAGGTCTGTTACCATAACAACTGGACGATAAATTGTTCCAGAAATTACTGCAAATAAACAAAAAATATTGTAATGTGGAGTAACATAATAATTAGGGACGATATTGATATCTAATATTAATATTTACCAATACTATATATAATTCGGTATTGTTTCAACACCTAGAGAAATAACCCAACCACAAACAGATAAAAAATACTGGTTGTTCATATCCCAGTTTTTTTTAATTATTATTATTGGATCGATTTCGATATGTTAAAAATCGGCTGATACCGATGTTGGTGCAAACATATCGTGGATTCCTAACAATAATGATAAAGTTCATAATCTCAAAGAAAAATACATTTTAATTTTGTGAAGGACATTTAACTCAATAATATCTCAAATAAATGACCAAAACTACCTAAAACAAAAATAAAAACAGCCCTCAAAATAAATCGTCAAAGAAATGGATTACAGAGTTTCCGTAAACAAAAATCCTCTTTAAAAAATGTTAATTATCACAATGGAAATTAACAAGCTCATTTTAATTTACTATGTGATTAATTGATTTATTGCTTATTGAATTGAGCTCAACTGAAACCAATATTTAAAGAAGCTCAATAATCATTTATCATCTTTCTAGGATATTGTATAACTTCAGAGCCATATTAACTCTTGAAATCTCATGCTAACATATTTTTTGTTACCTGTCCTTCACTTAGATTTTATATTTTGGTTGTTTTGTTTGCCCTCACTGGCTTCTGCTCTTATCCTGTTCCACTCAGCGCCGCCGTGTTTTCACCTCCCTGCTGTTCATCTTCACCCCAGCTCTGCACCCGCCGCGCTGAGCCTCGGCGTAAAAATAAGGACTGCTGGATCTGAATCACTTTTTATGAACCACTTTAACTATAAATCCCAGGTTTTCTCTCTGTTTTAGACAAATTAACCTGTTGTAAGCCAAAATCATGTAGATGAGACTCATTTCAACTTCTTCTTACGCTCCAACTTCCCGAATGAGAATTTTCTTAAGAAAATATCTCATCAAAATTTTGGGAGTTTTTGTTGAACATGAACAAAATAGACAAATTACAGACACATTTTAGGAAATTAGGATTTGTATTCTGATGAGGCTCATTTGTCTAAAACTAACTTTTGAAATAACATTTAATTCTTACTTTTCATTAAACCCAAGTTTTTGTATAAACTTTTTTTTTAAACCAGTCGCAGCTGAAACACATTGCTGAAAATCAGTAATAGATAAATAAAATAAAGCATAAAAAAGCAGTTAAAAAATTAAAAAATACCAATAAAAGCTAAGAATAATTACATTGAAGGCAAATGAGTAAAAATAAGATTTCAGTCAGGTTTTAAAAAGGATCTGATGTAATATTTTAATCTTAAATGGAACAACATCCTAATAACTGAAATATAGGATTTAAAAGTTTATATAATGTGTTAGTGACATAAAATAAGTATTTTTCTAATTTTCTTTTAGAAATCCTATGCTTAAATTCCAACTACTTATCTGAAAAGATTTTTTATTTTGTAACAAATTAACCAATAAATCCTCAAATTGAGAAGTTACTGTGAAACCTCAAAGTTCTTGCAAATGGCCGACTTTTTAAAACATTTTTATTCTTATCAACTAGCCTTCTAAAATCCATGAATTAGAATTATTTTGTTCTGAATATTAAAGTAACATAATAAAATAATTGATATTAACTGAATTTGTATCCTTTAAATTGAACTTTCGGTATCGTTAATTATTTCAGATTATATTTGTTGTAATTTGGACCAATATTTAAAAAGACAACAAAAAGTTTTGCTCCTGAACTTTTCAGTAGTGCTGTAATGAAAATATAACTTTGTGAAGGGGTTAAATAGTCCTGTCTGAGTTTGTGCAGATTCAATATGTGGGTTTGTTGTTTAAATAATTTACACTCTGCACATCCACTGCTTCACTGAAGGACTAAACCTCTTCAGTCAAGAGCTTCAAAAAGCCGAATTTGGAGAGAAAATGGGATGTTGTTGGGGACAGAGAAACACAGTTTGAGATTTATAGAACCTGTTTTATTTGATTTTATTTTTATGACGCTTATTTCCCTCATCGTCATGTTTATTTAACTGCTTTCACAGGAAATGATTCTGCTACTAAAGCTGGAGATAAAAGAAAACCTACGCAACGACATGTTTCTCAAAACAGTGTCGTGTTGAATCTCACACCAATTTTTGGCTCAAACTTAAAAATGTACAGAAACTATTTTCTAAAGTCAAAGCAGGTGGATTTGTGATAAACATGGACCTTGTTAAAACGTGTTTATTTCTATCTCACTCGCATTGTGAAAACATGCATACCAGTTGTATATGATGGAGAAAAATTAAATAATAAAAAAAGATCCTTGAGTAGCGTCGAGTAAAACAGCTTTTTAAAGATCATTAAACATATTAGCTTGTTTGGGGAAAAAAATTACAAAAATTAAAATTAGGAATACAGAGTGTTCAGTTAAAAAAATGCAGTGGCAATAGCTTAAATGCAATTAAATGCATCTGCAGAACCAAAAGTGGAACAAACTTACAGAAAACTACAAACCAGCCGAAACACTGAGCTGTTTTAAATATAGACTGAAAACCTGCCTGTTGAGACTTGCTTTTGTACCGTAATTAAGGAAAAATGTAAAATTCTATTTGTTTTTTTTTTATTCTAAAATAAGCTACACAAAATTTTATTTGTGTTTGATTAATATTTTTTAATCAATATATTAAACTGAGTTCCTTTAGATCGAGCCTACAAACCCCATCTGTGGAACACTGAACTGATTTTAATCTTTATATGTTTATGTTTGAGTAAAATGAACATTGTTCTTTTATTATATGAACTACTGACAACATGTCTGAAAAGAAAAATGTAGCATTTGCAGAAAATGAGAAATGGTCAAAATAATGAAAAAGATGCAGAGCTTTCAGAACTCAAGTAATTCAAAGAAAACAAATTCATCTTCATTTAGAAACAACAACACTAATGTTTTAACTCAGGAAGAGTTCAGAAATCAGTATTTATTTTTTTTTTGTTAAATCCAATATGGCCGACAGACGAAAAAGCAGCTCAGGAACATCCACTCCTTACTCCTTCTGTAGAAACTCTCAAATATATATTATATATATATATATATATATATATATATATATATATATATATATAGTGACATGAAGTAATTTTCCAAACAACTTTGTATTTCTTGAAAATTACAACTGATCACTTAGAAAAGATTTTTTTACAAAAATGTTTTCATTTTTATGAAAAAACACTGAGAATAAAATCCTGACAAAGAATTATAATTCATGCATGAACCAGAGACTCTGAATCTGAATCATCCAAAAGATTATTTCTATCCAATCAGAAACGATCTCAAACACACCTCGGGTCTCCATGGATGTGCAGTGTTGTGTACAGTGTTGCTAATACTTTATCCAAACTTTGTCACTGCTCACCGTCACGCAGTGCAAACACCGCAGCGGTTTACTCTGAACGGTTAGGATACTCCCTAAACACACAACCTTCACACATGAACCTGGAGCAGCCAGTAACTGAGCAGAACCAGGAGGTGAAACTTTCCCGCTGCTCTGTCTCCAGTAACACTGTGTATTGAAATGTTGACATTTTGTGTGACTGGAAGAGGAAAACTCATTCCCTGTCCCCGCTTTCGCCTCCATTTGTCTGTAGATTAATGGTCCGACATCAGAGAATGATTTCTTCTCTTTTTAAACACAGCGTCAGCAAATCCTCGCAAGATACCAGATGAGATCAAGCAAAGCAGCTTTAAAGAAAACTTAGGAGCAATTGAACGCTATTACAAGCCTGACACATCAGATTTGATCATCTAACAAAGTGCAGAGAGGATGGAAATATCTGTAATAACTGCACAGCGTCAGCCATTACAACTAAAAACCAGTGATCAGACCCGAAATCTGGGTGTAGAGACGACCTGAACCTTCAGAGCCATATAAAGACTGTTACAAAGTCGGCCTTCTATCGCCTGAAGAACATTTACAGAATGAGAGGACTAACGTCTCAGGATCTAGAGCAGGGATGTCAAACTCATTTTCATTTTGGGTCATATCAAAAATCTGAATGTTCTTAAAGGGCCGGTTGATAAAAACCCACGGAACTTTTAAAATATTAATAAATAGCTGTTTGTTTCAGCATTCAATAAGTGTTTCTTAAAATGTAATAATATTGAAAATTTTTCCACAGTGATCAAGTCTCTCCAGGATTTGCATTCAAGTTTACAAATTTTATGGTGCTAATTTAGAAATGTTTACAAAGAATTTTTACGATATCAGCGGTAATGCATGATGTTAAATGTCACTTTTTATTAATCAGCGGATCGATGACAGACTACAACTAGACATCAAGTAAGGCAGCAGTCACTTAAATCCAATGTTTTCGCTCAATTTTGAGAAAAATGTGCAGTAAAATCAGAAAAAAATGTGAGAATCTGTTGATTTTGTGTGAGTATTGTGGGTTTGTGAAAAACTGGAGGAAGTTATTGATGTAATTTGGAGTCGAGAGGGCCGCATGAAAAGCGACAATGGGCCAGATTTGGCCCCTTGGCCTCGTGTTTGACATCTTTATTCTAGAGAAACTCGTCCATGCGTTTATCTTTAGTCACCTCAGACAGCTGCAGCTGATCCGGAACGCTGCTGCTGGAGTTCTGACTAAAACCAGGAAGATGGAGCACATCACCCAGTTCTACAGTCCTTCACTGGCTCCCTGCAGCTCAGAGAATAGACTTTAAAATACTGTTAGTTTATAAATCACTGAACGGCTTCGTAAGGAAATACATTAAAGATCATCTGTTGTCATAGCAACCTTCCAGAACCTCTCAGGTCTTCTGGTTCTGGTTCCCAGAACCAAAACCAAGCATGGAGAAGCAGCATTCAGCTTCTATGCACCACAAATCTGGAACAAACTTAGAGAAAACTGCAAAACAGCCGAAACATTGAGTTCCTTTAAATCTAGACTAAAAACCCACCTGGTTAGAGCTGAGTTTGAAACTTAATCAGTGAAACATTAATCAATATTTTTGATGTGCAACGACGGCAAAATGTAATTTGCATTTTTGTGTTTTTATGACGTGAAACACTTTGAAATGCCTTGCTGCTGAAATGTTGTACAGAAATAAAATTTGATTGTTTATGATTTGAAAGGTGAGGAAGATGAAGGGAAAGCTGTAAACTTTCCTGTAGAGTCGATGTTCCCGCCGAGAGCTGCAGCACCTCCCTGTCACGCCTTTTTAACCAAACCAATTAGTCCGCCGCGACATGGCGCTGAAACCCACTACGCGTCGATAAATCACTGTCGGAGCTAATTGCAATTAAAATCCTGAGCAAACCAGGCGAGGCGATGAAGAGGAGCGAAGGTCTTTGCTCTTAACTTTTAATGGCGAAGCTGTGTTTGTGTCAAAGTCATATCAGTGGAGCGCCAATCCACCCGAGGCTCTGCTCTCATTAGGCGTGAGGTTTTTTATTTGTTTAGAGGCGAGAGGCTCAACCACTTCCTACTTCAAAATTCATCAATCATAATAAATTCCTGCTATCTTCTCTGCTGGACGCTCTTGGTTAAGAGCCAGTCTGGCACTTTTACATTTACATAAATTGATTATTTGAGTCAAAAACAAAAAAAAAACATGAAAGTAAGATGACTTGTCCTGCTGCTAGCTGCAGATAATTACAACCCCGATTCCAGTTTAATTAATTTAGAGCTATTTTACTATAATAATCATATTATTTTACAAAAAAATAAAAAAAAATTGATAAACTAAGTGACGTATGTAAACCTGTTCAATCCATTCAAACCCAATAATATTCAACAGATTAGGATATGCGTTTGGAAGAAGCGTACTTATTAGATTAATTGCACTTTTTGAGAAATAAGATTAAATAATAAACATGCTTTTAATTAAGCCCATATTTCTGTATTGAAAATGTTTTTTATTGCTCTGATGTAAAACTTAATTTTAAATGTCAGAAAATTACAGTCTGTGAACTGAGTTACAGAAATAAATTTACTTTTCAATAATATTTAAATTTATTCAGTAATACTGTACATCATAATTTATCCAAGTTCAATTTGTTACATAAAGTCAGATTTTAAGCGCTCTACAAAAAATCATGGGCAGATATTTAAATAGCTTTTTCCTGACACAATAATCCAACTTCTCTGTCAATGTTTTATGTTGTATTACAGAATATTTTGCACATCTTTATGTGGACATTATGTGACTACAAATGTTATTTAGTAATTTGTGACTCCAAATATCATGCTGTTACTAACAAACCCTGCACAACTGTCGCCGTTTCAGCCTTTCTGTAAATTTGTGACATATTCTCTGATTTTTTATTTTATTTACTTGTAATTTAAATTTTTTATACTGACTGATTTGTAACTTTATTAAAAGTGATACAGACACTCAGGATGCTGGATAGGAAAAACTGAAAATATTCTTATCGTTTCTTTTTAATATAAACATATTGTGTTAAACTTTAAAAATAATGCATATTGGAATATGTGTTTACTCTTATTATTATTTACTACCATGGTATCTCCAATAAAAAAGAAATATTGGGACAACCAACCTACTTAATATCATAACAAAATTAAACAGAAGCCATAAGTTAACAATTAGAAACAAGATAAAATACTCTAATTATTGGGGAAAGAAAAATTGTCCCTGAAGCCACATTTTGTGATATTCAACTTATATTCTCTAAAGGGTTATATAAATACCTTAACGTTTTAACTTGACCTGTTCCCCGTCCACAGCTATTCATGCAGACAGATTTGCAGCCTTTTATTGTCAAAATAATTCTGTATTCAACCTTAAACAACAGTTTTAAAACCACACATTTTGCTTGACCAACCCTGCTAGTGTTTCCAAACCAAAAGAGTCACAAATCTTCCCCTACTTTGAAACAACATGCCGATATTTTCTCTGATATTTCAGGCCGGTCAACTCTGACACTAAATATAAAACTACAGTTGTATGGTTGACATACAACTGGTTTGTTGTGACATGACTCCACAAGCGTAATGAGTCAGTCCTCCAGGAAGTCGGCGTCTATAAAGCAACTTGGACTAGTATTCAGTCCTCAGAAGTTTTTCCCACCAAAAGCTTTTCAGAACGAGTCGAACAGGACATATTTCCTCAATGAAGAGGCAAAATGCCTCAGCAGAGCGGGTTGTGATTCATTAGAGGACTTCGCCGATTCCACTGGATTTATGGCGGCAGAATCCCACGAATGAACAGCTGCTGCTCACAGAAGGAGATAACCTCACCTGCAAGTAAGCGCAGATTTTTATTCTCAGCTCATCTTTGTTTATTCGCCGTTTGGATAAGTGTGCTTCACATGCACAACTACATAGAAGTAACACAGTGATAGTGTCTGGTAGTGGTTATTATTGCTGTTGGGTGATTTATCCTGTGTTTTGGTGAGATTGGAAGAAGGGAAGGTGTATAAATAGTAGCATTGGTGCTTCCACTGCGCTGTATTATCGGCTCTAATACGTCATTTCTACCTGCTTGCTACAGCAACGTGTTGAGGGTGGAGCAGAGAGCTTTTGTTTTTAAAATAACTTTCACATTAACAACTCATTTTGCACATCGGCCTTTCTCAGTTTTTATTTCTGCAATAAAAACAATGGTGTAATCACTATTCCACTGCGTTTATTTGTCAATAACTGAGTTTGAGTCATACCCTCAGTGTCCCTCTGAATCAATACTGATGCATGTTGAAGCATAGAGAAGTTGCACGTCTGTCCAGTTTTGACACCAACATACAAAAACACGTCCAGAAAACTCACTTTCTCTGGAGTACAAGTAGACAAAACATCAATCTACATTTTCATTTGTTTTCCAGTTCAGAACACTATGAGTAGTTAAGAATAATTTACTTTTTGTATCTTTGACAGCAAAGAGTCCAAACTTTTGCATTCGCTCCAAAGGGTGCAAGTACATCAGACGTTTGATTATGCTCCGTTTATTTCAGGTGTTTTGGTGATTTTGGTGCCGCTGGTTAGCAGGTCAAGTTACTGAACCACTATATATCCTCTGAACTGATTATTTCTACATTAATACATTACTCTGTATCTGAGAATCTGATATTTTTCTGCACAATCAGCCCAAATTCAGGATAATGCCACAAAATATCCAGTAAGAAATGAAGCCAATGTATGAAAACCAAGAAGATATTGAGAGAAAGGCTCCATGCAGAAACATGATGGGAGTAATTTAAACCGTTCTGTTGCACTCAAAGTAAAACCGTCTCCATTCTTCCATCAAAAAGACTAAATAATCAGAGAGCGAATGAAAGGCTTTGATCACATAGTTGATCAGCAGCAAATGACTCCGACTTGGAGATTCACCTCCATGAATCGAGCAGACAGCGAGGTCTGCATGTGTGCTGCACAGAGAGAAGTCGATTCTCATTACACATGAAAACTTCCAGAGCAAACGTGTCAAAACCTATGGCCTGTGGGCCAAATAAAGGCCCACCGCAGCTCTAGAAGTGAATTTAAACATCATGTTATCAATCAAATCAATGCAGTTTTTATCCGTTTACTGACAAATCAACCTGTTCCTCCAGTTTCTTGAGAATTATTCACAAAATTCACACAAAATCAACAAATCCCTGAACTTTTTGTGCTAAAAACTGGGAGTTTATTGCAGATTTTCCTCAAAAATTGTCAAAAACTTTCTTACTTGTAAACAGCTGCCTCAGCTTTAATTGATGTCAGATTATAATCCAGGATCCATACAAAAAGTCACATTTACCGTCATAAATAAGCTCAAGTATTTCCAAACAGATTCAGAAATCTTTAATAGCTTTCATGTTAAAGTGGCCTTCCTAGGTTTCATTTATTATTATTATTATTCATTAGTAGATGAATTCTATATATTTTATTAAAAAGTTCCAATGTAATCACTTTAAAATCTGTTCCTAAAAATACATTTGCAACATGACGGACTTTTTCTGTCAGATGCACTTCCTTGATGTTTTTTAATCTTTGCATTCAGGGAACAACTTTGGGGAAATTGTTAAATCTTAGTTCTTGGCTGAGACATTAAAAACATCAATAGTGACAGTTTTCATTTCCACTTCATGTGAGTGTCTGAGCAAAAATGTTATTTTGTGATTTTTACTGAAAAACATTTCAAAAAGAATCATGAAATCCTGGAGGGACTGAAAAGATGTTCGATAATATTTGATTTTAAGAATTCATTGATAGTTGAACAGTTTGTGATCAGGTTTTATCAATACATTCTGGCCCAACTGGCCCTTTAAGAGCATTCATGATCTGGATTCGGCCCAAAACGAAAGTGAGTTTGACACCGCTGCTCTACAGCCGAACAGGAAAAGACTTTTCTGGCTACATTTCAAACTCGGCGTAGAGAAAGAAACTGACAAAGGAATGGGGAACGCATCAAGAAAACATCTGACTTTCTCTTTACCGTCTCATTTTTCAATCAGTTAATGTAAGAACTAAAAATCTGACATAGAAATGCATAAATAAAACTTCATGTTTGCTGCTTAGCTCAACATACTTCATTAAACTGAGATAAGGAGTAGGATTAAACGTGTTCACTTCTTCCTAAGCATTTTCAGACGATAATTATTTTGTTCCTGGTTTTTTCTTGTCCTACTTTTTCAAAAACCTGTTTGAAATAAGTTAATTAAATGAAATGAAACCAGTTAACAGAATCAACCATGAATTTTACAGTGTATCACAGGGTGTTTGGGAAAGATAATCTATTAGAAAAAAAATTAAGCTGAAGCAGAATTTTAAACTGATCCAAAACTTGAACCCACGTCCAGGAAGACATTAAAAATATAAAGTCCTGATCCGATACAAAGCTCAGACAATCTATTTTACCAGCCTCTATTTGACTGATTTGTGAACATATCTGATTATAAGGTGAAATATTTAAATATAAATGGACTCAAAAGGAAGATGAGAATAAAACGCGTTCAGGCATCTAAATAAAGATCTGAGGATCGCCTTAAATAAGCAACAAACTCAAACAAAGCGTGACTGGATAAAACGTGACAAGAACAGAGAGTCAGAAATTCAAACACCACATCCAGACCAGTCACACAGGTTGGCGTCTTCACCTAAACCATGAAGAGACACAGAGAGTGATGCTGCGGTCCGGCTGAGTCAAACCAAACGCTCCGGTGAAACTCTGTAAAGGCACGCCTACAGGACATATAGCACCGCTCACCGTGTTCCCAGCTACGCACACACGCAATCCAGGGACGTCGTTTCCCCTGAAAACCCGCACCACTTGTTAGACGGGTTCTTCAAGGTCATGTGATGTTTTTCTTTCCTGTCTAGACTGATAATACAGATGCAACCATTTCCTTGAAGAATCCTAAGATTTTAGGGAAATTCTTATAATTTATGGAACTGAATTTTTACCACCGTAAAATCTGAACGGCTTCTTAGGCCTTAGAGCTGCAGCTTTTATAAAAACATATCCTTTTTACATATTTGGTAAAACTATCCATGTGTTGTGACAGTAGGAGACGAAAACAACCAATCAGAGCCAGGAGGAGGGTCTTGGCGCTGTCAATCATGTCCTCTCTGCTGTTGAGGATGCTACAGCTAGTTAGCATGACCACCATTGATGGCAGATAAACCATTTTCCTGCGACAGTGATGCTGCGTCCACAACAAACGTGCTTTGTGCGTAAAAAACACGTTTGATGCTTCAAGTTCGACGCGTGTGCATTTAGAAGTCAGACGCTTGACATTTTGCTGTAGACGCGTCAAAATCGCTCTAGTCAGGCCTTGAGAGGAAACTCCTTGGTTTACGTGTCCCTCAAACTCTTCCACTGTCTCCTGCATATTTCGTCTAAATAAATATATTTAACGTTTATTTAATGCGACTCAACGTTTCTGTACTCGACATCCCAACTTCCTCACTGATCCTCATCCAAGCAAGATCCTTTCTATTCCTGTCTCTGCAGTCATAACGTGATTGGTCATGGATTGTAGGATAAGAGCAAACAATTAGTTTACCCTCCATAGTTTTTTTTATTTTTTATTTCTGAGATCACATTGGAAAATGTGTCTGTTGATTGGTTGACGCTCTGCATTGAGCGGCAAAAGTTCGGATTTTTTGACTCCAGCGTCAGACGCACTTCAAACGCTCAAAACGCTTCAAATCGCGCAGCGAGACGCGCCTCCATATACACTCTGAATGTAAACCAGATGTGTCAAAAGGCGTTTGGTGTGAACGCACCATAAGTTGTTTCTCTGCCATTAGCAGCGAGTACATAAGGATGATTGGCAGCACTAAGATCCTCCTCCTGGCTCTGCTTGGCTGTTTTTGCATTTCTTCAGGCGGTAATAGTAGCTCAGGGAGGAGATCAAGATCATCTGTCTCAACATTGTGGCAGTTTTAACAAATATGTTAAAAAAACAAACATTTTTTTATATAAAGTTGCACTGCAACTTTAAGAATCTCCTAAAATGTTAGGATTATTACTGAGACTAAAAGTTTCTTAAGAGGAAGAACTTCCAGAAAACTGCAAAACAGCTGAAACACCGAGTTGCTTTTGAAACATAATTAATGAAACAATCAAGCTTCTGCTGTGTGACGACAGTAAAAAGTCATGCTCAACTGCTGACTGTGTGTTTATATGACTTTCCATTTTTATCATATAAAGCCTTGATGCTGAAATGTGATATTCAAATCAAGTTTGATTTGATTCTCTGTAAAATGACCAGAGTATCTGTGCCAACAGCTGGCTCTGCTCCTCCGTCCTGTTTGGTTTTCGCGTCCTTTGCTTCCACCTTCTGCATTGGTTTTCTTGCCAGGTCAAACAAGTTTACACAAGCAGGGAATCACGGTGAATTGCTGACAGCCGAGTGTCGGCGTAAAAATGACATTTCCGACTCAATGACGATTTTGGCTCTGGATATTTCATTGTAATGCTGCAGTTAAAAACAGCAACCACCGTTCAGTTGCATCAAGAAAATCAAGTTGAGATCATAAATCCACAGAGAAGAGGCGTTTTAAAATCCCAGCCTTACAAACTTCAGAGACTAATATGAGCAGACAAGGGATTCAGAATCTATTCTCCAAGGGTAAAGGATGTGAGTTTGTGATTTTTTAATGAAGCATGAGAAAGAGCAATGTTTCCATGTAATTTAAAATCCCTGTCTACTCACCCAGATGGGTCATGCTGTCAGACGCGGGTCAGACGGCCCGGGTCATCAAGTCAACAGCAATTATCCCAGACAACCCGCTCATCTTTCCCTCAGAGCTTCTCTATAAATCTGGGTTTTCAAATGATAAAACAGAAGAACAAATAATTTAATCTCCTTCTTAAGCTCGTCTTTCTTTGCCTTGATGGCTGCCATTCATCTAGTTTTCCTCAGACTTACTTTCACATTCCAGATTAACGGGAGACACTAAAAGACAATCCAATCAATCAAGTTAATAATGTATTACCCACATCAGGCAGATTATCATGAAAGTATCCCAAAGTAGTTACAGCTCCTTGACGTCCCGGGTATTTAATGACACGAGTGTCCGCCTGCAGAAAATTGTCTGCAAACTGTCTGATGTTTGTCTGACTGATGAGGAATTTTACGTTTGGTTGGCCACAGCTAATGAGAAACCTGAGTCGATGATAAAACCTGAAAATATTCAGAGAGACGGCTGAGGACGCGCTGCTGGTGGAAAGGTTCATGCGTCGCAATTATCGGTGCTGCTATTGTTACTTACCAGAAGACAAGCAGTGTGGGAGGTGTGAAGTACACAAGGCAATTATCGTTAATTGAGGCTGGGGAGCGCACCATTAAATGACTAATTTGTTGGGTTTTTTATCGTATGAAACGTACCGTTTAGTTTTTTTAAATAACTGGCTCAGGTTTTGAAAATTAAACGCCATTACGAAGCATCGCTCTGATATAATTGCATATAATCTCCTGACGAAAGAAACTAAAGTCTGAGTATTCAGCTTTGTTTCTGAACAATGAAATTTCAGCTGCATCTCCTTCAACTTGTTTTTTCTGCTGCTGCAGCCTTTCTGCTTCAAGGTTGAGCTGCTGTTGCCTGTCTGTCGTCTTGAACCTGTTTGCTTGTTGGACTCTGACGTCTTTCGTCCACAAGATTGTGTCAGAAGGTCAACTGTTTCTGAAATACTCAGGAACTGAGTATTCTGAATTTTGCAAGAAAAGATTGGCTCCGAGCAGAGACTAAGTGTGAGCGGGAGGAGAAGTTTTGAGAAGACAGAAGTAGAATCCTGCTTTCAGACTGAAAATGTTTGCTCTTCGGTTTCTTTTTGGGTCAAAATGGACCAACATTTGAGGAACTTGGTCACCCGAATCTATGCCACAAAAGGATTAAGGCATTCAGTTCAGAAGGCAAAGGAGGCCCAGGTCAGCGAAAGTGACGTGTACCGGATTCAATAACCGATTTTCAGACTCATCCTGTGTTTATGGAAGCCCTAATCAGGTAAATACAGCCCACATGCCTACTGGAATACTTTCTAAAAACAATACCGACAATCTGACGCCTAATCATAATTAATTATGATTTTTATTAACCATAAGACTCCATAAGGACTGACCCCGTTTCCCAGACAGAGAACCAAGAGAGTGTAAACTGAAAAGCCGTGAAGTCTATAAATACCTATGAACCCAAAATTAAGACAAAAATAACATCAGCTGATTCATCTTCTTTGCTGCTGTGATGTCATTTCTTGTACTTGTACATTTAGTGAGTGCTAACGACATTAACAGAAGTCCCTACAGGTTTCTCTACAGAGTGGAAAATGCTTCCTGAATTCAAACACAACAACCTCTGAGCCTTTACAGCCGAGTACTTTGATTCTCAATGATTCATAAGGACATGTATTTAGTCATAACTTCCTTTATTTAACCAGATATTCCAGTTTCTTGAGATATTGTTCGGGTTAATTCATAAACAATTCACCAAAGTCCAAAAGAGAATATCATGGAGATTTCAGACTCGAGTGAAACAGGTTTTGTTTCTGTAAAAGTAACTCAATTCAGATTTTAATTTGGACACAATAATGAGCTCTTTAAGGAAAGTATCATCTCTGGTCACAACCAGGTACTCAAAAAGAGATGACCGTCTCAGTTTCTGCCCTATTGGTAGTTTTAATTGTTGGAATAACTGCGAGTAATGATTTGTTTCCATTTAAAACCAGCTTGAGCTGAATCTGGTGCAACTGAACCTGACTAAAAGCAGAAAGAAGAGTTTTAAAAGTCTGCACTAAAGAACTGCAAGTCCTGTGAATGATTATAACCACCTGCATAAAAATGATAGGTTGAATAAATATTGAATAAAAGTGGTCCAACCATTGAGCCCTGGGGAACACCCTTAGTTATTCGGACACTTGGTGACCATGATCCGACCATTTGTATACACTGGAACATTTTTAACCATCTGGCTGGTTAAGCCTATTTGTCCAGCTTTATGCAGATTACTTAAACAATGACCAAGTAAATCCTTTAACAGGATGTGGAAAAAAGGAAGAAAAAAAAACAATATAAATGTTTTTTACATTGAGAAAGTCTACGTAAACGCATGTTTGAGTGAGTAAAATATGGGTTAATCACAAGCATTAATTTTATAATGTTTTCTGAATGTTGAACAGCTTTATTATTGTTACAAAAATGTCAAGAGTTGCAAAATGTTTTTGTGCAGCAACAACAGCAATTTGCAGCTGAAAACTTAATATAAAGATAAATCTGTGTGACTAGACGTTTGCTTTCCTAAATTTTCCCTCTCTGAGCTGCACAAATACATCAATGTCAGTGAGTGTAATATTTACTGGATTATATTTCAAGTATCAAAATTTCATAATCTGCAGATCAATAATTTGCCCAGAGTGATTGGACACCCACCGCCCTGGATATTTTTAGTGACCGACGTATATTGTTTTGGGAGGGAAAAAATATAATCTATTTATTTGCTGCTGCATCACAGCATTACGTTGCATTATTCCAACTGCTGCAGGTTTCCACTGCTCCAAAAGTCTGGCCGTCATGCGGCCGCATTTCGAAGAATCGGCACCAGAAAGAGCAGAGGAGGCGCAGCAGGGTTTAGTAAATAAATAAGCTGGTCTGTTCATTTGTGTGGGAACATGTTTGCTTCAAACGTTCAAAATATGATGTTCTGTGTGCAACACACCACTTGGTGTGTTTCTTACAGGGATGAAACGATTAATTGGATCAATAGCGATGAACTGATTATTGAAATAATAATCAGCAAAACATTTCAGCAAGACAGACACACTTGTTAAATTATTTCTTTATTAATGAAGAAGTACTTTGTTCAGATAATTTAACTTATAACACGGGAAAAATATCTTAACACGTAAAATAATCTGCTAGTGGAACAAGAACTTGAGTCATTTACTTAAAATACGTAAATTTTATTTATTTAAGGTAATAAATAAAATTATTATTTTAGGCACGAAGCTGCTTTTAAGTTAGTAAAGTTGAATTATGACAAAACTAAGACATTTGCATAAGAAACTAAAAATACTTGGTAGGATTTTGTGTTTTTGCAGTGCAGAAAAATCAATTACTGAAATAATTGTTAGTTGCAGCCCGAGTTTCTTATACATATATATTATTAGGTTCTTGTTCTATAGTGTCACAAATTTTGTATTTTGTTTCACAGTGTTTGTTAAAGTACCAATAATTGCAGATTTTAGGTTATTTTTAATAAATAGTTTATTAAAAATAACTGCTAGATTTAAAATAAATTTAACATTAAAGCCAACACACTGTTCTTGTCCAAAACGTGCCAAAACTTTCCAAGGAATCATTTTAAATAATTGTGGTTTTAATATAAAACAATCCGTCTAAAGAAAGTTAAACTGAAGGAGAGCTTATGAGAGCATAAAGATCTGCTGCGCCGTCATCGCATCAACAAACATTCAGATTTTCCTGAAGCACGACAGACACCCACATCAGCTCCTCCTCCAGCTCCTCCCCTCCGTTTCATCCTACTCCTCCACCTCCTCCGTCTCCTCCACCTCCTCTTTCGCGTGTTGCTCGGGGCTCTGAAGCAGCATGAGAGGTCCATCTACGAGGGAATGTCATGCAGCAGCAGCAGCAGCAGCTCACGGCTGAACCGGCGTCCGAGCAGCAGTGAGGTGACAAAAAGTGATTCATCCTGTGCAGCCTTGAGGATTAACACTTTGACTGCACTTTAATTCCAGCTGGAGAAACTTTACGACAGACTCTCCAAAACACAGATCTGGAGAGGGCATGGTCGGTGAACTGTGATTACTGCTCCCAGGAACCAGAAGTCCTTCTTGGGAATTCGTGTTTGTCGGGCGAGAGATCTGGGCAGAGGCTTCGAAGAACCTCGGCTGGTTTTGCCAGGCAGATACTCAACAGCTGTTGCTTCTGCCACCTCGACTTAAAGAGGAAAAAAAAAAAAAGCTGCAGGATGCAGAACTCGTACGATCCTGACAAACTTGTTTGCATAAAAGTGCTCTGTTCTTAGCAACTGGTGAGGATGCGAGATGGCGTGGCGACCTACCTGTATTTGATAAGTGTGTTTTTCACCTCGTTGGAGAGGAGAGCGCAGAGGGAGAAAGTGTGCAGGAGCAAGCAGGGGAGGGAAAGGTGCGAGGCAAGCGCTTTGAGAGGAGAAATGACTCGCACCGCGTGGAGAAGAGACTGAGCGACCGATGCCAGACAGGAGGAGGAGGGAGGGAAAAAAAAATTAAGATCTGGTCAAACGCCCATTTTGTTCTGGAGCGCCGCGGTGAGTACATGACAAATATGAGAGCAGGCTTCCAACATCACCCATTTTTAATTGCTGCATCGTAAATGCAGGCGTAGTTTATATAAAATATGTCAACTGTCATTCAACTTGGGTGGGAAACTGCATTTTCTTATGCAACAAAAGGTTATTTAATCAACGCTTAACTTACCCAAATTGCTGAATAAATTTGAGATAATTGAAGAGTAAGGAGGATTAAAACACTTTTAATGTTCCTCACACTAAAAGCAAAACATGTTTAAAACCCCAAAAATGATACTTTCAGTAGAGGAAAAAATATTCTGCTCATTGCGACATGTTGATGCACAAAAATGAAAATTTATATCAAAATATGACACTAGATGATTTTTTTAAATTGCTGTACGTTTTGTTAATAAAATTCCTGAAAGGATCCTCCTGAAGAAACCCAGATCTCCTTAAACTGATTGTTTTTAATAAAATTTGCAGCCCACCTTGCAGTTAAAATAAAAAATCAGCTGCCTTTCTGACTCAACATACAAAACATAAAAATCCCCTTCATGAAATAGAAAATGTTCAAAATCTGCATTTTTAAAGATCTAATATTTACCCTGATAATTTTGTAAATGAACCAATAAGGTTTTTGCAGACTAATGATGATTCCTGTTTTTCTTGCTCTAACCTGCCGAGGTTTTATTTTTTGTAAACACCTAAGAGGTAAAAAATAACCTGCAGCTTGTTTAATAGAGGGATAACTTTTAAATAATAATAAAAAGATTTACAGTATCATAATCAAAGTAGGTGGCTTTAACCTTGATTTACTTTTGTAATTAAACTCAGCTTAATTAAATGTAAGTATAATTACCAACAAAACAAACCAATCCACCTTAAACAGAAAACAATCAACTTCAGCTTGTTGTGACTTTTGGTAAAAGGTTTTCTTCCTAAAAGCAGCAGATAACAGATTTATACAAGCTAATCACTAGCTATCACATTTACATCTAATAAATCCACTCATTTAAAAAAAAACTAATATTAGTAAGATCAAGCATCAACTTTCACTACTTCTGCTTTTTTCTGCTACACTTTCTCAAACAAAAACATTCAAAGCACAGGTGTCAAACTCGAGGCCCGGGAGCCAAATCTGGCCCGCTACAGCTTTTTATGTGGTCCTCTAAGTTCTAGACTAAACAGTAAGTGTGCTTAAATATCATGTTATCAATCAAACCAATGTAGTTTTTATCAATTTATTCCCAAATTATATCAATCAGTCCCTCCAGTTTATTGAGAATTATTGTGGAAATTCACACAAAACCAACAAATTGCACCAACAATCTTGAGTTTATTTAAAAATGTTTTAAATCTTTTTATTTGTAATAAACATCTGCCTCAGCCTTAATTGATGTCAGACTATAGTCTATGATCTTTACAGCGAGGAATAAAAAGTTGCATTTACTGTCATGAATAAGTGCAAATATTTCCAAAATAGAAAAATAGAACTGACTGCTTTTTTATTACAAAAAAAAAAAAATCACAAAAAGAATCATGAAATCCTGGAGGAAGATGTTCAATAATATTTAATGTTAAGGATTCACTGATATTTTAACAGTTTGTGATCAGGTTTTATCAATAAATTTTGGCACAACCGGCCCTTTAAGAGCGTTCAGGATCTGGATTTGGCCCAAAACCAAAATGAGTTTGACACACCGGATCTAAACGCAACAGCTATGAATTCAAATCAGGTTTGGATTTGTTCTGGGTTTTGTAAAGATGATTATTTTTAAACAACTCCACGGATTGTTCAGTGGGCTGTTCCACATGTCGGTACTTGGAGACAAACGGACCAAACACCTGCGATGATTCGCTTCCTATTTTCGTCCAGGATCTAATTGAACGACTGCGATCATTCCTCCGCTTTGAGTCCAACCTGTTCAGCCGTATCCTCAACCAAACTGGAAAATCTTAATTAACGACATGATTGGGAAGATTTGTCTCAGTTAGGAAATCATCCTTGCGTTTGTTGATCCAGTTGGCCAAATCAGTGACGCCGTAATGCGATTTCCTTTTGTTTCATTATGATTGAGCCTTGATAGGTGCCCATTAGCGGCCTCGGTAAACTACGGCTGCGGGGGAGGAGGATTGATCCTCGTGTTAATGTGTGCGGATGGATTACAGCGCCAGGATGAAAATAACTGGGCAGCAATTTCCCCAAGTCTTACAGACTCATAATATCAGGATGGCACCATGCGCACCGACGTCAGCGACGACACAATCAACCCCCAGCATCGCAGGAACACGGATGAGAAACAAACAGAATAAATAACAAACTGGTGCAAATGAACCAGGTGATGAAAACCTTTCTGAAAATATTTAATCAAGTTTTCAACCTTGAAAAATATCCGCTGCCTTCCATCACGGAGGACACAAAATGTTCATTAAATCCAGCCGGGATGGGTTTTAGAAAACACATCGATGATGCATGAAAGCATCTGAAATGTGCCTGACCTTGAATTTAAAGCAAACAGTTTGCTTACATAATTGTATGTCATTTTCCCCTAATGCCACACAGTAAAATGCAGATTTTAATAGCGGTTATAAAAACACTGGAACTATAATATGTAGCTTCACTGCAAAAACACAAGATTTTACCAAGTATTTTTGGTCTAGTTTCTAATGCAAATATCTAATTAAACCTGAAGTAAGACAACACTAACTTAAAATCAACTTTAAATAAGATATAGATGCTTATAAGTAAATAATTCCTGAACATTGATCCCAGATCCTCAGGAGAACAAGCATTCTCCTGAGAAGCATTTTGATGTTTATGTTGCCCCATAGTTCAAAAAGTTGACCTGATGGAGCAAAACCAATGTGATTTTAGGATTCAGCTCATCAAAATTGCCCTAAAACAGTTGAAAAACTCCAGAAAATGTTTTGACCGAAGTCACAGACGACGGCATGAAGCTCTTTGAAAATGTAGCGAGTGGTGAATGCTAATAGCTAACTACAAATGCTCATATAAAGAGGAGAGACCGCTCTGATAGGCGTCTTCACAAAACGGTTATGATTGGTTCTGTTTTTTCAGCTGAACATCATGTTTTTATTTGGAGTATCTTTGAGCAAAAGTGAACATTTGAACTGTGTGTCAATTGTGCAACAATTAGTATCAAAGACGTTATGTTCCTCTACTTTCTAAATCTCCTAGTTCTCTGAACCTTTTTAGATAAAAGCAAATGTACAGATGTTGAACGGCTAAAAAAATTGTGCCAAATTAACAAAGACAAGATTGTAGACTTGACTACCATGAGGTATAATTATTCTAGTCGACTGGAAAAGTACAAGTTGTTTTAAACTGCTACGGTCAGCTAAAACAGACTGAATACATGAGAAGCTTTAAGCTTTTACTTCTCTGAAAATGTATTTTTAATTTTAATTTTTTCCTTCAAACTCTCACAGATGCAGTTTCTGTAGAGTCTTTCTTATTGTGGAATCATGAACCTTAACTGGGACATGGCTTTGTAACTTTTTGCAGACTAATGATCAAATTCAAAACCATTTTATTTATTAGAAAATGTAAACTAAATGTTGCCGTAACGCATTAGAGGAGGATCTCCAGTAGCAGTCAGTGTCGCAACGATTCTGAAGAAGCCTCTGACATCATGAGTAGTTGGAAAGATGGTTGAACTTATCAAACCATCTTATCAAACCACCTCGATAAGAGGATTTGAACTTCCTCTTTCTCTCCTTGCTCTACATTCAGGAAGCTCCAGTTTCAACTCCTCAGGGAATTGAGGTTCTAGTTCAGGTGTCATTTGAATTTTTGAGATGCTAATCAGATGCCGTCAGTCGTAAAAAAAAAAAAAAAGAAGAGAAAAAAATGAATTGTTGCCATGGTTACACATCTACAACTGCCTAAAAGTAAAAAACTAAGAGCAAAAATCCTTTCAGCAAGCATAAATTTAGTAAAGTAGAATGTACTTTTATAGATATAAGCTCATTAGCTGCAAAAAGATGTATTGCTTTGGCTTGGAACAAAGTCAGCAGACCTAGTGCCACGCAGTGGTTAAAGCAGATGGCATCTAATTTGCCACTAGAAAGAATAACATATATTAGGAAATCCAAACGGCATCTTTTTGAGAGGATTTGGGGGCCTTTCATTAATTTTATTAAGAACTCAGACTTGTCAGAGGGACTGTTTGAGTTTTTATTTGCCAGAACCTGCAGTGTGCCAGGCTGTATAGATGTGTACATTTACATGTAACCAGTTTGTACCTCTGTTTTTGAGAAGCCGTTTCTTGTTTTGTTTTTTTCTATCCCATGTCATTTTTTTTTTCTTTCTTTGTTTTCATTTCTCTGTGTTGAGAAAGAATAATTACGGTGATGTAATAACCACAAAGAAAACGTGTTCAGATACGTATCTGAACACGTTTGGAAATGTATTCAAAATCATGGAATACATTTTTACATACATGATTGTATTTCCAAAGTGAAAAGTCTCAATAAAATATTTTTTGGGGAAAAAAAAATCCTTTCAGTTGCACAGAATCCAAACCAGAAAAAAAACACAAGAAACAAGAATCAAAAGCGTTTAAAAAGATCAAAAGTAACGAAGCAGAGCTTCTCCAACATGAGCTTAATTTTAATTAATTCAAGATCATAAATGCTCTTAAAGGGCCGGTTGTGCCAGAATGTGTTGATAAAACCTGATCACAAACTGTTAAAATATCAATGAATCCTTAAAATTACTTATTATTGAACATCTCTTCAGTCCCTCCAGGATACATATTAAAACTTCACATGTCTGACTTAAAACTGAATGAAATCAAAGTCATATTCTATTTATTTAACCAGGTTAGTCCCATTGAGACATTTTATATTTTTACAAGTGAGACCTGACCAAGACAGCAGCAGCTGCACTGTTGCTACTTTTGCATAACCTGGAATACCTTATAGCTAATTTGCATTATCTTTAACAGCAGGCCGATCTTGATACGTTATCTACCATTTAAATATTCAGCAACAGCAAACCAGCAGACTTCAAGAGCAGGTTGCATAAGAGTCGTCCGAAAAGAGGAATGGCGACGTCCAGTTCCTATATATTCCTTTCAGAGTTAATAAAATGAAATGAACTGATCCTGGAAATATGAGTTAGGTGTGAAACTCTTCTCAAAAAAATAAATTTAAACTGGATCTCTAAAGCTCTCATTTTGCAGAATCTGGCATTAGAGATAAAAAGATAAAATACGTTTGCTTGTCGATTAAAATGTTGAAAAACCTTCCTATAATGAAACTCCTTTCCAACGCCTCCACCATCGCCGTAAGTAGAGCTCTGCTTTCAACCTTTCTGCCCTGAGATTTTTAAAATTCGCAAGCCTTATGAGATACATTACAAAATGGTGAGAAACATTGCTGCAGGCCATTCCTCTCCCAAAATACAGAAAATCTCCAAATACTTCTGGTACATTCTGGCCAGATTTCACTTTACAGCAGAAAGCAGAAGCATAATATGTAATCTATAGTAGCTCCAGCCAAAAGGTGACAGTATATGTTTTGTAGATTCCAGTACTTGTTTTTTTTTTTGGTCATATCATATGGTAAAATAAAAGAAAACAACTTGTGAAAGCATTACCGCCCACGTACAATTATGTCTCCTCTAGAGAGCAGCAGCCTCTTGCTGTATGTGACTAATGCAACAAAACACAGAGGCAAGGAAGATGAGTCAAAAAAACTTAAAAGAACAACTTTACATTTACACTACAACAACCAGAAAAACAGGAACGCTTTAATGTACAGCTCTGGAGAAAACCAAGAGCCTGCTGCACTGAGCGCCGTTGAAAACCTGCTGGTTAAACGTTGACCTCTGAACTCTGAGTTAAAACATGAGCATTGTTGTTTACAAATTAATATTAACTTGTTTGAAGAGTGAAAACAATGCATCTTTTATTATTTTGACCATTTCTCATCTTCTGCCAATAAAAACTAAATTATAGCTTGTAATTACAGAGACATGTCAGTAGTTCATAGAATAAAAGTTCGTTTTACTCAAACATAAACCTATAAAAAGTAAAATCAGAGGAACTGAGCATTTTAAGTGGTTTCTTAATTTTTTCCAGAGCTGTATTAAAATTTACAGTAGAAAGAAAGTACATCTGTGTTCACTTCTAGGTTTTCAAATAGTTTTTAAAATAAAATCAATGAATAAAAACACACCAACTCAGTTACGCTGTAGTAAGAGGATGAAACAAAAACTGAACTTCAAAAGCCATTTGTTGAAAAATTAATACACCCTTAATACAGTGAAAAAGTGTAAAAGATTGACTGGAATGAGAAAAAATTCAGACAAAATGTGGTGTAAAGACAAATTACCAAAAAAAAAAAAAAAACAGTTTTTGAATAATCCAGAATAATTAGAAAAATAGTGAACAAGAAAAGATGTTACAGCATGAAATCTATCTATTTAGTTCAGTATATTATGGATGGATGAGACCACAATAAATCAGCACCATATTGAGGAGAAACCAGAACGTATATTATGACGTTAAACCAAATACTGATTGTCAGGTGTTGGAAAGGTTAGGATCTGGTTTTGTTTTTTATTTTTGTAGACGTCGCTGAGTAAACCACAGAATCCTCTGAAACCCAAAGTATTACAGAGATAAAACATGAGGCCATCTGTCTGACAGCTGAAGCTCAGACTGCAAAACGGTCCAGTCAAAGCCTTCATCCCTGTAAAAAATGCTGCGATGGGACCTTAAAAAGGTTTAGTATGTCTGCAAATCTCAATGAATCCACACAAAGAAGAGCATAAATTCTGCTGGACAACAAATTTTTCCTGTTACTGTGATAAACTGTAGTTTTGAGATAAATTTTAAGTAATATAATGTAATGACAAACATTAATGCAAGAACACATTCTAAAAGATGAGTGAACTTTAAATTATAATCAACATTTAAACACTGGAACTGGAAGACATTTTAAATATCCAAAGTAAATAAACAAAATAACAAATAAAACTAATTTTGAAGTCTTTGGATACAAAATTATCCTTCAAAAAAAAAGGGCGACTTGAGACAAAAACACCAAACTGGAAACTTTTATCTTCCAGCTTTTGGTAGAAGGAGAGAGAAAAAAGTTTCAGTAAGTAGATAAATATCATATAAACTACCAATTGGATGGGTAGTTTATTTACCTAAAGAGCCTATAGACTTTTATTTGTTAGAGCATTTGATTCTAAAAGTTTTAATCTTCCTCAAATTGGTCTTTAAGGCCTTTTAGATACTTATTATAATGGTGCATGTTGCATTAAACACCATGAGAAGTTTTTCTAATTCATAATAAGACGCAGATATAAATATAATGCTGTAAGATCAGGAGCCACTTATTAAACTGCTGCTTAAAGAAACCAGCACAAGTAAGTTGATTATGTTTATTGGTCTCTACTTCAAACAGTGTTTGCTGCAAATCGTTTCGTCTGACTTTTATGAAGTGAACCAGCTGCCAGAGCCGAGACAGGCAGTCTGTTGGCTCACTGTGTCCTTTGGAGATATTTTAATGTTGACAGAGAGACACATAACGACGTGTGCTAAGCAAACAGAGGTGTGGAAATTGTTTTGCAAATATCAGAATTACTCATAAGAGAAGCCGTCGGCTGCTTGGAGAGCGAGACAACAAAAAGGCTAAATGGATTAGGAAACAGGCTGCTTAATTTCAATCTGTCATGAAAAATAAATCGGCTGTTGGAAAGAAAAACAAAAAGGCTGGTAGGGACATCATGTGACGACATTTTAGACGAATAGATTGTTTAGATTTAATTCACAAATTTTAGTTTCTGTTGAAATGCTTAAGTGTTTTTCCCCCTTGCAATTACGAAGAAAAAAAAAAACACTATTTAGCATCAACTTCTGATGCATTTAGATCTTTCATCTCACTGTAAGATTTGACTGGAAACGCTGCAAAATAAGTCAACCAGCATTACTAAAAATTAAATGATTACAGACTTTCAGCATTTTAGAAAATCTGGCATATGCCAGAGAGAAAACACAAACAACTCAAGCAAACCGATCGCAGCTCCCACAGGCCCCACTGATTGGGATTTCTGAGGCAGATAAATCGTCAGTAGTTCTGTCAGAGATGACACAAACAGCAAAGATCCGGCCTGAAAGCGAGGAAACCCGTTTCAGGCTTCAAAGCGCAAAACATCAGAAAAATGCAACAAAACTGCATATCTGAAAATGAGAAGCACAAAATGGAAGTATGAACGCAGGCAGAGGTTGAAGGTCACGGCCACAGCGTGCAGACCAAGAAGAAGAGCTGCAGATTAGACAAGTGAAGTAATCTGTCCTAATTTACTGATTCTGGAATTTTCTACAGGATAAACGTGACTCAGATATGGAAGAACGATGGCAGGAATGTCAAACTCATTTTGGTTTTGGGCCAAATCCAGATCATGAATGATCTTAAAGGGCCAGTTGTGCCAGAACCTACTGATAAAACCTGTTAAAATATTAATGAATGCTTAAAATTAAATATTATTGAACGTCTTTTCAGTCCCTCCACGATTTCGTGATTCTTTTTGTAATTTTCTACAATAAAAATCTAAGTGTTTGTGGTTCTAATATGGAAATATTTGAGCTTATTTATGACGGTAAATGTGACTTTTCTGAACAGATCATGGACTATAATCTGACATCAATTAAAGCTGAGGCAGCTGTTTAGTACAAGAAAAAGTTTTTGACAATTTTTGAGAAAATTCTGCAATAAACTCTCAATTATGTATTAGTGCAAAAAGATGCAGGGATTTGTTGATTTTATGTGAATTTCCAGGATAATTCTCAAGCACCTGGAGGGACTGATTGATATAATTTGGCAGTAAACAGATAAAAACTGCATTGATTTGATTGATAATATAATATTTAAGCACATTTAGTGTTTAGTCTAGAATCTAGAGGGCCACATAAAAAGCTACGGCGGGCCAGATTTGGCCCACGGGCCTTGAGTTTGACATGTGGATTATGGGATACATAATCATTAATAATTACCTGCTGATTAAAATAACAGTCTCCAGCTCTTATAATACTTTTATTTTAATGCAAGTAAAGATATTAATCTAGTAGAACAAACAATTGTTTGAATTAATTAGGGGATTAAAACATTTTTAATTAAAATAAATTCCCATTTTTTTGTTATGAAGATGTACAGCTACTTCTACCGTGATTTAGAGGAAACTTTAAAATAAGAGCTCTGCAGGATTAGGGTGGATTAGATGGAAAAATAGGCAGTTTCCTCCCCCAACCCCCATCACTGAGAGCACAACTAGGTCAAACTACTAACAAACATCTTGAGTGTGGATGGTATTACTGAGTGAAGAAGATATGAAGTTCGCGGTTCCCAGTATCAGTGAGTCCAAGGAAAACACAGAAATTAATGAAATTACACCAATTTTTCTACATTCAGTTGTAAAGATAATAAGAATACATTTCAGAAGACAATCTGCTAAATAATACACTCACTTAAATACTAGTAACTAGTGATTTATGGTATTATATTTTACCTAGAAGTTGTAATATAAAGATTTGGCTTTGTCTTTTAAACTTTAGGACTGTGATTGACCTGAGAGTTATTTTTTATTCATCAGTTCAGGTCACATATTTGACATTGTAGGTGTGATATTTCAGTTTTTCTTTTTTCATAAATTTGCAAAAAAATCCTACATTTCAGTTTTTCTGTTGAAATGGGATGCTGAGTGTACATTCATGAGAAATAATATGAACTTTTTTGATTTTAGCAAATGACTGTATTGAAACAAAGTGTGAAACATTTAAAGAGGTCTGAATACTTTCTATACAGAAAAGAAGAGATTTTTAAATATTTGTTTTATATGTGTAATTTGGCCCTTTACTTAATTCATTTTTAAAGTAATTAAACACATTTAGTTTGTAGGGTGATCTAACCAGCCTGCAGAGACAATCTGTGAAGAAAGCTGAAGCTTTGACATTTCAAACGGCAACCTGATGGATTTAGAAAGTTTCTGCAACAAAATCAGAAACAAATATAGTAATATTTTCCTCCCACTGTAAGAACAATGCCGCCATTGTTAGCTTGACTTCAATGAACCAGCACTGTACATTTTTCTGGATCATTTGCAGTACATAATTAACAAAATCAAAGAGTCCAGGGGGTCCAAACAAAACAAAGTCGTCGTCTAGGCGGCAAAGCCGACATCAGAACCCACACAAAGCAACACAGCATAGCCAATTAGAAAACAAATACTGTCAGGGATATTCAACAACAGATTTTCTCTACAAAAAGAAACGGAAGCAACATCAGCAAACAATCTGAGATACTGGAGAGCAGAAAGAGTAGAAAGTAAAGCAGAAGTGGATCTGCTCTTACCCGCTGACGCCAGCAGCACATGGAAGTCGGTTCCTCTCTGAGACGGTGTGCCGTCGTCTTCCTCCGCCCTCTCCGACGCCTCGTAACGGTCCCAGTTGGACTCCAGCTTTCTTCTGGAGAACACCGCTGTCCTGTCGTCTTCATCTTCGGGGTTCTCCCCCTCGTCTTGGTGCTGAAGGAAAACAAAACAGAAGTTGGAAAAAATACCTAAAATTAAAGACAAATGGAAAACAAAAAAACTGGGAAGTATTATTGTAGTGTTCTTTCAAATCAATCATGAAACTTGAACTGATTTATATTTTAAACATTTTCACTATTTAATCAAATGACGACCGTTTATGGTTTTAACACAGAAATTAAGACTAATCAAATTTTATCTGCTCAAATCATTCATTTATAATAACCCACACTTTTGAAAAGGACTTCATACACTTTCTTGTAATTCATAACTGTAAGCAATGCCTACTGTTAAAAGATAAACAGCATGCCATGTCAACAGTGGACTCATTAAATTTGTTGGAGTCGTGGCTCTTCCTGTTTGTCTGCAGTTATTCCAGTAATGATTCTCTGGAAACATGCTAAAGTAAATTTTCTTTCTTCCTTTTAAGTCAAGCTAAAGGATGCCCATTCTCGCCCCCAGCCATGTCATTAGACACCACACGGCAGGCGTGGATGCACCAGGGAGATTTTTATGATTGCAATCAAAGAGCCCCCAAGTAACAAAACTTATTTCTATGATTGCAATCAAGGAGCCCCTATTGTTTATCCTCTAATTCTGTCAGAAGCATCACATGACTCAACAACCTGGAGGAAATTAGGTGTAATTTCAAAGGCTGAGGTTCTGGATGTTCATTGTAAAAGTGTTTACAGAGTCACACATGAACATTAAATTTATTTAGAGGAGGCAACAGTTCTCAAAAGGCAGTGTCCTGCATATATATATTAGATGTGTCCCTGCTGCAATGCAGCTGTTTGAACAGCAAACTCAACATGTTTGAACTTGTGCAGTGGCCTCCTAATTAAACATTCATTCAATTCAGGTGTGTTGAACAAGGAGACGTCTAAAACATGCAACTAAACTCCAATCTATGCCGAATTGAAGACAACCTTATTTTTAAGCTTAAACTATTATCTAGAACCGAGTTTGTTAACTCACAGACAAAAAAAGTAAGAGTTGTAATCCTATTCAATGAAGTTTGGTGCAGCGGTTCTCACCTGCTGGGGAACGTCTGCTGCGGCGTGATAGCCTCCACCGCGTCCGCGTCCCCGGTGGTCTCGCCTGCCCCTGCCGCGGTGTTGGCCGCCTCTCCCCCGGCCTCTGTGCTCACTGTTATGGCCGTCAGCGTCGTGTCCACCCCGGCCGCCTCTCCTCCATCCGCCTCCCCTGCCTCGCATGGCTCTACCTTCCATAACAGTTGTTGTTAACTGAGTGTCGGACACATTAGCGAGTGGCACCGCCTAAGCGGTAATGCCGCAAAATATGTCCCCGTAAAAATGTTTCCGGTTGAGTTTTTTTTCTCAATGAATATTCTTTTCAGAGTTAAATACTGACAGTATAATAAAATATAAAATACAACATATATCAAAATAAAGTTTAATTACAAGCTTATTAAGAAGTAAAAATAAAATGGATATTGCAAAAAAAACCAAAAACAAACTATAAAGTTGTTTTAAAAAAGTAAAGTGTTTTTACTATATCAGCTTTGAAAACAAAAGTTGGAAATGTGTTTCCAAGTTGGAAATATATTAAATGATTTCGCACATGAAAAATCACCATACTACTTTCTATGGCTTGAGGGTAATCAGACTGTGGTTGAACCCTTTCCACCTTAAATGTAACCCAAACTCAGCTTTTCTGAACACAAAAACACGATTTAAAAATCTGAAATTACTCAGAGCTGGTAGCAGCCATTTTATATCTAAAATCATTAAAAAGTCATTTTAAAAAAGTTCTTGATGATTAATTAAGCATTTTATCATATTTTCTAAATTAATGTATCAACATTGTTGTTTTTGTTTTATTTTAGGCTGCCAACTCGTCTTGATGGGGACCCAAAGAGGAGACTGACTACTACTAAGGAAAAACTAATAACAGAAGACAATGGATGTCCACAACAGCACTTTAGGCAATGGGACAGTTCCCTACAGCCTCTTAGAGGTCATAGCCATCGCTACAGTGTCAGCCATCGTCAGTCTGATAACTATAGTTGGAAACGTACTGGTGTTGCTCTCATTCAAAGTAAATAGCCAGCTTAAGACCGTAAACAACTACTACCTGCTTAGTTTGGCCTTTGCTGACCTCATCATAGGAGTGCTGTCCATGAACTTGTACACCATGTATATACTGATGGACAAGTGGCCCTTGGGGAACGTTGCCTGTGACCTCTGGCTGGCAGTGGATTATGTGGCCAGCAATGCCTCAGTCATGAACCTGCTTGTGATTAGCTTTGACAGATACTTCTCCATCACAAGGCCACTGACTTACAGGGCAAAGAGGACACCGAAGAGAGCCGCCATTATGATTGGGCTAGCTTGGCTGGTGTCTTTTGTCCTTTGGGCGCCACCCATTCTATGCTGGCAGTACTTTGTAGGAAGGAGAACAGTTTCTCCCGACAAGTGCGAAATCCAGTTTTTAACCGAGCCTGTGATCACGTTTGGAACGGCAATTGCTGCTTTCTACATCCCGGTCTCAATTATGACCATCCTCTACTGGAGGATCTACAAGGAGACGCAGAAACGGACAAAAGACCTTGCAGAGCTTCAAGGACTCACAACTGGGAATGTACCAGAGGGGAATAAACCACAGAAGACAATGATTCGGTCTTGTTTTCAATTCCCCAGAGAGAGAAGAGACCAGAGTCAGGCCTCTTGGTCTTCGTCTACTCAAAGTAATGTTACTAAAATGACCAGCAGGTCAGATGAAGCATGGGTGAAAGCAGATCAGACCACTTCTTTCAACAGCTACACATCATCAGAGGAGGAGGAGCATCGGGTTTCAATAGAAACCCCACAAGGATCATTCAAAGAGCAGCAGACGGGACAGAGTAATAAGAACGGGGAGGTTCCAGATTATCCAGAGGAGGAGTTTTGTTCCACTCCTCAGAAGAAGAGCCATAAAAGCTTAATTTCTTACAAGTTCAAAGGTAGCTCAAAGGGTAAAAATGACAATCCACCGAGTCCAAAACCGTGCCCTCCAGAGCCAGAGCAGCCGGTCAAAAAGCCGTCCACCTCGTCATCCTCCACCGCTTCTAAGCCCATAGACTCCGCCATGAAGAACAGGATCACCAAGAGGAAGAGGATGGTGCTTGTGAAGGAGAAGAAGGCAGCCCAAACCCTCAGCGCCATCCTCCTGGCCTTCATTCTCACATGGACGCCGTACAACATCATGGTGCTCATCTCCGCGTTCTGCTCCAACTGCATCCCTGAGTCCCTTTGGCACTTGGGCTACTGGCTGTGCTACGTCAACAGCACCGTCAACCCGATGTGCTACGCTCTGTGCAACAAGACCTTCCAGAAGACCTTCCGCATGCTCCTGCTCTGCCAGTGGAGGAAGAGGAGGCGAGGCAACAATAAAATGAACTGATGTGGTGGTTAATGCGTTTTATCCCCACATGACGGCGTCCATTGATATTTGCTAGTATTCATTTGCAATGTGGTGGTTTTTGTATTTAATATATGTTGGTAGAAAATGAGAAAAAGTCAAAATGACTGGAAGGAAAGTTTACTCAGCATATTAAAGTAGATAAGCACCCTACTGTCTTTAAAGATGGATTTATTTGAAGGCTATTTTCACATCATTTTCCAGTAGATGGGTGTATTTAGAAGGAGTTAAAGGCTTTACAAAAGTTACCCTGAATGAACATACCTCGGATTTTCAAACACTTTTGTATAAAAGAGCCGATGTGAACGAATGAAAAAACCAAAACCTTTCTTGAAACGGATGCTTCAGATGATGATGCCTCCAAACCTCAGAATGAAGAATCTGTGATTTGTGTACCATGGTGGTTAATGATGTTGCCACTATTCACAGCAAGAAAAACTGATTAAATAAGGATAATACAGTGTATCTTTTCTAGGTGTTGTCTTCAATCTGTGTTTCTGGGTCCAGCATAAGTTACAGAAGTGCAAAAAGCTTGAAGTGCTCGTTTATTATATTTGTTGCATAGTACTGATCTTTTTCAATGCTGATTCAGATACACAGGTTGATTTGAGAAGATGTAATTTTTTTGGTGACGTATCTGAAAAATCTCCTTATTTTTCATCCCGCCACATTAATTTGTGTTGCTTAGTACGAGATTACCCATCATTCACTTGCTTATTGCTGCTAATGCTGCTTGCATTTTCAGTATTTCTTTTCTTGCTGGTTCTTGATGTGATTTATCTGGAAAAGTATTTTGTTTTGAGACTCACAACTGAGCTGTTAATTATGTCTTAAAATTCTAACTATAACTATAACAACGAGGGGATGTTAGGTATCTGTGATTGTGACTTTTCAAAAAAAGAAACAAAAAGTTGAGTTCAGTGTCACTTTTTCTCAAATTAAGATTGAATAAAATAAACTTTGTGAATTTAAATATGTCAAAAATTGCAAATAATTATGCTATAGTTCTCAAAGGTGTGCATAACCCAGCCAGGTTTTTGGGATAAGCAACCAAAATAAAGCTTTTTTACTTTGTTTTTTATGAAAAATTCTGTCCAATTCAACTTTAAAGCAACTTAATATTTTCAAAATGAAAGTGGCATTCACTGATCCTAAAAGAAACTCTTATTCCAGCTGTTAATTTTATCCACAACAAAACATTTTTTTCAGTATGACTAAAGGCAACTCCAGAGCATGACGCTGCCACCACCATGCTTCATTGAGATATTTCATTCCTAATTTGTGTGCCTTTTCAATTTGTGCCCCAGATCTTTATTTTCTGGTTTCATCAGTCCAGAAAAAATTTTTCCATCAAGTTTTAGGAGATTTTATCCAGGCCTCGATGAAATCTCAAAAGAAAAAGATTTCATCATGGAATCCTATTCATAAATCCAGGCATGTAGAGAATAAAGGAGACTGTTGTCCCACTATACACAAAGAACATTTCACATAAATTCATTCAGCTTATTCACCGTTTCTCGTCTTTTAAGTAATTTTGGAGAATATTCTGGATGACTGAGAAGACTTTCTCAGAGTGGTGAATGATTTCTGCATTGATTCAGTCGTATGTTTAGGATAATCAGCCAGTTGAAATGAAGCCCTACTTTCACGTTTCTGGCAGAGGCAACAAGATTCCTTTCTTTGGAAGCGAAAGAGGCCCAAAGCATCATGGATCCTCCACTGTACTCAACAGTAAACATGTTTATTTGCCAGATATTTGTAATTTGTTTTATGCTATATCAAACTCATTTTCATTTCAAGCCACATCAAGATCAAGAATGTCTTAAAATTAAAATTAGAATATAAAAAACACTGAGCTGTAACAACCTGACTTTAGTGAGCAGCAATATGGACTTGTGTTTATACATGTACAAAATATAGATAGCAGTAGTTACTTTATTCTGCAGTTTCATCAATTACAGTGTTAAAACAGGGAGATTGAATTTGAAAAATAGACATTGTTACTGTTTATTTATAATTTATATGCTTAACTGTTTAAATTTCCCAATCTAAAGTTTTATTTTATACTGTTCCGTAAGGTTCTTGTACAAGATGCACATCGGTTTTAATGTTAAACTCTTCATATGCATTCAAAATGACTGTTGCTAAGTTTTAGAGAAATGCTCCATTCCTCAACTGAACATACAGTAAATAACACTGAATCTGATTAATTATGTATAAAGATATTTACCAGAACATGTGAAGTTTCACACCCGTAAATATTAAATGTAAATTACGTACACTGTTTGGGTTTAGTGATGTTTTCTTCCATTCTGTTTCTGGCTTTTGGGAACTTATCTTGTGTTTAAGGGCTAACTTGTGCATTTTGTGAATTTTAAAAAGCAGTAGTTGAACAGTAATGTACATGTGAGATTATTTAAGGATAACATCCCTACCAGTATCCATCATGTAAAAAAGACTTTATATGTTTGAATGATGACTTGGTATTGACCCTTTGCAACTACGTCACTAAATTATTCGAGGCGCCATGATGGACGGCGGAAGTGAGGGAAGGGAGCATTAAACAGAGCGACTGAAATTGTTTTCCAAAGTTGTTTTTGCCAGTTTATTTATGGCTTCTACTTGTTCAAGTTCAGCTGATTTATCTGTGAATGTAACACACCTGATTGGGAATCATAGACGGAGGTATTTACGGAAGTAGGAAGCAGCTAGCTTAGAAACCGACCCATACTTCCTCCCTCCTGACGTGTTGATCAAATTACCGACTTTGCCTGAATTCACACCATATGATTTATGTGATTATGTCATTATCGGCGATTCCCCTTTACACAGAGAAAGCCTTAAAAAGGTAGAAAAGACAAGATGCTAGCCACTTCTTTCCATACATGCTAGCCTACATGGCGGCATTGTCTCCATGGTTACCAATGGTTGCACGTACATAATGCAATATTGAATATCATCTTTCTAGTCAAACTTACATATGAAGTTTATAAAAGTTCTTATCTTGTAAAAAGTGTTCGTTGCAAATCCGCGGTTACACCGAGGGCTGACAGTCATTATGATTAACGGCTGCTCTCCATTACAGCCGCATCTTTCCTCATTAAAAGTTACAAAGTAAAATGACAAGAATGGTTTTCACCCTTGTCTATTTGTGCAGCCGACTGCGCAGGACCCTGTGACCATTTTTACTGCGAAATCGACTTAATAAGTGATATTAGGCTCCCAGATGTGCGTTTTTTACAGGAGCGCATTGGTTGTTTTGACGTCCGTCATGGCGGAGCGGAAAGAGTTCTGAAGGCAGTGACGTCACGCGCAAAGGGTCGATACTGCTCCAACTGTAAATCTGTCACTGTTGAATTTAGTTATAAACTCTGTGCCTTTTGTTTTGTTTATATTTGTGACTGAATCTGTGCTGCTCTGAACTTTTACTTTTACAATCCAAATAAATGCAGAAAGAAACAAAGTCAGACAGACGTTCATAAAGACTCAACAGCGTGAAAGTCATGTTCATTATTTCAGTAATTCTGTTTCCAGGTAGGAAAATATTATGGTTGGGGTCAAAATTATTCGCACCCCAAGTCAGTTTTATTCAACCAAGAACTAAATAAGTCGGGCATCTTTAAAAATACAATATAGAATAGTTTAATTTTTGAAAAGCAATGTTCTATTTTTTTATTGAAATAGCATGTCAAAAATATTTATAATCTCCTCCAAGACTGGGCAATATGGCCGAAAAAAAGTATCAAGATAAAATGAATGAATGCTTTTTTGTTATTGTACCAAATCTTAAAATTTATTTCAGTACACCCCATCCAAAAACGATTAAAAAAAAACAAAACAGGGGAGATAGGGTGCATTTCATATCAGTTCATATCAAAAATTACTGATTAGTTTTTGTTTAAAATATCCAAAATACCCATAACTGCTTAAAAAAACAAATAGGGGTGAAAGGAGAAAATTAAAGCAACTCATAAAGAAATTGCAGATAAAAGAGGAAAGGTCACATCATTAGTTTAGCAGTATTTTGGATATTTAATACAAAAATCTAATTATCAATGTCGACTGATGGGAAATGCTTATATCGTAATATGTTTTTCAGCCATATTGCCAAGCCATAACCACTTCCGTACAAGTCATTTTCCCCCAACCATGTGTTTGTACTTAAAAAAAAGAATGATTTATATATATGTCATTTTTGCATTTTAAATAAATAAAAAATAACCTTTGTAAATATATTTTACCCAGTACTCCTCAAGTAAAAGTGTTTGCGTCACTTGGTTCAAATTCTGTAATTGCTATTCAGTTATTAATCACAATCACATTGAAAGTATTTTTTAGCAGTAGATGCATCCTTTGCTACAAATTATCAAGCGTATATTAAAGAAATGCTATGCTGTTGCATTTTGGGCAATAAAATGTTTATTTTCTTATAAAAAAAAAAGGAATTGAATGTTTGAAAATTAATCGTTACGTGCAGCCTTAGTAGAAAAGATGTGGAAAATCTTAAATATCAAGAAATAAGGACATTTTACACAAACAACTGAGTTAATGATTTTAATATTGACTTTACTTCCCACTTTATTAAAAAGCAAAACCAGCAACAATCTGCAGTCCTGGAAAACCAGCCACACCTCCTTTACTCTTTACCTGCCAACCACCGTTGCTTTAATTTATACACCTCAGGCACATCATGTACAGTATGTAAGCATACAGTGCACTATAATAATTCATAGAATGAGGTCAAGTGTTTTCTCCCAAACAAATCAGATCTTCTCAAATAAAAAAAAGATTATATAGCATTTTAATTTATTTATCTATAATTTTAAATAAGAACTTATCTTAAAATTTCAATGTCATTCACAGTCGGATTACCAAAACGTTCCAGGAAAAGAAAAACTCTGAATATGTATATAGGCTCTTTTTGTCTTTAGATAGAGGAATTTAGCAGCAGTGGGAAAACTACACAAGTAGGACAGACAATCAGAAAGTAGGAATAATAGCTTTAGCAAACATTTTCCACAGTGCAGCTTGAAACCAAAACACTCAGCTCCGTTTCAGACAGTATACTGGAAACCACGGTGTGCTCAGAACATTTACTGATGGAGAAAACTGTACAGCAGACCCAGGTGAATGGGAAAGGGGGGAAATGACACTTGAAAAATTTTGCTTTGACGTAGTGAGTCAGTTCCAGCAGGTTGGTACAGTACTACCTCCGCTTGGCTGCGGGCCTGCTGCCCTTGCTGCTGCTGCTGGCGGTCTTGCTGGAGCCCTTGGAGCCGGAGAAGAGCTTGGTCATGAGCTCAGAGACGTCTGGAAGCTCAGGGTTGGGGTTCAGCATGTTCATGGACTGCTCCATCTCCTGCACACATGGAAGGGATTTAAGAAACTACAGACCAGCATCCTTCGGTCGTCTGTAATGCCTTAATTAGGGTGTGCATAAGACTGTCATAAACATGATATAACACCTGTTATGAACATGAAGGAGTCTTCATGAACGTCATGAAGTGTTGTAATGACACTTAATGCTGGTTTTAATTTATCTTTCCATTAAAAGTGTCATTATTTACTGAATGACACTTCATGACAACAGTGTAAATATTTATGAAGAGTCATTCATGTTCATAGCAGGCGTTACGTCATGTTTATGGCAGTTTCATTTCAGACTTATGCAAAATAAGTCAAATAAGGTGTACCCACATTGAAAACCACTGTGCTGAAGTCACAAATAATGTCTACAAAAGCTGAAGTTCACCATCATAAGTCACTCTGTGTTCCTGCCTCTTCAGAACCATTTCCATCCCTTTCCCATCTGTTCCTCGTTGTCTTTTCCCTAGACACCAAACCTGCCCATCACCTCTTTTCCCAGTTGTGGGGAATAACCACCAACAATACCCAACGTTCCCCCCGAGTGTATTATAAGCCTGGCGGGCCACCAGGCTTTACTTGCCTCCCCACCAGGCTAAGCATTGTTTAATTCAAATAGGATTTTTAATACACCACTGACAGTAAAGAGGGAATAAGCAAAGGGGTGTGCATTAAGTGTGTGTCCCCTGCTTATGCCTCACACTGTTATTTCCAAATTATGATGCCTGCTGGTACACCTTTGAATTTTTCTGACTTTTAACATTAAACACAAAATCACAGTGGGCTGCTCTACCACCGAGCTTAGCAGGTTTTCTGGGGGAAACTCTGAATACCGACCATGATTATTTCAAATTTCGAGCTTCAGGTTCATCAGTCTATCTGAAACTCTTTTCACTACCAGAAGGTCCTGAATAAACTCCTCATTTCTCTTTTCATCTACACTGAAGTAGAGCAGTGTGAGCCCTGCTCTTCAGCTTCTAGCCTTGCTTCCTTTCCATTTGGTCTCCTGACAAATCTTATACCACCCTTCTTCTTCTCTGCTTCATGTCCAACTCTCTAACTTTACCCATCCTGGTTTTAACTTTCAAAGTCCCTACTGTCAATTCTGCACGGTTGCTTTCCCTTTTCTCTCTCTGCTATGATAACACCTTCCTCTTCTCCTCCAAAGCAAAGTAAATAAATGTTAAACAAGAAATTGACTGTTGACCTGAATCAGATAAGAAACTCAAAAACCCTGCAATCTTTTCTGGCCAGTCGTTGCCTAGAAAGTTGATTTTATTCCTTAGAGTTCTCTAAGAGAAAGTTATTCAATTACAAATCAGTATAACGAGGTCAACATTTAAACTCCAGAATGCCTTTTACACCAGTTAAAAATGCTGCTTGTTATAAACACCCAACCGGAGACCTGAAGGTGTTCCTTACCTTCCTCATCTCTGGGTCGTTGGTGTTGACGACTTTGGGCAGCAGAACAATTATGAGCAGAGGTAAAACCATCATCATCACCTGCAGAAGCAACAAACATCTAAATGAGGAATTCACCTGGAGTTCAATTCATTGGTGACAAAAGTCTAAACAGGTTCATATGTAAACTGAATGTGACAAGATCTAAATCACAAGTAGTGATAATTAATTTACAGGAAATATAAACGAGTTTAATATTCCTTTTACAGCACCTGAGCTCCAGTATTGCTTTCCTGATATTGTCATTTCTAAGTGAGCTATTGATTAGTTTTATTACCATTGGATTCATGAGGAAATCTGTCCAGCCCCAAGTTTCTCTCTTCATGAAGTAACTGTGAGGACCACTGGCTCTGATCTGAAGTGGGTAAGGCTGACGAATCACCTCTGAAGTCTTAATGTAGTTCACAAGACGCGCCCTGTGGAGGAGACATGTTTTCAATATGGGTCACTGCTGAAACTAATGTGTTTTTGGCTTAAATTATGGTAAAGCCTTACCTCATTTTCCCTTTGGAAGTGATATCAACACGAACTGGTTCAAATCTATATGTAGGAGTAACAACTTCCAGAACATAAGATCCAGAAGGGATGTCATTAACTGCAAAACTCCCATCAGTTCTGTAAAGGACAAAAGGGCAAAATTTTTGCAAATAATATAGTAATTTTTAAAGATTTCTGTATTATTAAAAACAGATTTAAATCATACATTCTGCAACCACAACACATCGTATCCTTAATATTAAAACAATAAAAAGATATAGCATCTAAATTGTGTTGCTTTTGTTTGAGATATGCTAAATAGTTGAGTGAAATAACACTGAAAGATAATGTAAACACAATTTTCTGAAAGACACCAACCTCCTGTACAAGAGTGACAACTGTCGTATCTGGGGTAACACATGCATATATGGCAGTAATTATTTAATTGCATATTTAATAGTTGTGTTCAATTATAACTGACTGTTAAGTGCATTTTGCATTTGAGTTATGACATATGGAAAAATTGCTTTTTGGAAAGTCACGGGAGGAGGAGAAACGACAGCAATCTAAACACAGAACTACACCTGGAAACGAGTGTTTGGTTTGTATCCATAGAGAAAAGAAATTAAAAGGACTGTTATGTATTGTTTTGTACTGTAAACATGCTATTCTCATTAGCTCCAATATTTGAAAACAACTTTTCAGAGAAATTTTTTGTATAATAAGAAGCCATTATCCGTCATGTTTTGTAGAAAACATTGGTTTGAACCGTTACCATGTTGACAACAGACTCTACTCTCAAGAGGCCCACACGTAGCATTTAGCATGCGGGCCTTAGGTGCTGTTTATGTAGAAATTAACCAAATTCTTGTACATGGTTAATATAATTATATCCAGGTGTATTAACATGTAAGTAATCTACCAGTTTTAAGCCATTATTTGTGTTCTGCATCAACCGTGCGGTCACCTGATCTTGACATGCTAACCAGCACTGCTAACGCTAAACACTTAGCAAACAAGCTAACCGCTGGAGAGTCTTTAGTAATTTCTTACCTTAAAAATCCCACATATTCCTCGCCTTCTACCAAGACTCTGGCCGTAGAGACCCAGTCTTGCGTTTTCACGCCAGGAACGATCGCTCTTCCCTCGATTTTGAACTTATCTCCGTTCGGCTGCGTCGATACACCTGCACCAGGCCCCGTTTCCATGTCGGTGAAACAGCTAACCAGGACGAGCCCGGCCTGAATGAAAAGCCATAACAGCGGCACGCTTCCCCTCTGCGACATGCTGTCCGTTGGTGTTAAACTAAAGCGACCTCAAATAATCTTCGCAGTGACATGTATTTGATGGCAGGTTATGGGAGAAGCGCTTATTTCAACATCAGCTGTCTCTGCGGGGAAGTGACGTCACATCCGGAAAAACGATATACAAATTTCGGTACCAAATGTTTTTTAATTGTTTTATTTATTACTCTTACTAGAATAACTGAATTCAATTCAAAAATTATTTTATAACCAGAGATAAATTAAGTTGTATCTTAACACATTAAATAATTTCCTTCAAAGAGAGGTAAATGCTGTTGGTAAGAACGATCTCCTGTAGCGGTCAGTATTACAGAGATCTAGGTGGAGCCTCTGACTGAAGGAAAAAAAAAGGTAAAGTTTCATAAAAATAAAAAATTATTAATCTATCGTGGATTGTTAGATTAGGCACTTCATCTGTTTTTAATTGCCAAATATTGGTGGGAACAATCTAATATGCTTTCACTGCACTTTCATCTACTAAACTGTATACATTTGGCAGTAAGTTTCTAGCTTACGTTTTGAGATTTAAAGTTGCATTTACTTTGCTTATAATTTGTCTTTGAGTTTATTTTTGTTGTTTTGTCCAAAACCATCACCACAAACTGGACATTTTATTTTTTCTCAAGGAGGACCAAACAGTTTTTTTCTAGCGTTACAATCATATACTTGACTAGAGCAGAGATATCCAATATTATGAAGGCTGATGTTGAATGTCACAGAAAACTGGTTCAACAAAAATGCATAGACAAATCACAGCAAGAAGAAAAGCAATACTGTATTTTTTTTTAGGAAATTTATTTAAAAGAAAATTAAAAGAATCACTTGTTTAGACATTTGGTGGTCAAACAAAACGAGAAGAGGCAAGACAACTAATAACTTAAAGACTCTTGGAGATTCAAGTTCCTGATTCCAGAGAAACCAGGCACACAGAAGAAGAAAAAACAGGGCATTTCAAAGACAAGTGATTTAGTGAGAGACAAAGACATTGGCACTTCATAGAGCATTATAACGGCCGGTCTCATGAGGTCCACTAAACATGCCCCTTCACAAGACGGTCCACTTCAATGTGAAGTAGTCATTTTCTGTGCAGGCTTGCTGCCCTCCTCCAGAGGAGTCCCCAGCTCCAGCTGAGGAGATTTGTCTGAATGATCAAGTTCAGTCCCAGTTAAGAGGTTTGAGTGTCCGCAGAGTGAACCAGTCCATTTCTCTGGCAAACATTATCAGTTCAAAATACAGCCATGATCAGCAGTAGTGGTCACATGCCTCAAAGTGCTACATTTATTAGCTGTCAGGGCAGTTGAGAGAGATGAGATTCAATGGTCTGCGAAACAAAAGAGAGACAGCATGATAATTAATTAAAATATAATTTTTTTAAGTCATTAAACAATACTAAAACTGAATAAAAATATTCAGAGACTGCAGTTGAAGTGGACTTACTTTCGCCAGCTCTCCCACTGATCCTGAAACCAAACATAATTGAGATCCTTCCTTCCACAAGTCCTTCAGTCGTTGCTTCATGACATCGACATTCCTGAAACAAACACAAAAGTGTTAACATGTTGTCTAGTGGTTCTTACAGGCTGACAACTCGTAGCTGCAAACACCAACCAATACTTTAACTAGAACCTGGAAAACTACCAGAACTTACAAACTTAAAGCCATAGTTTCCCTGGTGTATTTTAAGCCTGGTGGGCCACCAGGCTTTACTTGTGCCTCCACCAGGCTAAGGATTGCTTATTTTTTTTTAAGTCTTTTTAAAATGTTTACATTTTTTAAGACTTTATAGTTGGTTTTCAGGTATTAATCTTCCAGTCTTTTAATAATACATAATTATTAAGTGACATTTCCAATTTTCCGTTAACTTTAAACATTTTTAAACTCAAAAACACAACGGGCTGCAGGGTGAATGACTTCCCTGGCGCTCAACCACCAGGTTTTCTGAGAGAAACCTTGGAAAATGACCCACTATGCTTCCTTGAACAGGTTAGGATAGGCCTACAGGTATACAAAACATGTTTAATAAATTTTTTGCACAGAATAATTCTTAGATAATCAGATTTCCATATGCTATTGAGCTCCTTTCAGAATTAGCTGTTTTTGGGCCTCTTGTCACTTCAAATCCAAATAAGTTGCCCCAAAAATCAGCATTTACACTCGCATGTGAAAATGGCTGCAAACAGATGCACAGTCATACAACCATACATCTTTGAAAAGCATTAGTAGAGCCTCCTGCACAATCAACAATAATTTAGTAAGTGATTTTGGGATGGCAAGTAAAAAACGGGATGGCAAGTAAAAAACAAAGCACTTGTCTTTTCCAGCAGCCATTGTACAGCAGTTTAACCTGCTGACCAAACATCCTGGAGCTCAGCTCTGGTTGCTAGGTGACAGGATGGGCTTTCCTGCGGTTGCTAGGTGAGAGGCTGTGCTTGTTGATTTGTAACCTTACATTTCAAAGGTTTTTGAAACAGCTCATTATCTAGACACCACAAAACATGAACTTATTGCCAAAAAGCCTCTGGATAGTTTTTTTTAAGTGCACATGCCAAAGTCTTGACCCCGTCTTTTAATATGAACTAAAGAAAGCACTAATTTCAACTGAACGCATTTTATTTTGTTCTACATTCAGCTGCTGTCGTCAACAGAGCTAAAATCCTCGCTCATTCTGAAATACGAGTGTCACAAGACGATCAAAGGTTCAACTTTAGAGATTCTTCAAGATGGTAATCAACATGGCACACCCACCTGTCCTCTGAACAACTGTCCTGCAGTCTCTTCTCGGCTTTGGAAAGTTCAGGCCACCATTTCCTGATGACGGACTGAACCCAGTGTAAAGCCACCGTTATGTGTCTGTCAAAACAAATTAACAAATAAATGCAGTAGTTGGGCCTGACTGGTTTTCACCCCATCCCAGTCATTCTTAGACGTAAACAACAGGTTTGTATAATGTAAGAAGAAGAGCGCCCCCCTGGTTATGTAATGGCAAGCAGAATTAGCTAAAGGGAGCAGGTAGCATTGTGTTGAACGAATGGTATGATTCCTTTACTTTAGTCATATCATCCTCTGCCTCTCGTAATTTCTGGTAACATTAAAATTAAATCAGTTTTATATTTTTACTTGCACACAACATCTTATGTTATCCACAATGATTCAGTGTGTAAAAACACTAAAGTGTTTTAATACATCAGTTTATGTTGTAATACTTTCATTAAGTGTACTGAAAAACTAATGAAAGGAATTTCTGCTTCAGCATTTCCCCAAATATGGAAGGAAAAACAATCTCTGAAGTCTTTAAGAAATTTTGACCCTTATATTTAAAATATTTTCTCACAGTTTACACTCCAAAATACAGAATAAAATGACCAAAGCGGTCCAAGATTGCCACCTTCCTCCTTTTCACAAAAACTAGTATTTCTTCAGCTCCATGGTTAGCAGGGAAAGGTAAGGGAAGAAATCACAACAACTAAAACTTCTTGGATGGATGTGGTGATACAACATTGATGACATCAGAGGAACTTACTCTTCATATTTGCTGGAAAGAATGACTTTGACTTGGGGCAGCAGGTCAACACAGCAGCCAAGTGACAAACATGGTGCTTCAGTTTGAAGGCTAATAAAATCAGAAAAAAAAGAAGCATAAATAATCAATGGATGACGATTCACAGTTGACTGAAGGGGATTTAATGATCGAACACCTGAATTTTCTATAGAAGAGGCAGAAAAGTAAAATACTTTATTTCATTAAAGCAGTAGACTCTCTTTAGCATCTATTTATGTCACACAATCAGTTCAGCCATAAAATAACACAACTCATATTTAAATGAAATGAAGAAAAAGAAGTTGAGATCACTAAAAGTACATTGATTTTTATCACTTATTGTGGTATTTATTGATATTTTTAAGTGTTTTTATTTGTATTAATATAATTATAATATATATTGACAAGGTACAGTTGAAACCAGAAGTTTAAAAGACAAATTTCCCTGATATGTAATCTTCTGAATTCAAAGATGGTCACAAAAATAAAATCTCAATAAGTTTTCTAACATTTACCAAATAGAAATAATTTTAGTACTTCTAACTGACAAAACCAGAAAAGTTTGGTCTAATTTAGCTTCAGAGAGTGAGAAATAAATGTGTATGCATTTTTATTTGCTGTATGTAAACTTATAGCTTCAGCTGTATAATCCTATCCTACATGTTACGTTTTAAAACCACCAGTTGTGAAAAAAAAACAACTTAAAAATGTAACAGCTGGGCTATAAAAATGAAATGTGACTCACTTGTTAGTTAAGACAGGTAAGCAGTCAAGCAGCACTCCTGTGTCTTGTATTCTGAGGAGCAAAAACAACTAAAAATGAGTCACATGGATTGAGAAAAAGCCCAAAGCACCAAATAATACGATATAATTTTACCTGATAAGGTAGGACACCAGCTCGCTGGCATTTCTTCGCCATAGTGTCAGGGCTACTTTAAGTCGGAGATCTCTTCCAAAGAGAATGTGGGTCATAGCTTCATGGTCCTTTGATAACTTGTAAGAAATAAAAAATCCTTGTGTGTAAGAGAAAAACCAAGACGGTGAATGTTCTTTTACAAGTCCGTTTCTCACCTCGGTAAAGTCCGCGTACTTGGAGCTGGCCCCTGCCATCTTGGAAGCCTCAGCAGGGTTCATCGGCGGCCTGGAGTGAACGCCCCGCACGTCATCGGAGCATGTCACCTCATTTTCCTTGTTGGCCATGCCAGGGCCACGGAGACGGCCTACATTTGATGACCTTCGGTGCAGCTTTGCGCCCACCTCCACCGATGAACAACTCCTCCTCTTGCAAGGCAATGGCCGCTGTGTTTTCCCCAGACTCTGCACTCTGTGATGCACCTGGAATCTGAGGGGAGAAACACAGAGATGGGCCAAAGCAGCGGTCGTTCAGACAGGAAGTGAGAATCAATGCCACAAAACATTCTGTGTTGATGGAATGGGAAGATGACTTACAGGCGCATCTCAATCAATTAGAATATCACTGAAAACTAACTAAATTATAGATTATGACCAACAGCTAATGAAAACACAAAATTCAGCTTTCAAAACAATTATTAGCAAACCCAGGAATCTTCAATCTGCTGCTCTTCAGACCTTAATAACTTTGACTAAAAAACGGCCAAACTATTGTTCAAACTTAATATTTCAATCTTTTTACATAAAGATTGAAATATTAAGTTTTAGCTGTTAGTTTGCATATTTTTATGGGGATCCATTTTTCTTGTGAGTTTCAAAATTATGAGGTACAGAAGAAATTTTTACTCATCAATTTTTGGCAAAAGTTTAATGTTTGTCCTTATGTTGGAGTCTAGAAATAGAAATAAAATGGGGACTGCTTAAAAATGACAAATATCTAGTACAGGAAATTGGTTATCAAAATTTAAAAGCCCATAATATTTTGGGTTATAAATTGGTTTTATTTAACTAAAGGTTGCAGAAAAAGAAAAAACTTTTTTTAATATACAGAAATGTCAGCCTTTTCAAATGTACACCTATGCAGGGTTTCCCCCATGGCAGCAGTCCAGCTGGCCGCCATGTTTTTGAGTTAAAAAATATTTCAAATTGAGAAATAACTATATAAAATTTGAAAATATTACTTGATAGTTGTGCATTTTTGGAAGACCAGAAAATTAATACCCAAACACCAACTATAAAGTCTTAAAAAATGTCAATAATTAAAAAAACAAAACTAAGATAAATTAACAATGCTAAGCCTGGTGGGGCACAAGGAATACCTGGTGGCCCGCCAGGCTTATAATACACAGAGGGAAACCCTGCTATTCAGTACTATGTCAGTAATATATTTGTTGAGAATTGCCACAGAAAATGTTTTGAGAGTTTTAAGATACTATTGTAAACTCATTAAAATATTACAATAAAGTCATTTCTTTTCCAAAACTTCAGATGGATACAGTTGTAACTTTTTCACAAAACTGTGTTGTTCGGATCAAAATACATGCAATTACTTTCCAGTAACTGGGTGGATTTTTATCTAGGATTTATGTTTACAATGAAATCAAGTCAGCCACAACACATAACTTATACACCTCCCCATTTGAATGGACTTTGCTTCAAAAAATATTCTCAAATTTGTAGCTGTCCCTGTTGCTTCTCAATCTTTTTCTACTAACTTCCTTCTACATAATTTGAATGAATATGTTTGGATACGGCATATCAAAAATGTACACCAATTCTTTTAAAAACTGAATGTTGTGTTTTGATAAGGTGAAATTAATAACAGAAATGATCTTGAACTATCCAATTCTACATTTAAAGATAATGCAACATGTGAATGCTTCATTTTAGATTTCAATCACTTAAACGGTTTGATGATATTCTAATTTCTTGAGGTCTACCTGTAATATTCCAGGGCTAACCTGTGGGACGGTGAGTGAATGATTATATTTGGACAAACCCCACGGATGTGAAATTAGAGACTCACCTGTCCTTATCTAATTCTTCCTTATTAATAAAATCCACCTAAAACAAAAGGATAGGGGATAAGGGGACTACCACTACTAGAAACCACTGATCTACACTTCACTTTCACCAGGATTTAACACACATTTACTGTATTAATGCATTAAACCATAGTTCTTGGTATTCATACCTGCTTCATGTTCTTTTCAGTAGAAACATGCAGGCAGGACCGCAGAAAGCCATTGGATTTATGGCAGCTGACCTTAAAGACTTCCCGTTGCTTACAATGGTTGCCAGCTGCCATAATAAGGGACACTGTTGAACAAACATAATCATTGATAGCATAACTCACATATCCGGACCTGGCAACTAACATTAAGGCTATCTTTTAACACAACATCAACTAAGAATGTAAAAGGTACATCTAAGTGTAGACGTTTTAATTAAATAGGCGTTTCCCGATTTAGACTCGTTAAGCTGCAACAAAAGTCGAAATTAAAGTTCAGAATACACTTCTAGCTCTCATAAAGACGAAAACAGGCCATGTAAGGAAAGTGAACATTAGCTGATAAAACGGCAGTTAATACTACTCAACTGACGTTACAAGTGGCTTTAACTTTTAGCATTTAGCTCAACTGCGAAGAAAACACGGAACGTCAAAAGTAACGAGCTGGGCCGCTGCTACGAGCTAGCTGGCTAACAGGTTAGCCTCGCCACCTTCAGGGAACATATGGCTTCACATAAAAACAAATGGTAATTCCGACAAGCTACTGTTTTCACCATTTACATCGGGGGATCGAATACCAACCGACTCATTTTGTAGGTTGTAGTAAGAGCTCCCGGAGGTGCGCAAATCCAAAAAATACGTGAAAAACTGGTTAAACTCAGACTGAAAACTCCACCTCGATGTTAACGCCTCACAGTTTCACCATTCAAATGAATACACCACCGGTGTGCGGGATTGTGGGATTGATTTTGGCAAAGAAAGGAATGGAGTTTGGGTAGTTTCAGCGACGACTGGTGGACGTTGTCAAACAAGCATTTGTAACGCCACGCTATGGCGCCATCATGTGGTAGGTAGTCTGCACTGCAGATTGGTAAAGGTAGAGCGGCATTTTCACGTCGCTTCTGGACGATTTCTAAGAAAAACGACTCACAAAATAATGTCAATGTAATTTTCAGTTTAATCGACAGCTGTTGTTAAAACAACAAAAGTCTAAAATAAATAAATAGACCTGGTCTTGTGTGTGGGGTTCTTCTTACACTTTTCTGTTTTATTTTTAATGACAGAGAATCAATCCTTTTCTAACTTTCTCATGTTCTCACTCAGCCACCAAACACTCTTCCAACACGTTTTGTGTATTTATATTTATTTTTTATTATTAATACTGATATAAAATGCTGATTTTATTATTAATGCTGATCTGTGTAGACAGAGGGTCATGAAAAATTAAACTTTATGAAAAGATGAGTGCATGTAATCTTCACCAATTAATGTTACCTTTTCTGTGTTTATATAACTTATGCATTTCAATATGCATTTGCTGTATATCAAACTAATAGGAATCCTCAGTACATAAATCTGGAAGCCAATGATACTTACCTTCAATGTCATACAAAGAAGCTTTCCTTCGCATGACATTTTTTGTTGCTCCTCCGTCTAAGTATTAACATGGAAATATCTGAAATTCTCCCCAGAAAAGATTATATTTTTATTTAATTGACAATCTGGATGCCAGACATTTTGATTCTCTTAATTCAAAGACAATAGGAACAATAACAAACCAGTGACCCAATTTTCTTTGGAAGGTTTAACGGTTCATTCATTATGGTAATGCATGTAAAATCCAGCCAACATATACTGGAAGAATTGAAAATGAACCAACACATACCGACGGGGCTTTGTTTTGGAGAAACTTGCACATTTAAAATGTGGATGTTTCTGTCTCCAGACAACCACAAATATGAACATTTCTGGTGATCTGTGGCTGATCATGATCAGCCTCCAGCTGCATACACGACACAAAAACACCAAATTATGAGTTTCTCTTTTCAGACAAACTGATCAATATTCCAAAACAAATGTCTATATTTGATTAAAGTTTTTCTTTTTCTTTTTTTTTGTCTTAGCTTAATCTGTGGTGCATTAAGAGTCCAAGTCGTTTGATTTCCATTTTATCTGGAAGATATTTAGATCCAACTCTACTTCTCTAAGCATTTTTAGTGACATTTTTGACTGTAAGTTATTTAGAATAAGAAGTGCTTGTTTTATTTCACTGTAGGAGTTTTGTAACAAATAACAGCAAAAGTTACTGACTAAACTGAAAAATAGCAAACCAGAGGGCCCTGCAGATGACAGTGAGGGGATCTGAAAGGGTAAATGGAGTGTTTTTAAGATTTCAGACATTTTTATTGATGTCTTATGATGAGTTTAGGTAAAAGCAGGCTGTGAATGGGCTCAAATAAAAAAGTCGAATCTAAATCAATAATTTTATAAGGTTGTAAAAAATATTTCAACATTTTCTGCCCATTCTTTTGCAGTTCTGAACATCTAGCGGATATAAATCAATTATATCACAACAAACCTTGTTTATTCCAGCTCCCTTTAGGCTTATTGGAAACATTTTAAGTAATAACTTGGAAAGATTTCAATGTCTGATCTTCTCAGATAAAAACAACCACCCACAAAGAGACTAAGAGCATTATCAGATTTACATCAGCAAGGAAGGATTTACATTACAAGGTTTCACCCGGATAAAAGCAGAGTGTTTGCTGGAGTCTGTGGGTGTTTGAAATTTAAGCTGGAAATTGGCTGAGGTGCAGAAAATCCCCTCCATACTTGTGAAAGGCTGTTTAGTCTCTTTTAGCAGGATGTGCTTACTGCTAAGCAGGACGTTTGAGTGCAGAAAAAATCTCTTCCGGCTCTGAGTGAAAGAAACTGTTATTTAAACGAAGCTCAAAGAAATCAACTCCAACTTTCTGAAAAAAAAAAAGACCAATAATTCTACAGCACTTATGTAATAATTAACTAAAATTGACCAGTTTATTTGACCAAACTCCTGGAAATCTATGACCCTTCCTGCTTTATTTGCGTTTCGCTTTCACAGGTAAGTATATTACAATAAGCAGAGAAAACATGACATTTTTGTCAAGTATTCATAAAATATGAGGATATTTCAGGCCTAAAAGTGGAGAATCTTGAAATGATGTAGATCAAATTTCTTTTATCAAAAAAAGGAAGGAGAAAAAAAACTCAATTTACAGATTACTACAGGGTGCCTGGTTTTAGGGCCACTGGGGAAAAAATAGAATTTTGACTTTAATCTCTGAATTCTGACTTTTTCTCAGAATTCCAACTTTTTTCTCAGAATTCTGACTCAAAACTCAGAATTCTCAAAAAAGTCACAATTCTGAATAAGTCAGAATTCCGAATTTAGTCTCAGAATTCTGAGGAATAAGTCTGATTAAAGTGAGGGCCATTGACTGAGATTAAAGTCAGTGGCCCTAATCCTCTTCCATATTTCTCTTATTCTACACTTTGCTTTTCTATACTTTGGCAAATAAAAAAATTATTGCCCGTGTGACATTTTCCATGTCACACCGTCTGATCGGGGATTAGAAATGTTTTGTTGACCTGCTATCCTTGCATCCAGAGTTCCATATACAGTAAATAAATGCACTGACATCATTTGGAAATATTTTTGAAATGACAGTCTCTCTGTTACCCAATCAGCTCAGCGCATAAACAAAAGGCTTCTTGTTTGCAAAGTGCAAACCCACATGAAATGAAAAAGATGACAAAGACATCAAGAGAGCAGCGGAGGCAGAGATTTCAACATTCCTGGGTGAATATCTCAAAGCAGACAGAGAGCTTTGGGGCTCGGATTAAAAATCCCAGAGGAATTTTAATGTAGATGCTCCAAAAACATAAAACTCCCTTCTTAGCCCAACCTCAGCTGACATATACATATATTTCCATTATTCCCCACAGATCCTGTGTTTGGTGGAGCTACTCTTTTCATCTGGCAGCAAGAGAGCATCACCAGAAAGCCAGCAGGAGACACTGATGCAATTTCCCTGAAATAAAAGCCACCAGCTGGTTGGATCAGCGTGGGAACCTTTACACTGTTCAGAAAGTTCATCTGTATCTCAGATTTTTCTGCTAAACAGAACCAGGCTCTGTGTGTAATTATAAGCAAAAAACAGGACTGGACTTTACCTATGCTTTTGAGTGGGAATAATGGAAGATGATTAGGGCCACTGGAAAAGTGGCCCTAATCAATTTTTATTGATTTCTGAATATTAATGTCAGCATTCTGGGAAAACAATCATTCTGATTTAAAAATCAGAATTCTTGGAGTAAAGATAGAATTCTGACAAAAAAAAGAGCCAGAATTCTTAAAAAAACAAAAACAAAACAAAAAAAACCCCCTAAGAATTCTGAGATTAAGATCAGAATTCTGAGAAAAAAGTCAGAATTCTGAGATTAAAATCAAAACATTTTTTTTTCCATAAAGGAAATACTTTTACCATCCATGGATAAATAACACAACAAGACTTCAAAGTATTCACACCTCAAAAATCTTCTCACCATTTTTTTTATTTGACATGTAACTAACCTCAACCTTCAGTATATTTCATTGTGTTTTGTGTGACTGACACAAAAATGAAGAGAGAATCATAAAAAAATTGTACAAATAAAATATGAAAAGTTTGGCATATTTACGAACTAGAGGCTTCTGTAATTTAATTTAGGGGCATCAGAGTAACATGGCTAATTTTTGCATCATCACCATGTATCATTTTCTTTGATCTCACGTTGGTATGCTATAGTGTGAGATGGTCAACCACGTCAAATCTAAATAAAATACAGTGATGATTACAGCTTGACAAAAAGAGAAGACAGAAAGTTCAAGAACATTTGAACCTTCTGCATCAACATTCAAGCTTTTTCAGACCATCAAAATGGAGCAGAGAATCTCTTTTTGATAGTCTGATGAGATAAATCTCAAAGTAGGTGGCCCATCACAGCAAACAGATGACAGACACTGAGAGATTGTTAAATGCACATTCCAGCACTAGATGGCAGCGTTTGTCTGTAACTGATTAAAGCTGGTAGATCCAGCTGTTCAGATCTCCTTTAATGGTTTCACTGGGATTTGTAGACAGCCAAATGATTACCAAAGTCCCAGAGAGGTTTTTAAATCACACGCCAAAATAAGACAATTACAGAGTCAAAAGAGTTGGCATGAAAAACACTGTTGCATATTTTGTTTAACAGGATTGTAAAATGCTTTATTAGATTTAGATTTGGACTCGTTTCTCTCAGAGGTTTTAAAAGTTGACATGTCACCTAGACCAGGGGCGTCAAACTCATTTCGTTTTGGGCCAAATCAATCAATCAATCATGAATGCTCTTAAAGGGGCCGGTTGTGCCAGAATGTGTTGATAAAACCCGTTCACAAACTGTTAAAATACCAATGAATCCTCTTTTCAGTTCCTCCAGAATTGTGTATGCAGAGCATTTAGACTCTGAGCAGATAAAGTTCAGAGTATTTATGCTGACTTACAGCTAAGACTGATTAAAACAAGCCAGCATTGTTGGTAAGATCCATATAAAATAGCAAGATTTATTATAATAATGCTGATAAATCGAAAAAAATTCAATTTGAACCAGTTGCATATGTGAACATTTTTTTCACTTGATTGCCAAATTTAAGTCAGTTTTTGCCATTTTTAGATCAAGAAAACAAATACATGCATCTATTATCTCCAAAAAATATTCCTGAGTCTATCCCAGACCTACAAAGAGCAACATCACAACAAAATAAATTATCAGGAGATAAAGAAGGAAGTTTATGTTTCACAGAAAAATAAAGAATAGTCTGAGAAACATATTGGATTATCCTAATCGCTTTTGCTTTGGAGTTTTAGTTTTTGAGCAAAAATATTGGTAGAAGCTCAACCAACAAATTGGGGTTAAATGTTAGGAAACAAGAGTTTCACAGAGTCAGAGGACCTAAAGAGCTGGATTTATTCATCACAGGAGCAGCATTTTCCAGGTAAGACACAGTCCACCCTGTTAAACCTTTAGCCACACTGCCCCACTCACACGACTCGTCCAAATAAGAAACTTCCCTTCATCAAAGAAGAACCAGCCGCTTTAGATTCTTTGATGATGGACAAGAAAGTTTTTTTTTTCTACCACAAGCCTTTTTTTTGTTTTGCTTCTTTCCTGCTGTGTTTTGGTAAGCCCAGAAATTAAAGATGCTTGCCTGAAAGAAGCCAAAAGAAGACATGCAAGAGTGACCCAGCACAGGACGTTCATTGTGCCACTTCCAGCATCCAGGAATGAAGTCAGTATTCAGCAGAGTGTAGGTACAGATGAATAAACTTTAAGGATCTGCATCGCTGACTACAAAAAATAATCTTTAATTTTGCAATCCGGACATTAACAGGATGCGAATGGATGTGTGACAGTAGCAGGTGGCTGCGATGCCAGCAATAAATCTAACGTGGCAAACTCTCATTTGTTGGAGTTGGGAGTCAAGACTAAAGTTTTAATAAGGTTTAGGTTAAAGTTTGGGTTCTAAATCTGATTTTAATGGTTAAACTTTAGGTTTACACATAAAAAATGATAAACTAAACTAACTGGAAGTCAATAAAAAGTCCTGATGTGGTCAGAAATAGACTTGTTTTAGAGTTGAGATTATAAAACATCACAATTTACTTTTTGTAAGAAATTTCTGGTCCTAAAACTTCATTAGGTATGAAATTGTGGTTCTTTATTTTTAACTTAAAACAAATACATTTTATGTAGTTAGTGTTCTTGAAATTTGATTCTCTGTTTGAAATGTCATGTAGTTGTTGCAGCTTCAGACAAGTTTCCTGCCAAAAATGTCTCATGGTTGGTGCTAACATTATCGATATGCTAGTTGGTAAAAATTGACAAACTATAATAAATAGTATTTTTACACTTAATGTTCCATTGAGCTGTACATCCCAACTTTAGCACCATGTAGCAGTAAATTATAGAAGTTAATTTTGTTTATATTTAAGTTCCATACAAGCCGTGAGACGCACACAGAAAGAAAGAATTGTAAAAACTGAAGATAAATATTAGAAATATGCAAGAGAAATGGTAGAGGAGAAGAGAATACAAAGATACAAAGTATGAGAATCAGTTCTGATATGTTATTTTGTTGTCGGTTTCGTTGGTGAGCAGTTCTCACCGGTTGTCAATGCCAGAATAAACCCTGTTTTATGATTCTACATCGTGCGTAAATCCTTGAGGGTGCTGCATAAACTAATGAGATTTTTTTTTTTTTACGTTTATTTCTTTTGCTATACATCTTTCCCTGAGCTGCAGATAAACATGGAGGGTGAATGTACTAGGTTCGTCAACATGTCCGTGTCTCAGTGATTTCTATCTCTTCCTGTTCTTCTTCCACACAGGTGCTCAAAACTGCACCATCCTGCCCCAGCTGCTCCCTCACTCACCCTTCAACTCCCACTTGAGTAGTAATGAGGCACACCTGGCATGCATCACGGATCACTTCACCAAAAAAATATCCAACCACTCTTTGGATCAAATATGCAGAGCTGAAAGGAGCTGAGGGGGCACATTCTCCTCCACAATCCATGAAGAGGTAAACATCTCTGTCAATGAGCCACAAGCCTGATGATGTGTTGAACCATGAGAGTGTTTGAATGGAAAGCATCTGTCCACAGACAAGACCACCAACTCAATTCACTGGGATTATTTTGTTTTTCTACAGAAACTAAATACAATGAAACTTGTTGGAGAGATGTGGTAGACCTGTCTTTAAAGCTGCTGGAATACTGATCAACAAATGGCTTTATGAAGAAGAAAAGCAGCTTGTTGTTCTGTCGTCCTGCAGGTGGAGAGGATACTGAACTCACCTGCTTGTTCTTTAAACTCCGGAGCTGAATGTAAAGTTTATGTTGGGTTTGTAGTCAAATCAGCTGATAACTCTTAGAAACTATGAATACAGAATACACCGACTGTTCTGAACAAAAGCCCAACAAAAGTCGTATTTAAGCTCCTAGAAATAGTGCAATACTTTTATTTTTCTCCTTTAAATCTTCATCTTATTGACATTAGAGGAGGAACAGCCTCAGTTTCGAGGATTACAGGAAAAAGGTTGGAGGTTGAAGCTGTCATTTGTGTATTAAAAGCTGATGAAAAAAAGACGGAAGGTTATTAAATGTGTTTGCATGAGTATTTGTCTTTACAATGGACTCTAAACAAAAAGGTTCGGTGCTGTTACAAAAACAGCACACTCAGACTTTCTTTTCTTTTCGCTTTTTCAGACCCAGTTTTTCAGCTGCACGTTTTAACTTGTGCTCTTTTTTCGAAACATTTAAAATAAGAGTTGCGACTGCAAACAGACTACCATAACATAAATGGAAAATCGATTATAATGCTGATTTTCCACAGGAAATGTATGCAGGCTGGTGAGAAAGTTAAAGAACTAAAAATCACAAACAGAAAATTAATGGCCCAGTGGGAAAAAAAATAACATTATGTACATAAAGTTGAAGTCTGCATCACGGTCCAGGGCAGGCTGTCACGCAACTTGTGACCAAACATGGAGTGATAAGCATCCAACACTTTGAATTAAAGTCACTCAAGATACAAGAAAGGAGTCAGAGAAATAATATTTATGTTTCTATTTTTAAACTACAGGAAGACATTGAAAAGAAAAAGTATGGTGGAAGAGCACCTGAGTTAAGTTGCTGGTCAAATCAGACAAAAATGGTGTCAAATGTTTGTGCAGCAAAAATTTTCAGTTGTGCTGCTGTCATTTTAAACATAAGAAATGTTTCCAGAGGTCATGAAAGGTCAACCAGCCCCCTCACAAATCAGACGAAATTGGTGTCGATCAACTCGACTAAGTTTGTGCTGGTTTTAATGAAAGTTTAAAGGTCAAAAGGTCAACCGGCCCCACACTTTTACTAAATCATAATCACCTTGAAACTTTCAGTAATATCTGCAAAGCCAAAGAAGCACAAAAACATTGTTGCTGCACAAACCAGCACAAATGCAGTCGAGTTCATTGACACCAATTTTATCTGGTTTGAAGAAGGTGGGAGGGATGGTTGACCTTTCATGACCTCTGGAAACATTTCTTAATATCTTTAAAATGATAGCAGCACAGATGAATTTTTTTGCTGCACAAACATGCTACACCAATTTTGTCTGATTTGAAGAAGTTGGGGGACCAACTTCACTCAGGTGTGGAGAGCTGGTGATGCTGCGGGCTCGTTTCTGTTTCAAAGGTTCTGGGAGTGTTGTTAGAATGCACAGCATTAAGCATTACATATTTTTGAATGTCAGATGTTTAAGAAATTGCACAGATTTGTTCAGATGTGGTTCCACAAAGAGGCTGTAAGCAGTCAATAGCTTATCTGCAAGTAAGCATAACTAATTTAACTGAACACTGGACTGTTTTCCTGGCACAAAAACAAAAATCAGAGGCAAGAAAAGAGTTACGAAATCTCAAAATGATACCAATCCCAAACAGACCATAGTAGCTAAATCAAACAGTATTTTGCAAACTTTTCGGAACAGATTAACAGCCCGCACACCACTTCAGCTGCAAGTAAAATGCATTCTGATCCCCTCTTTCACATTGCCTGCTCCCGGTTGCCAGATTGCTCTCAAAGCTTGTCAATGTTTTATTCCTGGAGTATCTGAGGTCATAAGACTTTAACACCAGCAAATGCCTGGCCTCTGGACCCCGACGTCCTGCTTGCCAGGTTTTGTCTGTTAATGCCGAGTTACTGAGCGATTCCAGGCATGACAAGAATGGGTGTCCAGACGTGGGCTTGTCGAAAGGCTGCAGTTACCGTTCAGTGGTTTCCAGCCTGTTATTAAATTATATACAGCTCAAACCTTGATAGAGCAGGGTGGATGCTCTGCGGTTGCTTAAACTATCTGGGAGTTCATTTAACAGAGAAATCCATAAATACTTCATAACCAACCTATGAATTTGTGGTTTCATAATATAGAAACATTTAATAAAAATAAAACGTTTTTCTGTCCGTTTCAGGGGTTTTAGTTTTGTTTCAACTGAAATGCAAACCTTAGATCAAAAATGAATCTCTCTTTTCATGAAAAACTTCACTTCATCTAGCATTTCATGCTTTTAGTGGTCCCCAAATTGCACCATCTTGTTCCTGAACTCATTCCTAGATCACCTGGACTGATCTAGCAAGACTTGAAGGAGAGAAATGAGTAACGGCTTTGATTTCTACTAGTAAGGTTGATCTTATGAACCCAGACAGAAGATTAGATCGGTCTCAGATCAAGGCAAGTTTATTTTTAAAGCACATTTCAGCAACAAGGGAGTTCACATGATAAATACCTGATACAGTAACCAAAAGAGCAATAGACATTACATTTTGTCAAATACCACCGTCAAAATCATCAAGAATATTAATCAAATATTGATCAAATACATTAATTAATGTTCCAGTTTTTCTTAATTTTTTTTTATCAAAGGTATTGCTAAACATGTGGTGGTTTTAGCCTTGATTGAAAGGAACTCGGTGTTTCGGCTGTTTTGTAGTTTTATGGAAGTTTGTTCCAGATTGCTGCTTCTCCATATTTGGTTCCGGTTCTGGGGATGCAAAGCAGAACCAGAACCAGAACCAGAACCCTGAGAGGTCTGGAAGGTTGCAAAAAACAAAATCCTACTAAGACAGAAGTCCTACCAAGTATTTCTGATTTAGTTTCTAGTCCAAATATCTTAGCAGATTTGAAGTACGACAAAACTAACATACAAGTAACTTTTTGGTGAAATATAGGAGCTTATATTCAGTCAAAGATCCTTAATATTGGTGAAAAAAATACTTGTTCCATTGGCAGATAAATTCACTTATAACAATATATTTTTCCCATGGTACAGTGAAATAATCTGCCAATGGAAGTAGTATTTTTTTCACCAATATTAAGGATTTACTGGCTTAAAATAAGCTCATATTTCTTGCTGAAAAATTACTTGCAAGTTAGTTTTGTCTTATTTCAGGTCTACTAAATTTGGACTAGAAACTAGAACAAAAATACATGGTAAAATGTTGTGTTTTTGCAGTGTCTTTAGTGTTTTTGAGTGATTTTTAAGGTAACACAGTGTAAAGTCTATTCTCTGAGTTATAGGGAGCTGGAATAAGGACTGCAGAACTGAGGTGATGAGCTTCATCTTCCTGGTTTTAGTGAGAACCAGAGCAGCAGCATTACTGCTCCACACCAGTCAATGAAGAAGTAGAAGGAAAATACCAGCACACTTACACCACAGAACATGACAGTATGGGAGAAAACTTTGTTTTGAGACGGAACAATCTACAAATAAAACATCAAAGCAGTCCTTAAGTAGTTTCGGGAAAAGCATGTTACTTTCACCCAATTTGGGCATTTTAAGTTGCAAAAAAAATACAACTTAATCAGTGACATTCATAGAGGATCACATTACCCACGTCAGGCCAGGAGGAATGTGGCGTATACTGTACACGTTATCAGCTCACAACCAGAACCTGTTGAGAGGCTGACCTTTTTTGAGGTATAAACATGATGAAACTGATAACAGCTCCTCTCTCGAGACAACGTGATGAAGCACAAACCTGCAAAAACTAAACCACTGCGTTCTAACGTGACATTCGATCTTCACAGGAAAGCGTTTCTCAACATGAAACTCTTGGTATGAACACAGCAACATGCAAACATGGGATCAACACAGATGTAGAAGTAACTCCTTGTTGACTTTCAGGATAAATAAACCCAAATAGCTTCTGCATGCTTCTTTGATCAGAAGGAAACACAAGAACCCCAGTCAACAGCCTTCCACATCAAATACCACTGGTTAGGGCACAACAAAGTGAAATAAGCCTGAAATCTTAACAACAATCAGCCGGTATGAGCGCAATGTTTAGCTTACTGAATACAAAGGACAGAAAATCACATGCCTGGAGGATTTTGTAAAATTATGGACTCACATGTGCACACTTGATAGCAAAAACAGAGAAATATTTCTCACCAACATGTAGTAATCCCAGCTACAAAAAAGCCAAACAAACATCAACGAAGTAGACACATCTGGTGGTTTGCACAAATCACAGGCACTATTAGAAATCGAATAAACAGAAAGTGTCTGATAAGTTGCATGGACTGCATGTGAAAAACGTTTTTCAGATGTCAAATCCAGCTGTCGGATTCAAGAGAGGACAAAAAATGTTGGTGAAACAAGCAATGGTAGCTCCCAATTAGTTCGACTTTCAAAGAAATTCAATAAAAAGTCAAAGTTACAGAAGCAAACTTTATGATTAAAGTTTAGTCTACTACTATTATTTAAATAGGAGTCAGATGATATCATTTTGGATATTTTTCAGGTTCATCCCACCAAAAAGACGACGTGCCTTCAGGACTGATACAGCAGAACCATTTGAGGATGGTTGCTGGGAAAATTAAGTCTGCTTCTGCCTAAAACATGGTCTTGTGCCAACCTTTTCTGATTTTCAGGAATATTCAGTTAAAATGGCCATATTGTTGAACATCATCCAAAAGGAGGGACAATTTGCTTTCTATCACATTTTAAGTCCATACAGAACTTCATAGATGTTCAGATGCTGAAAAGACTTAAAAATAAAGGTTTAAAATAATTGAAATTGATACATAATTTCAAAATATTGTGATAAGTAATTTTCTCTTCTCTTTAGCTAAACCACATACATGCTTTTGGTTTGACCGCAGCAGTTTTACAGATACAACACAAACACTGAAATTTTCTTTTGATTACAGTTTATGTCTAGCAGTAAAACACAGACATTTGAAGGTTTTGTTTTTTCTTAGTTTTCAAAGGTTATATGGAGGAGTGTGTGCGTGTTTGGTTCGAGTCTACATTATGTTTTTTCAATTTTTTTTACTGTTTGATACATCAGCACCAAACTATTTCTTTTATATTTTCAGTTTGAACCTCTCAGTGAAGATATGGTACCTCAGTTTAACTCATATTCAGATTATCAGTCAGGTTTATTGGTTTCCACTTGTTTTGGTTTTCCTGCATTTTAGTTAATTTCTTAAAGACTTTTGAATCTTGATGATACCAATAAGCAGTACAGAGAAATAGAGGGTAGAAACAGTGTTTGCAAATGAGACGGCCTACAGAAAGGACTCAGTTATACCAATTCTGTCAGGAGGAATGGGCCAGAACTCCAGCAAACTGCTGTGAGACAGAAACTAACCCAAATGGTTTGACCGAAGTCATACAGTTTGAAACACAATTATCCCTGATACTGACTGAATGTGTAAACTTCTGAATTAAAAGAAAGTTAAAAAAATAAAAATCTCTAATTATGTTCTCGCTAGGTTTTCTAGCATTTTGCAAATAGAAATAATTAGTCCGGTGCGGCTTTTATGTGGATTTTTCTTCTACCACCGTGGGGCTCTTTTGCAGGAAGTGAATCATTGGAAGTCAAAATAGGAAAGCGCTGATTTTTATGTAGAACAAGCACATGCTAGCAGCTGGAGAAATTTCTTCACACTCATACCCCCTCATCAAGGAAACCACACGAAGAAGTTCATACGATGCATCTTTTAAGTTGAAGGCTTTCGATCTGGCAGTACAGATCGAAAGCCGCTGCACGTAAGGTCGGCCATGACCGAATCCATGGTTCGGCGTTGGTGACGTAGGGCTGCGTCCTTAATAAATCACAGATTGATGTGAAAAACCAAGAGCAGCGGAGATATTAGCGGCTTATAGCCCAGTGTGGCATATATGTAAGTTTCTTCTTTCAACTGTACATTTGAAGTTTTATCTTGTTATATTATGTAACTTCTTTAAATTTTAGCTAAATGTGATATTGAAAAAAAAGTACAACTTGCGTTCTTTTGAGGCTACCTGCACAATATTGTGTTTCCTTTCCCATGAGGGAACCACTTTGAAAAGACATCCCTTCCTCATCCTCATCTGTCTGCACGTCTAATCTTCACTGTCTGCTCCTGAATCGACTCAAAGCTTCGCTTATGTCCCAGTTCAGGCTGTGTACCTTACAGAGGAGATTCAGCATGCATTAGCAAAAACCTGCACAACCCGCTCATCAAAGAATCACCTAAAACTGCAAGATGATCAAACAGTTTTTTTAAATGTTTTTTTTTTTTGTGTAAACATTCTTCTTCAGTGGTTTGCGTGACTCTGCACTGACTGCGTTCATTCATAAGGTTAAAGAAGGATGTACTGAAAGCAACACACTTTTTTTGTTGCTATGTTAGCTTAGGCGCAACGAGAAAGACAAACATGAACTGACTTGCATTCAGTACTACTGTACATATGTAGGTTTCAATACATACGTACACAGTCGAACCCAGATAACTACAAAAAGACTTTATTCCTCATATTCTGACGTTAAATCAGACTAAGCTTTTCCTGTAGGTCAGACAGGATAACTAACATTTTATTTACTTACTGCCAAAATAATCAGGATTTTTCTATACTTTCTTCCAGGTGAAAAGTGGACAAACTAACATTACTTTCCCTTTAAACAACTTGGGAAATTGATTGATGATGCCATGGATTAGTAGGATTCACTAGATAATTGAGTTAAATTGAAGCACAGGTGTTGATATTTTTTCAGGAAAACATAAAAATTAGTGAGTAAACTCTTTTTTGTCTATTTTTATACAATGATGTTTAGATTGACCAGACATGCAGTTTGTCAAAATTTATTTATTCTTTCAATTTATTTTGTTCAGTCAAGAAGTTGTTTCTCCAGACTTTTATTGGTGCATTAAGTTCTGTCATGCTGCTTTTGGCAGTTGGCGGTTACCATAGCAACCAGTAACTGACAGCTCCTGCTCTTGGCGTTTGGTGGTTACCATAGCAACAAGTAAGCTCCTCCCCCTTTTTTCTGTTGCTCTGTGTGACTGTGCTATGTATTAGGATCAGCTCTGCGTTTTCTTTAGAATTATTATATTTTAACACGTTTTAGACAATTTTAATAATATGCAGTGTTTAATGAGTAATTTTGTTGAGGAAACAGTTCAAACAGGACAGAATTTGTGCAAGACCTTTTACTGTCCTTAACCAAACATGTCCTTATTTTTTGTATTTTTTCATGACAACACACAAGAAGCTGGGAAAGTCCAAGTTCTTTTGTACAACAATTTTAACTGGGGATCAGAATAATGGTACCTGTAAAACAGATTTATTGAGTTGCTTCTTGTTTGAGAACCAGTGCTCTAAAACATCCAGGTTAATAACAAGGAAGGTTTGTTCTTGTGCAAAATAAATCTAAATGCATAAAAAAAAAATTAAGGTGTTCACTTTCTGAGACTCAAAATTGGTGTTGATCTAAAACGTACAAAAAAAATTATAAAGTTGCTACTATAAGGATAATAAACATTTTTTGGTCAGTCATTGGTGACAAGCTGTAGGCTGCAACTGAAAAAACAATTTTGCAGATAAGACCCATTAAAATGAGCCTTTTCTCAAGGGTGTCTGGCCTAACCCTTTGAGATGTAGTGAGGAGAAGACATGGCTGTAGAGCTGCTGCTTGTTTCTATCTGAAGCAATTAAGATTGTTGAGATTCCATGCAGACAGCTTCCAGATGAGGTATTACAAGCATGTCCAACCAGAAAGAAATCTCAATTTAGGCACAAAGTATGGAAGACATTAGGGGCCAAACTTACTGAAACAGGCAAAAGAGACTGGCATTGCAACCCAGGATACAAAAAAAGCTCTTTGCTTTAGATCTTGCTACTATCTTGACAATGAAGCTTGCAGATGCTCAAGTCATTTTAAAGTGCTCAGGTGAGATAAGTGGAAAAAAAATCCTAAAGAAGACTTAACAAAAGCCTATTTTCCCGTTAAATGCATCTACCACAACCCCACAGAGCAACATCATCTGTTTTTGCTTCTGGAAACTTTAACAAAGCTAACTGAGAAATAAACTTTTTATTATATTAATATCTGTTACGTAGGTTGAAACTAAAATTCCTCTTCTAGGCAGAGGTTGGTGGCGTTAAAAAATATAGTACTCAAGTAAGAGCAGCACTACTTCAACATATTTTTACTCAAGTAGAAAGTATCTATCCAAGAAATTACTTGAGTAAAAAAGTATTTGGCAAAATGTTTACCAAATAAATATTAAAAATAAGCAGATGGACCAGATTATAAAGTTAAGTGGAAATTTTGGTATTTAAGGACCAAAATGACAACAATTCATATAAGTAACAAAAAAATAAAATCAGGCAAAAGAAAATTTTTCCAAATCAATTTTTTAAAAATAAGTCTTATGAAACTTTAACAAAACTCCAGGTGTGTGTATGTATCTGGTAAATTTTTGGTTAAAACATGTTTGTTTTTCATTCAGTGGTTAGAGAATCTAGAAATTTTATTCAAATAACAGAAGCGATACTTCATAATAAAATTACCAAAGTAAAAGTAAAAAGTACAGCGTAGTAAAAATACTGCTAAAAGTAATTTTTAAAAAGTTACTCAAGTAAATTTACTATACAACTCTGCTCCTACCTAGGTAATGAGGAAGTGATTTGCATTAAATGTTAGGAAGGATGTATTTTAATTTGATGCAGATGTGAATAGATTAGATGAATTGTTTTCCAGTTTGAATTTCTCTTTTGTCCTTTTTTATGAAGACTTCCAGAAGCAAATATTTTGTTGGAAACAGACATCAAAAAAGCCGAATTCAATTTAGGCACAAATTTATCATGTGATAAATTCAACACATGGTGGAATCAAATGATTGATACCAAGAAGTTTGAACTCGTGCGTCAGAGCTTCTGCAATGAAATTTTTTACTAGCCTATTTTTGATTCCCTCAAAATCACAAGCTGCTTCACAGATTCCCGGGTAATGTGAGGTAATCTGTTAGAGATCAGCCAGAGGATTTTGTCGATGGTTTGCTGTTCACCCTTTTCTTTTTCTTTTTATGCTTCTGTACATAAAATCTGCAAGCAGGAGCCGTGAAACAGCCTGCAGAAGTTCATTATGTTTTATTTCCACAGGTCAAAGTTCATTCTGGCTTTCTGAGTCACTTTAAGCTATGACCTACTCTCTTTCACCTTCTTTCATTTCAAATTAAAGTGATCAGTTACAGTTTTATCATTACCGCATAGTCAGATCAGTGTTTTGAGAAAGAAGTGGTTTATTTAAGGTAATCCAAGATTAGGTGAACATGTTGTAATTTTCCTATTAACTAAAAAGAATAGCCGTTTGTGACATGAATAAAGAAACATAAAAGTGGGAGAAAGCAAGAGCCGAACACAATTTCCAAAGGACCTACATTTGTGCTCTCAACATTTCTCTCCAGAAGACTTTGAGTCATTTATACGAGCAAAACTGATGAAGACTCCAACAGATGATTGTCACATTAACAAGCTAGAAATAAATGCCGTACCAGTTTTTATCCACAAAGCACCTAAACCCCACTGCCGCCAGAGCGAAAAACCCTGGGAGGAACAATAGACAGACAGCACTGGAAGCTCTTTAAATGCTAACGACGGACGAAGCTAGAGCAGTCTGACCTCCATCCATCTATCCATGGATGGATGGATTTTTTTGATTTCCATCCATCCATCCATCCATCCATGGATGGATGGATGGATGGATGGATGGAAATCAAAAAAACAACATGGCAACAATCGTATGACAATATCTTATTAAAATTTATAAAAACTAAACAACTTACAGTATTGTTACTGTATTGTTTTTACATCTAAGATAAATATTTCTCAAATAAAGTCTATTGTTACAACTAATCATGAATCCTTTTAGGTGAATGACAAGGGCACAATAAGAGTTGAAAGGGAGACAAACAAAAACCAAATATGCTTTAAGCAAAGCCTCATTTTTCAGTTTATTGAATAGTGAATTAAGGGTTATCTTGGTTGGGCTACAGTAGAACACGGTGATCCTGGGGGTGTCGGATACGGTGATCCTTTAGGACTTGAGTCAGGTAGTTTTACAATGACCCTTTCTGTCTGGGCTGCTCGGCAAGGTACGGTTAGATATTGCTGACATAACTCTTCAGATATGCCCTGAGACTACAGAAACAGAGGGGCCCAGGACTTCTGCATATTTTACCTTCCAAACTTAACTCCGTCTGATGATCTTGAGATCAAATCTACCTTTCCTATGTTTGGGGATTAGAGCTGCATCCTTCCAAGAAAGAACATTATTAACCTTTATTGTACTGTGTGTGGCAATCACACACAAGCCCGAAGATGCTGGTGGAACGTTTCTCAGGGTGAGTTTCAGAACTTTACCTAGGTGAAAGAGAGTAGGTCATAGAGAGCTACGCCCCATGCTGACTAACTGCATCTTAACACCTAAAATAAAATTATGTTGGGCTAAATACTGTTTTTGCCAATGCAAGTCAAGTCTATTTTTCTTGCATTATGATTCTAAATTACAAATAGCCCTAAAATGTTATTAGTGCACACAACACTTGTAGTAAGGAACTTTTTTGATTTCCATGGGTTTTCTATTATTGGAAAGCTTATAATCCATGCTTTCAGACTCTGTAAATAACTCAAAACACTCTGAGTAGATGTATTCATGGTTTAACTGTGGCTAATCACATTTACAAAACAGGGCCACCCTTCAAAGACAATGAGTTAAGAGACTATTTTCATTTCAGGTTGTATATTAAGATGTTAGTTATGCTATTTCGGTTAGATAGTTTGTGAGTGTTTGTTAAATGGGGGAAGTGGTCCTCAGTCTGTAAAGGTTTGAGAAAGACTGCTCTGCACAGCATAGACGGCGGATGGATGAAAATCCTACGATACCCTATAACAGTTTGCAATTTTTCTTCATCCTCATTACTCATTCTCACTGCATATAATGCCAGTGTAACAAATACATTTTGCATTTGAACTGTAGCCAGAAAACCTAATTTTCTGTCAGTTTCCTAGCAACAAGGCTATTAGTGTAAATTTTCTCCACCTGTGAGTTGCGATGGCAACCATGTCACCTTTCTCTCCAATCTTGTGTTTTTAAGCACACATCTGCACCAATTGCTCAGAGCTTAACAGTTACTATTTGAAAATGTAGCAGCAGCAGTCAGGTCAGGACACACCAAAGTTACTCAGAGTTCTGTATATTTTTAGTCCATAATGTTGCTTTAAGTACAGCTTGACGTTATTGAAACTGTACGAGTACGGCTCTGTTTTCTTGGAGACGCTGAAGCAGTCCGGACAAATTTCCCACATGTGTTTGATTGGAAAAAGATTTCGGGGCCTGGCTGTTTCAGGGTCATACATCAGTGTCTACTAGAGAGGCGTCAGTGCTCGGTCAAAGGACCATCACACTGAGCATCTGTTGAGCTGTTATGTAACCGTTAATGAAGCTGCGGTTTTGGGGCTTCACACAGAGCAGTGCTGTGCAGAAGATGAATGAGGAGCGTACTAGCATTGGCACACCTGCCTCTGTGAATTTGAGAAACTCTTTGGTAAGCTAGGCAAGGACATGCCAGAACACCAATGAAGTGGCATGTTATTGCAAGCATATGTGGCAACCAGGATCGGAGTTTACCGTTTTGCCCTACCCAGAGTTGTGTACAGTTGTATGAAGATACAAAGATAATTCTATGCAGAAATCTTCTATATTAGCTGCCACTGCTACCTTAAGAGATGATGGCAGAACACATTGTTGTCTCCATAACAGACCTATTGACCCTTTGACGTCACGCTATCCAGAACTCTGCCCACTCTGCCATGACGGATGTCAAAACAACCAATGTACTCCTTTAAAGCTAGTCTAAAAACAGACATCTATAACCTAATATCGCTTCTATTTGGTCGATTTCACTTTAAAAATGGGTCATGGGACACAAACAGACAAACTTGTCATTGTATTTTATAACTTTTAATGAGGAAAGATAAGATAAGATAAGATGCCTCAAATTAGCATTGATCCTAACGATGCATGCATTTAAACCAGTTTAATTTTATCGTAGTTCTGCTTAATTAGCTGTTAGAATAAAATGAGTCACATTGTAATGACCACAAATATTAGCTTAAAATAAGTTACAACTCATGAATCTGATGTAAAAAGCTGTCTCTTTACAGTTGCTTCACTCATTTCAACACCATAAATTTATTTTAAATGAAATTTAATCTCTTCCTGGTAACCAGGGTGAGGGTTCAGGGAACAGAGGCCAGCTTTTAACCAGCCACACTGAAGCCTTTGGAGGCCGCTTGGTCTCTAATCCAGAAGAAGAAGGAAAATTAAATAAATTGAGCGGAAGGAGGCGGAGGAAATTAGCAGGTAAAGCTGTGAGACAGGCCTGTGGTTGTCAGCCAGCAGAGCGATATTTGCAAACGAATCTTGCAAGGAAGTGAGAAAATAAGTGGATCTATGAACGGGTGATATAACTGTTGCAGATGCTTTCCTTGCGGTTTTTATTAGTGGTTTTTGAAGTTGCCATTTTTATTTACTCAATAAGTTGGTGAAAATAAACTTGTCTGTTTTATTGAAGCCTGTCTTACCACGTTGTTCAAATAATTAGATTCTTCTGCCACACTAAACAAACATTAGAACCTGCATGAAGTGGTCAGCAAAACATACTTCCTAAAAAAATAATTCCTTAATTTTTGTTCTTTCTCACCACTTGAACCTTTTCAGTTTATTTTATCAGATTCTAACTACAATAAACAAATTATAGTGGGATTTTATGTGACAGACCAACGAAAGAGGACTGGAGGATTGATTTTTTTACAAATAAAATTTTGCAATGTGATCCGCGTTTACACTGGCACCTCTAAATAAAATGGTTTTGTCATGGCTTGATTGGTTTGTTAGTAAACAAAAAGCATCTTCAAATATGACAGAATTAGATTTTGTATTTTTGTTCCCAAGTTTCTCAGATTTATTTCAGTGTCGTCTTCTCTTAACAGTGCCTCTCAGGCCGCCGCGGCCAGTCCAGTACGCAGGTCTGGCTGTCAGGGTTAATGTTAGCCTCAGAAGAATCCAAGATCGCCTTCACCAACTTAACCATGTAGCTTAAAGCAGATAAGCACCAATAGCACATCACTAAATTATACTATCCAAGCAAAAAAAAAAAAACCCAAAAAAAACCAAAGCAAAACAAACAAAAAAAAAACCTAAACTACACAAGAGAGTAGTTTATCTGTATTGATAAAGATAGGTTGGGGAAGTTTTAAGTAGGTTTAGGTCATCTAAAAATATCCCAAGATTTGAACATCTTAAATTAATTTTCAACTGATTATCTAAAACAGCTGGAAACCTACCAAGATATGGCTGTCGATCTTAATTTGCCATTCAATATAAGGAAATATGAAGCAAATTTAAGGAAATGGTGAGGAGAGTGTAAAGGAGAGGTGGTTAAACACTGAAAGTGTGAACAATCAAGACCAACTACAAACTGAGTGCAGCTGTGAGGGTGGAGAAGAAGGCAGGCTGAGGGAGAGAGAGATGAGTAGTAAGGGGAAGTGGGTGGGAAAACATAAATCTAACAACAAGGAATACCTAAACACAGGGAATGAACAACAGATCTAACCTACATAAACAACTACTACTAAAAAAGTGACCAAATGTAGACAGAAACTAAAGCTAATTATGAACAAGCCAGAAAGCAGGGAAGCAAAATCCAAAACAAACCCGAACAGCAAAAGATTCTAGTAAATGTATTTGGCAAGATGTGTAAATGTAATGTTTACAGCAATCTAACTGAGCTTGAGCTACTTTGCAGAGAAGAAAAAAATCTGACTCCAAATCTTCAAGCTTAGTTTTACCAAAGATGAATGCAAAACACACACCAGAGTTTCATATTTTTACTTATAAAAATAATTCAGATGCCCCATATGATTCTGTGCATTTTATTTATTTTGTTTTAACATAAAATACCAACAAAATATCTACTGTTAGAAACTTCCCACACATGTGAAACTGTAGTATCGATACTGCAAACATGGAGAAGGAGACTGCAGAACAGGAGTCCATTGTGGGTGGAGGTCCTGGCTCTGCACCAGAGAGTAAATTTATTGAAGTGATAGGAGCTGCAGTACAGGCGCTGCTGACCCAAATCTGAAACAGAAGTCCTCACAAGTAGCAGAATCTAATTCATATTCTGTTCACACCATCCATAGGAAGCAGATGTAGGAACTGGGGGTGAAGCCACACCACGAACATGTGGCTGTCTGTTCAAACCCGACAGAAATCAAGCTAAATGAGGGTCTTCAGTTTGGCAAGGAGATAAAAAAAATTACTGTATTTCACTGATTATAACAATAACAATCCCTTCAACCGAAGAACAACGAAGAACAACTCGTTCTGATTTCAGGAGCCTTTGTGTGGGTCAGCCTTTAATCAGTGCGGCCATCTTTGGTTGTAGAACATGACGCGTGTGGCCAATTCTGCACGTCTGACTGTTGACTAATCATATTAGTGTATCATGTCTGCATCCAGATGACTGCAATTTAATAGAAATTGCTCCAGTAGCTGTCAGTCACGCATGTTTAACTGTGACCACGAAGGCCTTGTTAAACAAACCTTAATCATGGTAACGTTACCAAATTCTGTTGATTAAATCAATGGAAAACATACAGACAGAAGCTGACTCAAAGAAGTAAAAAGATTTTTTTTTGTTATGTAGCATCAAAAAAAACATACTTCATACTAACAACTTGACCACACCTAGTAACTGTTGAATTCATGTTTCAGTCAAACCTGTTGTAATACAATGAATTACCAATATTTAACCATCAACTATAACTGATATTATTTGGAAATTAAACGATTTTAGAACAATAGCAACTGGGAATAATCAAATTTAATAGAGTCCTAGCTAGACACAAGCAGTGCTTTAACTCTTACATTTTATATTCAGTTTATGTATTGATCTACAACTTGTATTTGTTGAGACATGAAAAGCAATTAAATGGGTCAAATTTAGGTTCAGTTTTCATATGAATTTAGAGTTTATTGACTGGTAATTGTAGCCCAAGTTCAGATAAACTTAGCTGCCAAATAGGAGAGTTTCTGCTCTCTTCTTTTCGAAGTTCAGACCCAAATCCTGGCTTGTCATAATGCCAGGATCCACTGCTGCCTCACAGTGGGAACAGCTTGTTCACAGGCACTTTGACCTTCAGCAGAATACACTGAGGTCCTGCTAAAACTACCTCACACCAACTATGTTTACTCTACCTGTGGCGCAGGAGCAACTGCAGAGGATACAGGCCAAATCAAAAAGGCAGTTCTGCTACATGGCTCACAAACAATGGTGCTGTTGATGCTTGAGGGCCAGACGTTGCTGGCACACACTGCAGAGAAGGAAGAGTTCTGTTTTCCTTTACAAATTGACCTTTTTTTTTTAGATAAAATATTACAGTAGAGGCTGCAGGTACTGAAGTTAATATTCCACTTTTGCTGCCATCTGCAAAACTTCCATCAGTTTTAAATACAAGCTCTCTGTATCGTTTGCATCAATGTGGAAAATGTCCCATAAAAGTAATTGCTTGCTATGCATAACTGCTTGCCCATTTCTTGCAGAGCATTGTGGGAAGAGTTTGATCTTAAAATATTTATTAGCATTTCTTAGAAGTGAAGTTTCACACTCTAACTTACGAATGGCTGATGACACTGTTCAAGTATTTTGGCAGTTCAGATTTTTGGCACTTTCTCTGGTTTCCGTCTGAACTTTTTAAAGACAGCAGATCATATTCATTCTTTCCTTCGCCTAAAAGTATTTTTGAGAGCAGCTCGAAAGAGGAATACAGCTAAGAAAATAAAAGAAAGGGGATTCGATGGACACCACGAGTTGCTGAAGTGATGGCGTTGGTTTTCTCTGTCTGCGTTTCCATCACAAAAGTGTGCAAAACTTTGTCAATATTCCTTTAATGTCAAAAAGACCCACAATTTTGCAATTGCAGTGTTTCAGTTAAATAAGGAATGCAATTAAAATCACTCATAAATAAGTTTGTTCATGCATCAGGTCACTAAAAATCATCATTGATGGAAGACGTGCATCGTCACTCTGCAGGACGTAAACAATGGCTGAAAAAAATTATAATCACAAAATTGTGACGGACGTTTGTATCAACACATTCCCACCATTCCTAAAGCAAGGTTTTATTTGAACAATATTACAGATGTGAAGTTTCTTTAAGTCCTGGGTATCAAACTCATTTTAATTTCGGGCCTTATCAAAAACCCAGAGGTTCTCAAAGCGCCGGTTGTATGAGAATATATTGCTAAAACCAATTAAACCAATATTGATAAATAGCTGTTCCTCCAGGAGTTTGTGATTGTGTTTGTTGGTTTTTTTTGAAATCTAAATTGCAGATTTAGAAATCGGCCAATTTAGAAATATTTGTAAGGAATTTTTACGATATTGCGCTAACGAATGATGTTAGATGTGACTTTTTATTACTCGCCGTATCAATTACCAACTATAACTTGACATCAAGTAAGGCTGAAGCAATAGTCACTTAAACTCAATGCTTTTGACCAATTTTGAGAGAAATTTGCGGTAAAACAGGATTTTTTTTGGGAGATTTAATGATTTTATAATTTATGTAGATATGTGAAAAACTGGAAGAACGTCTTGATGTAATTTGGAGTCTAGAGGACCACATAAAAAGCTACGGCGAGTCTGACTCGCGGTTTAAACTGTATCTTGTACTTGACAGTTGAATATTACTAGATTATTACACAAAAGTAAAAAATATTCTACCCTTTTCTCAGAATTGTATAATGTGTAGTCATATAAAGTTTATTGGATCATGTTTGTCGAATTTCCAAGTCTGATCTTTTGAAATAAACAACACAAAGAACATTTTGTGGTATGTTAATACAGATGAGAATAATTAATCTCTCGTCGATATTAGCTGCAGTGTTTCCTTTACGTCTGGCTCGGCTACACCAGGTTTAACGTAATCCTCCGGTGGATCAGTCCAGTCCAGGCATTCCAGCTTTTGCGGGAATTCTTGCTCCGGCTGGGCACTCAGGAATGTCCTGGGACATTTTATCTGATGGGCTCTAGCAGTGCTGCTGCATGGTAAACTTACCTAACCTGCCTTTGGTCCTGGGGACAGTCTGTACCACTAAACGTCCCAGAGGACGCAGACTGACTGAGGCAGTCAATGCTCTCTGAAACTTTATCACACCTAACATACAGCTGGCTCTTTACAAATGTTTAGATGTCATTTAGGATCTGGAAAAGTGACCGAGTTTCAGTTTTTCTGCTTGATTCTGCAACATTAGGCCAGCATAAAAAAGTTTATCGTTATTGCTTTTCTTCAATTTGAAGGTAAAATGTGTGAAATTGTACTTTGTAGAGTCAAATGTTTTGCTTGCTGATGCTTTTTCAAACTTTCTAAACTTCATATAACCAGAACTCGTAATGCAATGAACACAGCGTCACCAAATTATTTGTGAAAAATGTCCATGTTTGCAGAATTTTCCATAGAACATATAAAAAATGCAGGTCAAGAAGTTGAAATATCTAAGTGAAGTTTTCCTTCACACATTATTGATTGGCATTTGCAAAGCAGTTAATTCTAAGCAAGAGCATCAAACATGGAAGACAATGGATGTTTGCTTCTGCTGTGATGCTAAGATGGTTTCCACTATGTGTGTTAATGCATATTAAGGTATATTAGTGTTGCAACCATACAAATAAGCACATACCTTCAACTGTTTTACAGTGTGTGTGACACATTCATATGGGAATGGTGGCCATCGTTTGGATTTTAGAGGGTCTGCAGGTAAGAGCCATTGCAGTTGTGGAGGTGATTTGATGAGGCACTTGCTATAGAAAGTAGCGGAGTATCCAAGAAGTCGCTCTAAAGGCAAACCTCTCGCTTACAAAGGCCCCATTCTGTAGAGACTGAAAGAGGAACAGCAGCCCCGAAGGAAAAAATGACACGGGATTTTCAGGTAAACATTTCCAAGGCGGATCGACTTACAACTGCATGTAAACTTCTGTGCACTTGCCTCTCTTGTTCACCTCTGGCACACTCTAAATTGAGGAGATTTTCAGTGTCTGGTGTTGATGCATGGCGGTATATTTTTTTCTCTGTGGAAAAAACATTCCAGGCGAGGGCGAAGCCAAGCAACGGATTAAGAATGAGGGGGAATCAAAGAGGCTGTAGGGCTGTGGAGAGGTATGAATGGTTAAAAGGTGGAAAGTGCAGTTAGTGGTATGTACGAGGGTTTGCAAAGGAGGAGTGCACGGATGCAAGGCTGCATGCCAGAAGAGGCAGACCGCGAGAGCTCCCTTTGCAAACAGATAGCCATGTGTTCGACGGGGACTGCAGCAGGGGCCCCTGTGCGCTCATGAAAGCTGCTTCATAAATTGGTAAGCTGAGACGGCCGGCTGCCGGTTGCTTTTCCCCCCTCGGCGCTTATTTTCTCATCCCACTTCATTAATGATGATATGGGCAGAGGGCAAACATGACGCAGACAGACATCTCTTTATGAGCCTGATGCACACCTGCAAGAGGAGACACACTATTCTTCAAGTAACGCAGGGAGATCTGCTGTACAGTGTGTGTGCAGCAATATGCAGTAAAGTGGCACTGTTTGAATAGTTCAAGAAAGGGGAAGTCTTATATTTGAGAGCAGTGGCGTGCCATGGGGTTTCAGTCAGGGCCTTCAATAGATGCCAACTACACCTGAACAGTACACAAGACAATACAAAAACTATGCACCACACCAAGCAACAGGCATCCAATAATATGCAAATAAATAAAAATACTGGAGGTGTGCCGATCAATCAGCCACCGATCATAATCGGCAGATTTCCGTGAAAAAGTGTATGATCGGTGATCGCCGATCACCGACTCTTGTTACCGATCACCAAAACCTGCGTGCGCAGCTCATCTCTTTCCTTCACACTGTGCAAGCGCGCAGCAACAAATCCTGCCGTGTGGAACTATATATAACACTCTGAATGTGAACAGGGATGTTTGCGCGTTGCGGCGGAAAATTAACTCAGGGGTGAAGCACGTCAAAATTCATCAACATAACAAATCTAATATGGGATTTAAAAAACAAGCACTTGACGGAGTTTAGCTATATCCAGACTCAATGCAGAAAAAATGGACCAGATAGCAGGTAAAGTTGCGCACAACTACCAACACCCACTCTGATTAGCATTCATTTTGCCACGTAACACTATAATTTATACCTAAACCAAAAAAATTAACAGCCATTCCAGGCGATCGGCAAAGATTGGTGATCAGCAGAGATCAGCCTCATGGATGATCAGTATCGAAATCGGCAGCAGAAATCCTGATTGGAGCATCCCTAGTAGTATGAGAAAGTAATAGAAAAGTAACACTCACCCATTATTTGTAAATTAAATAAAAAAATCCAGTGTAATTCCATGTCCCCTGTTGGAGTTGAAAAGTAAACACTGCCAGCAAAATAGCTTGTTTTGCTCAGTGCTAGCTGTTAGCCACTCATAGCGTTCATGGTTAAAGTCTTTAAAATGCCTTACAAAGTTCTTACTGGTCTGTGTTAGTAAATCCAGGATTGGTGTGGATTTTCCATTTTTAGGCCCGAGCAGCGAAGCGCTGCAAAGGCCTATTGTAATCGTGCTGTTTATTATTATGATTCTTGTCATAAATGAATTGGCTTTTTTGGGGGCTTTATCATGTTCAAAAACTCACCAAACATGGCGGGTGCATAGAGCCCATATAAAATTTACATATTTTAACGAGGCTGCTTTGCAGCTTAAATTAATTATTAAGTTTTGCCCGTGAAAGAGCGCCTTAAAAAACGCGATTTTAACAGGTCAGCAACTAGGTGAACCAGAAGCGGATGCGGCTGCCATTTTGTAAAGGGAAGCTCTTCACTTACAGCTGGGCCTGTGGAACGCACCGTCATTGTACGTCAATTCTGATTGGCTGATAATTCTGTCAGTCACGCCAAGTATGGTCTGTTGCGGCATTGCGGAATTTGTACGGCAGGTCCGGACTCAGACATAATATACGGTAAGATAAGATAATAATATTATGTCTTTGGTCCTGAGGAGGAGCAGCTCGCCAGATGTGTTTAAGGCACTTTTTTAAAGTAGGAAATTACAGAGAAATCTCAGTAACACCAATAAGCAACTCGTTTGTAGAATAACAATTACATTATAGATTAAATTAAATATGATTAAAACATTTTACACTTTTTCTTTTCAATTTTATAGGACTAGCAGAGAAGGTCCTGACAGCCCACCACTGTTAGAGTTACTGAAACACACTACCATCTACTTTTTGTTTCATGGTACCCGTTTTGCTGAGTGGTTGATAAATTCCTGAATCTAACGTCAGAAAAGCTCAGTGCCAACAGTGAATCGAGGCTTTTTTTTTTTCTCCATGATGACATTTTAAATTTATCACAGAGACCGAGACAAATTAGACTTGTCTGCTAAACTCTCTCTGCTCCCCAAATCTTTCCCCAGAGCTCAATGCGTCTTCATCAACATTACAGTTGCATGAGGTCATTTATTTTCTGATTTCTAATTTATCTTTATTTTGTATTTTAGCTGCACATCTCAAATAGATCAACTTCTGTTTTTTATTATCATTGGGTTTCTGTAATCTCCAGACTGATAGTCTGCATTGTTTGAAGGAGAAAACAGTTTCAGAACTTCATAACTCAACGTGAGAAGATGAAAATTTATAGGATTGTTGATTGCTATCGCAGATTCATCAAATGTGTAGTAAAAGCTGTAAGACCTGTGCATTCTGGGATGGATTTTAATGTTGTACTGAAACAGAAGCTTCATGTTGGTGGGCTTTGTACTATTGTTGCAAAACCACCCGAAAATACATGAATTGGCTCAGTTTTTTACATGTCTCAGATATGTTTTGAGATTTAATACCTATATATTTAAACTTATACTGATTGTAAATTACTTTTGGTATTTTAACACATGCATGTTGTTTGAAAATGTAATTTAGAAAGTTTTTTTTAACTAAATGTCAATATAAACCCAAATGATTGACATTGACATGGACAAAATTATATTGTCCCTTATTTTGATTTAGTTGTCTTTTATAAAAGTAGTTTTAAAGTCCATCCTTTGTCAACTTTAACATTAAAATGTCAGGTTTTAAAATTACTTCAATCTGATTTAAAGATAGCAAAATCCAACAATACATATTCCACCATTTCATGTTATGCCTCCAGGCGTTAAGGACTGAGCTACATACAGGAAAGAATAGATTGGTATAGGAACTACTACTCCCACAATGCACTGCATTAAATCATTGTCTCCAGCAAGATGTTGTGATGAGACTTTGAAGGGTTTGACTCAAATTAAACGGTACAAAGGCATAAACACTAATGGTTTTGAGGACATTCATGAATAAATCTCTGAGAGATTCTTTCATTATTGTGGCATTTTGCAAATAGAAACAATTTGGGTAAATCTAAACAAGAGAAGTTTGTTAGGATTTAACTTTAGGGAGCAGGAAAAGACTTCTGGTTTCAACAGCATTAATTAGGGGGTCTCAACAAAAATGCACAGCACACTTTTCACATTTTTACTTTACACAATGTTAGGAAAATTATTTATCCTTGATCTTCCAAATCTCTAGCAATATTCTTTCAGTGCTGAACCAAATCATCTTTTAGTTTTAGTTCCTCCACTGTTAGAAATCTCACATTTAAACATGTTCTGATTCGGTTCTGAATGAGTTGAGTCCATGTTGGAAATCGTGGAGTTTCCATGTCCAAACTTGAGGTCTGGACCTACAGCACAAATGATGTGCTGGCCGGTGTGCTGGCAGCAGAAAGATCCTACAGGAAGTGGGCACAGAGCTGGTGCCGCCGAGCCAAAAAAACCTGAACACGGAAAGGTTGTGTTTAATATCTCAGAGAAACTGGCCTTTTACTGGACACAGAGAGGGAAATGGCACCGATTAGCATAACAGGCATGTCAGTGTGTGTGAAAGAGAACGGAAGATTTATTAACTGTAAAGTCAAAAATACTTGGGTTGGCAGACGCAGAAGGAATCTACAATCCGGACTGACAGCAAACGTAATACATCTTCCTCTTTTATGACCTGTCCATGTTTTACTTTCATCCTGACACCAAACCTTTAACTCACGTAAATTTAAATAGTTTCCCTCAAACGTGCCTTGGTTTAAAGAACATAAGCTACCGATTTCTAAGTGTTTGCAAACACACACATGAAGTTTTAAAGCTCATTTGGAAACTGTTGTGGTGTTTTGAGAAAAGTGAAAACTTAATTTATTATAGAACTAAAATATTTAAGTGTTCCAGAAGGTTCACTCACCTCATCATGCCAAATGCTTGATACGCAGACCTATTTTCTGAATAATTCACCTAATATTTATTTCTCCATTTAGTGGCACTCATAAACTTTGTATAAAGCTTTAAACTTTTAGTCACAGAGGGTGGAAAAAATAAATTTACTCTTTAATAACACATGAAGTGTATTTTAATGAAGGGTGTAAAATTTACACTATTTTAGTGTATTTATTAAAATACAATTAAAAAAGCTTGCTTCAAAAGACTGGATCAGGAAGTTATTTTCAAGTCAGTCTTCAATGTTATTTAGTTCTGGGCTTTGACTGGACCATCCTAGCAGCAAATGATTTTGCTTTGCGTAAACCATTTTAGCTCCAAACCATTTTGTTGAGGGTTTTTGCCTAACATTATGTTGCCAGCTGCTCCTCTTATATTAAGGATAATCTTCTGGAAGTAAAGATTGTTTTCCACATCCAAAATGTCTCACAGCATGCATTATTTTTCAATAACTGAATCACTCTGTGCATTTTTCAGACTATTTATAGAAGGTAATCTGTGGCTTCACTCTGAGCCAGATAAACTGGATGTAATATTCATTCATTTAAATACTTATAAAGCAAATATCCCCATTTACCAGGAATAAATAGAGCATTCAGGACTGTACATACAGTAAAACCTTGTTACGTATTAGGATTTAAGACAGGATGGAGATATTTGTAAGATATAATTTAGCAGCAGCTTTACTCATGCTCTCTAATCCCGCCATCATCCCACACAGCCCATATTCCCAGACTTATTCCATCTTGGATTCCCAGTTATTCCCCTTTGATGCTCAGAAAAAGTATTTATCTAACCTTCTGCAGCTTTAAGTCAACATTCCTTTCCAACCAGGAACATAAAACAGGGTTCACATCTCACAGTGACCTGCTTGTCTTTATCGGCAGGATGCTAAATATGAAACTCGACGCTTCAAAGTCCAGTAAACTGCAATAAATCAATGTTGGCGGTTGGACGAGTAAACTAAATGGATGACTCAGCAGCGCAGATTCATAAAGCACCGTAGCTCTTTTAGAGCTTACTGTAAATGTAAACCTGGACACTAATTTGAGTCAGTGGTTCCTCATCATCTTTAGGATCTTTTGGTCACTTGAGGCCACAGGTCATTTTGGGCCTTTTCAGCATCATAGATGTTCATAAAGGGCCAGTTGTGCTAGAATGTATTGATAAAAACCCATTAAAATGTTAAAATATCAATAAATAACGGTGTATGGCCCCGATAAGAACTTCTTAAAATTAAATAATATTGGACATGTTTTGAAACTGATCAGTCTCTCTGAGAGTTAGTAATCTTTTTTTTTATTTTTGTGACCTTTGTTCGACTATGGACTCTTTGCACCTCAGTTTCCGCGTTCGGGAAAAAGCGGCTTGGTTGTTTCCGATCTATTGAAAATGGCCTTTTACACTAGGTGCTTGCAGGGCTTGGCCAAGGTTTGTACATCGATCCGAAGCCCCAACAAGTCAGCTGGAGAAAGGTTTTAAGATGTTCGCCTCGTTATACATTCACTGGCACGAAGGTGAGTTTTACTTAAACTTTGTGGCTAACATTAACGTTAGCTTATGCTAGTAGGCAATATTCTCGGACATTGTTCTTGTAAAATGTGCTATTTAAGTATCTAAACATTCCAACGGACAATGTTTTTACCTAATTTTCAAGTATTCTGTGTGTGTTTATTGTCGTTAGTGTCACAGACTAACGGGGTTCAGTTACGGTTCGGGCTTTTTACTTCCGAAGCACAACGAAGCTCAACAAGCCTCATAGCTTAACAGTTCAGCTGTTCAGGTCAAACGTTGTTGCTTTTAGAAAAATATGACCGTGTTGCTTCATGTCTCCGTGTTATTTCGTTTTATTACCTTGTTTCTTGTGAAGAGCTCAGATAGGACGGTGTTTACAGCAGTATGTACAGGCGGATCAGTTGCTCGGCTGTCTGGCTCTGGTCTGCTGGTCGTTCCCATAAACTCTTTCAGGCTGAATATAGAAGTGATTCCATGGAAATAACTCAGGGAGGCTCCTTTATTTACCATCCGTATCCCCGGTAGTTTTAGGCTGATCCGGAGTGAAGTGAAGGCTGCAAACTTTATGTTGTGCAGCGTTAGCTTTAACTGGTAGTGGTAAATATTTACAAGCCACTGACTTCTTAATTCAGGATTGCTTGGAAATGAATGAAAACTTAAAAGCCCATTACATTAGGAAGACACCAATGTTCATAGTATTTCTCTTTTTTTGCGTCTGAAATACGACTGTCTTTTCTAGCTCTCATGGTAACTCAAAGCGGAAACAAGTGAGTCGCATTGTCTCATGCAGATGTGACGTCAACACCATACAGTGCAAAGAGCCCATTACATGACACCAAGTAAAGCTGAGGAAGAAGTGTAGCAGAAGTTAGAAATACTGCCACCTGCTGGTGGGAGTTCGTATCACATAAAACAAAATGTTTCTGACCATGTTGATGGAAAATTTGCAGTAAACTCACAATTTAAGCATTATCATAAAAAAGTGTTGATGTTCCATGATCGTGGAATAGCAAAATGCTTTGATTTGATTGATACAATAATATTTAAGCACACATGTTTTGTTAAAGGTTTTATTTATGCGTTCCTCTGGAGTCCAAAGGGCCGCATAAATAGCTATGGTGGGCCAAATTTGGCCCCCGAACCTTGAGTTTGACACATATGATGGTAGGAACATTGATTAACTTAAATTTACAAGCAGGTTATTTTTCTACAATGTCAGTTGTTTTTAAAAAGAAAGTAGTTAACACATTTAGCTTTATCTCATCAGATAGTAGTTACACATATTCAGCTCGTACAATCAAGCGTCAGTCAGAGGCTTTTTCAGATATTCTGTGATACTGACCACTACAGGAGATTCTGTCACCATCTATTTCAGGACTAATAAATTAAATTGTCACCAAGATATTTTATTTTTTATGCAAATAATTATTGAGATTTATTTCATTTGAGGATATGCAATGCAAATTCAATAAATAGCTTTATGTGAGTATGGAAAAGGAAAGGACAAGCAGATGGTGCGAGTGGTGCTGACTAAAACGGGCCCTATAAGCATTTCATAGAGTGGAATAGTGCCGGGGCTGCTTTTTTACTTCATGAAGTATTTTCAGGAAGAAGGGTAGTTTTCTTGAGCCATTATTAAACCTCTGATTCAGCGAATCTACCAGGGTAAAAACAGATTACCTGAGTAATGCTTTCAAAATTACCAGGAACTGTAGAGGTGGAGCTTTGAGAGGGAAGGACAAGTAAATATCTCATATTCTCTCCATGATTACAGCTGAAAGTTGTGTCAATTTTTTTATTAATTTTGTCAAACCTACAAGAGTTTAATAAACTAGAGTTTTTAGGTTAGTACTACAAAGAAAATACAGGGATTTCTTTAAAAACTCAAGACAACTTTTACGCCTCACTAGTGTTTGTATCTCATCTAAAACAAACAAAAACCCCTTTCTGTTAATATAAAGCACTAAAAATATCCCAATCTTCAAAATAAACCGACACATTAACTTAGCTGCTCACAATCACAGTTGTACACTGTAAAACATTTGAGCCACATTTAGTTGTCTTCTACCCTTTAAGTCAAATAAATTTAGCAAGTTGTAGATTTTGAACTAAAATGTGTGAATTTGTGAAGGATAAACCTACAGCAGTAACTTGTGTTAACTTTTTATTAATTGTTGAATAAACTAGTTTTTAGGTTAGCAACTGAAAGAAGAAAAAGAGTGGGAACTATTTCCCAGAATGCTTAGCGTCAGAAGTGCGTTACATTGATCTGACTCTTGTGTTTTATTTTAAATAAATATTTATTTAATGCAATTTCAGTTTGCAAATAATCTGGTAATAAACTTCATTATCAGATCAGAAATTGTGTTCATTCAATTTGAAACAAGAATTTAAATCATTTTAAAGTAAAATAAGAAGTTATTTTAACTGGACAATGTGAGTGAAAATAATAGAGAAATGTTTAACTAGATGAGGATAGGTTTTTTCTTGCATATTGTGAAATTATTATTTGGTTTAAGTTGAAACTCACAATTCAAGATTAATGAACTTAAAAACCAATGTTTAGACAATTTGTCTGTTGCTGAATCATCTTCATGAACTTTAATTTGAGTTAAAACCAAAACAATTTTCTTCCTGACTTAAGTTGCATTTTCAAGGCAGCAGGTGGACTTTCATTTTCAAATGTTTTACAGTGTAGTATTAACTCTCAACATCACTGGAAAAATGTCATGAAATTTTAAGTAATCTTGCAGTTCTGTTGTTTGGGTCAGGCAGTTTGTGATATGAAGCTGTAAACATAAGAAAAGCTTCTGGACAAACAGGATGGAGGTTTGTCTCACCTTTAGACAGATATCTAAAAGTGACTTCAGTCTACATCTGTTGTCAGTCTCCTTCATGTGACATCATGCAATCTTCTGCTATGACTAAGCAGGAACACGAGGTTGCTGTCGAGAGACGACTGTGAGAGGCGATGGCTGAACAGTTGCAAAAGTTGAATGTGAAAGCAATTGAAAAGGAAGGGTGGGAAGGTTTAATTCAACATCTGGATGCTATTTATGAGCTTCATATGGATGGTAATTGCTGCTGTGAGAGTAACAGTGGATAACTTCTGTCATGTGAAGCCAGACTTCGCAGTTGTTTTTATTCTCACACTCAGTGTTTTGGTATGAGTGGTCGTCCTGAAGGCGGTTTCTCTTCAGGAGAGTTTTCTGCATCTTCACTTGGGAGACCTGCTGATGAAAACTGCAGAACGGAGGAAACTCTGTCGTCTGCAAGGAGATATAAACAAAAGATAATTGGGTTTATTTATAAATGTTTCTTAGAGTATTTAGGTCTGTTTTCTTTTGTAGTTGTGTCAAAGCACAGTAATTTTACAGTTTTTACCTCTACATCTTTTTACTCAGGATAATTAGCTTCTTTTTTCCACAATGTCTGAGCCAAATGAAAGACAGTGCTGCTGTCTGTATATCATGCATAGCATTAGCTTAAATTGACCTAATTGGGACAAAAGGTTTTGTATAAGACAATTAACTTAATGGTTACTATTTATTCTGGTAAACTATCGAATTCAAGTATTATAGAGGTGGAAATAAGTATGGAAAAAGGAACAATATGTGTTTTCAGATTCCATTTCTTTACTGATTGTCAAAAAAGTCGCATCTGATCATCCATTTTTGTTTTTTGAATTGGTATTGGAGCTTTTAAATCTTTAGATAGGGTGCCACACTGTTGGATCTCTACGTTACTGACTGTCTAGTATATTTCTTGACTTCCCCTGATTCAGAAAACAAGCTGCCTTGATTGAATGATCTCTAGTTTAAAGTAAACACTTATGAATTGATTAAAGGTTTGCTGATCCATACGTACTCCTGTAACTCCTCATCAACCTTTCGCTGCAAGTTTCTTGACTTTGGACTTGGAAGTGAATACTCCTACTATGACCTAAAGCATATTATCAAACAAATCAGCTCTGTGTCACGTGTTACGTAATATGTAATAAATTGGAATGGTACATTTGAATAAAAGCATGTGGAAAAAAAGCCATTAAATCAACTGAAATCTGTTTGTGTTTAAAAAGCTTTCCCACTGTTCAAATGAATATCAGCTGGTTTAATATTAACTGATGGTTTATGAAGAGGGTTTCTTATGTTTTACTGCACATAACCGCAGTAACAGCAAATGGTTACAGCAGCATCTCTGGACTTCCAGTGAGAAAGAAGAAGAAAGAACATGAATACACCATAAAAGAGTTTCACAAACATAGAAATACCAAGCAAAGTCACTGCACAAGACTCCACTGCTGAAAAAATGGATGTTTAAGCCTGTTTAAAGTTCCCTTCAGAAGATTTGGACAAAGAAGAATAAAGTCAGATGAGAGCAAAACACTCCTTTGATTAGAAAACAAACAAAAAAGCTGTTCCACAAAAGATTTAGTAAATGTGTACATTATTTATTATCCCCCGTGACATTCTACGGAGCCCGGTAAGGGACACAGAGGATTTTTTTTTCTTTTGCGATCTCTCACAATAACGTAGTGATGAGTTCCATAACTGAACACTGAAAGTCTTTCTTAATGTGTCCACTGTACTTTCTGCTAATATCAGGTTTTTGTAAGTTTTTTCCATCTCGTTTGTGAGATATCTGAAGTTTTATGTCTTTTTCTTGAGCATAGAAATGCACCAAACCTATGTGCAAAACACAAAAGCAAAACAGGCCAAACATGGGCTTCCATCTCTTAAGATATAAACAGAAACTTTCTGTGATAAGGAAAGAAGAGAGAACAATGACATCCAAACTATTTGGCTTATTTCTGAGTTATTTTCATGGGATAATGAGGTTATTTCTGACAGCCTTGATTGTCTTTTTGTGTTGGTCGTCTGAATGGAAACTAACGGTCAACCTTACACAAACAGACATGCAGTGAATCAATTGATTTTCAGTCAGTTTTTTGTGCTTCACTGAGGCTTTTTAAATGTGTATATATTTGAAATTTAAGCCCCGTAGGGGCTTCCGTACCAATCCAGTCTTTTACCCATAGCGTTTTTGGGGGGGATCAATTTGTTGTTCACAATCTGTGTGAATTTCATATCAACAAAAAAGTAGATTTACTTACAAAAACTTTAAGGTTTTCAGCTCCTAATTTAGCTTCGAGCACTAATAATGTTCAGCTCTCAACCAACCAATAGTCGCTAATGTTGACTTTGTGTTTTATAATACAAAAAATCAAAGAAAAAAGGAAATGAAAAGAGAAACTTATGAAATCCTTCTCCACGTGTTGCAGTCTAAACTTCTCCAGTCTTCAGGAATTTTCTGCATCTGTTTTATTTCTGTCTCTCCTGGATAACACCTTGCTGTTTCCCTCCTCATCTTAAAACAATACGACGAGAAGCGGGCCTCAGAAAGCGGAGCGCACCGTCCCCTGGACTCCTTTGTTCTCACGTCTTCCTAATGTAAACCCGCTGAATGTTCAAAGACGAGGACAGAGCGCTCTGCCTGGGGATATTCTCCAGGAAAGCCCTTACTTTACTATCAAACAACAGCAGAAGGATGGGTGGGTGTCATCACAACTGTCTCATCAACAGTGGATCAGGCTGGAGCCCTTGGAAGACAAGGAGGAAGACTAGTCTTACTGCGAGAAGCGATTGGGGTTTCATGATTCATCTAGGAGAGTTTTCTGTCTCCATGCACTCAGATCGTTGAGGAAAACAAAGATCAGGGTGCAGATCTTTGTTTTCAAGACTTCTTCTGCAAGAATACTGGTCTTCCTGCAAGAACCGATTAGAGTTTCATGATTCATCTAGGAGAGTTTTCTGTCTCCATGCACTCAGATCGTTGAGGAAAACAAAGATCAGGGCGCAGATCTTTGTTTTCTAGACCTTCTGCAAGAATACTGGTCTTCCTGCAAGAACCGATTAGAGTTTCATGATTCATCTAGGAGTTTTCTGTCTCCTTGCACTCAGATCTTTGTTTTCCTCAAAAATGAGAGTTCAAGGAGACTCTCATAGATCAACCATCTATGAGTTTTCTTTGAGGAAAACAAAGAAATGAGTGCAGATCTTTGTTTTCTAGTCTTCCTGCAAGAAATGACTGGAGTTAAACAGATTCCTGATTCATCTAGGAGAGTTTTCTGTCTCCTTGCACTCAGATCTTTAAGGAAAACATTTTGGTGACTACTCCTTCACTGGCAGGGGAAGCCTAAAGAGAGGAGTTCAGTGCTGCCAACTGGCCAAGCATATGCAGCACAAAAAGTCCCATTAAGTTATTAGATTGGCATGAAAATGAACAAATTTAGTGGTTTTCATGGCATTTGTCAAATAGGCTAGTTTAGGTTTCACCTGGCAAAAGATTCATGTGAAAATCTTTTTCCGAATTTGTCTAAACAAAAGCAAGCTTATTAACATAAAAATATTTCTACTCCCAAGAGTTCCTGACGTTCACAAGAGCATCATTCTCATATTTTACTGACCTAAACACAGTGGAACATCCGCTAAGCATTTTCTTTTACAAGTAAAACACATTTTAAAGCTTATATTCATCTTCCTCTGCAGGGTTTTTCCTCTGGGGCAAACAAAGACGATTCTGGTTGCAGCCGTAGCAAAATTATGAATTTTACGAAGCAACTTGTAAAGGTGAGCTCATCACAGTTTTCCTACTGGTTTTTTCATCCATTTTTTACCCTCTGTTGCTGAATTTGAGCAAATTGTTACTAACAAATATGATGACTACATCATATTTGCCGATACAATTATTCTTGTCATTAATCAATCAACTGGAAGTGGTGTCGATTTATTCTCTTAAATCAGAAAATGGATGTGAAAACAGCTGTAAAAGACGATTACATGCTTCCAAAACATTTTCTTGTAAAAACTTAATTCTTCTCCAGTTTAAAATTCAGTTGGTTTCCAGGCAAAATATAATCAATTTCATGAAATTTGAGGAAAAATATGGCAAAAATGGTAAGACTTTGGATACAGAACCTCTGAAAACCAATGAAGAAGAAATAAATAGAGGAATGGATGATTAAAAATAGATAAGTGGATGGAAATAAAATGTAGATAACATTTTTCTATTGTTTCCCAATGACTTATTTTTCCTGAAAATACTTTTCTGAAATTCCATACTGTAGGGGTGTCCAAACTTTTTGCTAAAAGGGGCAAAATTGTAGACTTAAATGTCCAAAAACCAAACTTAAAATCAAGCAAATAAAGTGGCTCCATATTTATTGTAGATCCAAAACTTAAAAGGGATTTTTTATGACGGTGTATTAGGGCTAGTGTAGATAGAAAAAAAGGAGTAAATTTCCTCCAAAAGCTCAGAAATTTTGTGATTAAGCTCAGAAATTTGTCTAGAAAACAAATTTTTAATGGAAATTTTTTGACATTTGAAATTCAGACATTTTTTTTTCTAACAAATTTCCTTGTTTTTTCTATGAATTGTCTGAGATGGGGGTTTTTTGGGCAAAAATGTACGGGGTGCAGCAACGTTGGATTTTCAGCAAATGTCTCTGGAAAAGCTTGGTTACAAAAACACAAAGAAAATTATATTGATAACAGTTTTTACCTTGATTACAAATTAAAAGTCTCCATCTGCATCTATCATTTTTGAATTGCAGAATCGGTCCAGGGGCCACAAATGGCCCCCGGGCCGCATTTTGGACACCCCTGCCATACTGCGTCAGTCTGTAAAGAAACTCTGTGAATGTACGCCCGTTCCCATTTGCCGGCTTTCTAATAACACGCTGGACTAGTTATTAATTATTTATTCTATTGAGGGCGACGATAAATCACGAGGTGAACTCTTCAAAGTAATTCATTAAAGCAGCATTCTGGGAAATTCATAGGGATTAATGTCTAATCAGCTCAAACATCTGCACATTATAATAAAAATAAACATGACTAAATGAGCTTCAAAATTAGGCTTTCATAAATTTATTTTGGATTCGGCGAGGCATCAAACGCCTCTCATGTATTTGCACAGATACTGGTGTAAACGCCAGCATGAATCATGTAGCTTACCGGCTGCTTAAGGTGATTAATGTGCGCAAAGATGGAAAACAAGACGACCGGTGGAACCGTTTCTGGGCTGGTTATACGGCCAGGTGAATATGACAAATTAAATTTTTACGTCTGAGTCATCTGTTAGGAATGTAATCCCCTGCAGGAGCAGAAACGGGTCAGCGCTGTGTGGGGTTCCTCTGCAAACAGCTTTTCTCACTTTGGTTAAATTTTATCTAAGGTGAACTTTCACTCGCAGTCTCAGCAGAAACCAAACGACCTGAAAGCAAAACTGCAAAAAAAATTAAATAGCCACTTAAAATGATCAGTTTCTCTGATTTAGCTTTTTATACGTTTATGTTTAAGTAAAATGAACATTGTTCTTTTACTCCGTAAACAACGGACAACATGTCTCTGAAATTACAAACAAAAATTTTGTATTTATTTGCAGAAAATGAGAAACGGTCAAAATAACAAAAAAAGATGCAGAATAAGGAAAGAGGACAAGTTATATTAATGTTTTAACTCAGGAAGAGTTCAGAAATCAACATTTGGTTGACATTTGCTTAGGAGAAATCAACAAAATATTTTTTTTTAATAAAACAAAGTTTGTTTTCTTTTAATAAGCTCATAAAACATACATTTGTTACACTACTACAATATAAACTTTGTCCATATGAATGAATGTTCTGCTTTTAAGTTGAAAAAATCCTTATTGAGATCCTTGTTCCTCAAAATTATTTTTTAAATCACAATTTTTCAAAGGATTCCTAAAATAAAAGGCTTTTTATTCACCACAGGAAGTGACTCAGGTCTTCAGTGCCTCACTTGTTTTTGTATTTAGGTATTTTTGCAGATTCTTGTTAAAAGCGAGTCGTTCTTCTCTACTGTCCCCACATGCTTGCTCAGGAGTCTGGATTGCTGCAAAATCGATAACTTGGATCAATTGGCTGAGGTTTTACTTCACTTTTTACAATTTATCATTCTATTATTTGTCAATAAACTAATTCAGATTCTTGTGCAAATTGTAACTTATGTCTTAATACTTTCCATGAGGCCAAACACTCTCAGCTGAGAGACATTCATGGGAAAAAAACTGTTTGTTTTTTTTTTAAACAACTGACTCTGTCCTTTTATAGGCATGAAGGTTTTCAGATATTTAGTTTGTTTTGTTTGTTGGAAGACCGTCATTGTTGTCAAATAAAAAGCTGCCAGAGCCCAGATATGGACATCAGTCGTGTTACAAACGGAAATTATGTCCTTTTTTTCACACAGATATGCTGGTAATGCCCTTTTAAATAAGAACGCTGTATCAAACTTCTTATTTTCCTGCAGATATGACGCATAACGTCCCCATATCACAACAGCTGCATGAAGAACACGAAGCTGTCAGAGGCACAAACGCTCCACTGCTCATCCCACAAACACGTCAGCACTTCTTTTAATGCCATTTAGCAACCATGTGGTTTCATTAGGAATCCAACCAAGAAGCTGAGCCGTGACTTCTACGTTTCGCTTAGTTGGAAAACTCACTTAGACAAAAACGTTAAATTTAGGCCTCACTTAGCTTCATCAGGCTAGTGGTTTTTATTTTACAGCTTATTTATATTAAGTATTTTGACGAATGAAAATGTACTTTATAGTCACTTTTTGAGTTTCAACTGTTTGTGACTCTTATTCCTTTTTGAGCTTGTCAGATCTTATTATGATGGAAACAATACATTACAAATTGAAAAGCACAAAAATAAAGAGTCCAAACTAAATGCAAAAAGAGCAAAATAGCAGGTATTATTACTCAGTTTTGATTTTTTGCTGAAAACCCAATGTTTATTCAAACAACTTGTTAAATGTGACCACAATCAGACTTCTGTGTGACCAGTTTACAGCGCCAAAGCGACCTGCACGTGCAGGGGAACAAAGGATCAAAGCCGCACATTGTTTACGGACGCAATAATGGATGGAGTCGTTGAGCAATGGCAGAAGACGTGATTTTCACAAGTTCATAACAACATGAAGGAAGCTAATAAAAAGAAAGCACAACTAATAGTTGGGGCATTTTCTGGAACATTGACTGCAACTTCAGCAAGGAAGTCTTTTTGGATGCAGTCAGAACCAAGAGCGGCGATTCAGAGACACAGATTTTTTCAGAAAGTTCAGGATTTGTATAATTATACATTTCAATTTACGTCCAGATTTACTGCATCTGGTTTCCTCTGGTGAAAAATTATGATGCATGTCTCACATCAGTGACGTAAAACTCAGATAAAATGCAACATGAGCGTTCAGAATGATAAATTCATATGCGATATTAAACAAGATATGGACTGTATTGATTGATTTGGGTCGTATTTGCCTGCCTAATTGATGAAAACGAGAACCTAAGTGAGAGAACCAGAACACAGATCATAAAGATAAAAAAAAAACAAGAAAAAATTGGACAGACTAATCCTACAAAATTGAATTTTCACAAGTCAATTTGCGGTAATTAAATGTTGAACTTAACAGGCTCAAAGTAATTCAGAGTTAAGAGTTTTACAGCCTGGAACTCTGAGTTCTAATTGTGGGGAAAAGCTTAGAAAGGATAATTAATAGTGCCTGCAGTAGGTCAGATGAGGTGGTTTCCTTTCTCTGAATCACTCTGTTTCAGTTCCAATAGCAAGTCACTGCTAATAAAAAATTCAGTACACTGTAAAACAGTTCAAGGTGGTTTAAGTTGAAAATAAAAGTTCACCAACTGCTTTCAAATGCAACTTAAGTCAGCAAGAAAATTGTTTTGTGTTTAACTCAGAAATTAAAGTTCATGAAAGATGTTCAGTAATATTTAATTTCAAGGATTCTATTGGTTGCTTTAAAGTTAAATAAAAAACAAACGTCCATAATATCAGTCCCCACCGTGTAAACTGTGGACTTGCAGAATGCGAGGAATGCCTCCCAAACAAGAAGGCGACCGTAGGAACCCAGTGATGCTTTCAAAGCCAAGAAAGAAACACAGAGCAACTATTGTTCCTGCTGGCACTGGTCCTAGCTGCTGCCTTCCACACTCCCATGTTTTGTAACGGAGGGTTTTGGTTCCATTGTGATAACCTTGGATGTGGAGATCCTAATTATTTACAATTATCACATCAGCACTAATTACTGACATGTCCAAAGAAAAACCTAAAAGGTGAGTTTCGTTGTTGTATGGTGAGCTAAATGGTGAAACACAAAGCTCCGTCTCGAAGCTTCTTAGCACACGCTTCCTGTAATCTATCAGCAGCATTAATATTTTAATGACCTTATTAAAGGCTTGAGAAACGCAGTGTACTTTCACAAGCCTTTATTCAAATGTTTTTTTTGTATTTTTGGTGAAACAAAAAGGACTATAGAATATTTATCCTGTGATCAATCTAAATCTGGCAGTCGACAGAATATCCCCTAAATGTTAAATTCACTGCACAACAAGTCAACACAGAAAACCTCAACCTCACTTTTGGTTCCCAAAAAGCTTGAGCCCAAGAAAATGGAAAGCTCTCATTAGCCATGAATGCAGCTTATATGGCACTTGCTCAAACTTTAACCAGTTATAAAGCAGCTTTGGGTTTGAACATCTAGCAGGTTTTCACTCAATAATAATATCTTTACCTTATGACTTACTGCTGTCACTCGGTTATCTGGACCTGCTGAAACTGCCTCCTAATGTTGACATTAAATTGTGTTGTTTATATTTATGTCATGATGTTAATTGGGTTTAAACCTAATCCTTTACCTGTGCAGGATGTTTGTTTTGGATAGGCTGGTGCTGGAGGTCAAAGGTTCACAGGTGAGTAATAAAACAAATTCACTCATAAAATAGCGACGGTTTGTGTCAAGAGTGAACTTTGTTTTCTACCCATGAAGGCACACATCTGTTATTGATCAATACGAAACTCCTAATGTCATTTTAAAACAGTAAGGCAGTCAAAATAATCCATATTTTAACCAATACTTAAGTTGGCAGATTGTAGATAAAAAGAAAAGGAAATCATTCTACTGGAAGTCACAATAATAAACATGCATAAAACCCCAAAGTCCTGACTGAATATTTTATGTTATTGTCGGTTCCTCCTTTATCATCAAGGCTTTTGTTTAGTCAACCATCAGTGTTTAATGATAATTGCTCAGTTCCTCTTAATTTCTCTAAAATACCACAACTGTGGACTGAATCTTAATTTCCAGAACATCTGAACCCAGCACTTTGTACCTAATTGAGTTTCAATGAGAGTGTTTTCAGTATTTTTGATTCCCACATTAAGGAGCGTTTAACTTCACACACTCATGAAGGCCGATGAGCTGAGAGTCCGACCACAACAAAGGCGGATCCTTCAGTTTTTCTGCAATGTGGTCTCTCGGCTGCACAATAGTTTTTGTCAAACTCTGAATTGAGAAACCAAATATGTACAAACAGCTTCTGTCAGAGTGTGAACGACGACTTCCTGTGCCAATCTTCTCCATGTGGAAGGAAATCAACTTTTCCTGTTTGTGCAGTTTCACACTGAAATCTACCACAGACACATGCGACACACATCCAACATCTAAGCCAAGCAGCAGGAGATAAAGCTGGGATGATGACTGAGGGTTTCTCAGAAGCATCAGGGGGTAAAGTCGATGTTTGGACTGCACTGGGTGGCTGGTGCCAAATCATTTCCTGAAATTGATCACATACAAAGCTCCATTTTGTGTTAGTTAGCTTTTACATAACCTGAAATATAAAATATATAAACCTTTATTCTTCAAGGAAATAAATCAATTTCAAATATTAATCTCTTTTAAAGGATATTCTAGTTATAGAGTTGCATTTATTTACATTAAATGAATAAAACGCTGGAATGAACCAAACTTGCACATATGGAAACAAACATAAATACAAATCCAACTTCAACCAAAAACCTTAGTTTGGAGCAGTTCTGGTGTAAATATCTCTTTTAAATCCATATCTCTAAGCAGTGGTTGGTTTTTAAGTGCTGATTTCGCCGTGATTTATTAAAATTGATACTGTACCAATTTACTTTGTTCAAAGGAAGGCTCATTAACGTCTTATGCATGAATAAGTGTGATCCTTTTTTGTCCTGGTTATCTTTAGTGTTAATAATGTGAAATTAATAAATTATCTGCCAAGTGTTTTAAGTAGCTGTAATAAATTTTCCAATTTGTTGCATGAAAACTTTGCATTTCAGTGAAAATTGCTGCCATGTTAGCATTTCCACACACCTGGCAGAACCATTTATAGCATTTTATTTTGACCTACAGCGAACGTTCAACTGAAAGTCCGCTGGACTTCTGCTGGTGTTTTATTTTGACGTCCAGAAAACGTCATCGCGCACGTTCGGAACGACGTTCACGTAATCTGAACATTCTAGCATGCTAGCTGAGTCCAGCCAGCGTCAGGTTTTGGTTTTGGTCAGAAAGCACACAAGACATTAATAGATTTTAAGCTACTAAATCATTTTTAAGTGTTATAAAAATTAATCTACCCGTTTCCGACTGACAAAATACAGTTGATGGGTGTTGCTGGGCAACCGGAACCATTTCAAAATCTGTCCAAATCTGGGTATGAAACAACATATTTACAGAAGTGTATCTTGGAACCAAACACTCAGAAATGTTCCCTAAAAAAGTAGCTAAGCTGTGCGGATGTTAGAGAAAGTCATAATGTGATTTATAAACAGTTATTTTTACGTTAAAATGAGTCTCGTTTCACTCCGCCGCTCTCGTGGGTTAACTTGCCCTTCTCATTGTCTGATAGGCGGGCAACCAGAAGAGGTGGGTGGGTCAGATTTGCCCTGCGTAATGTCTTGAAGGCATGACAAGAGGTTAAACTGGAACAGATTGGTTTTTCTACACAAGCTGTGAAGCTGTGTTATGTGTTTTATTCAATTGCAAATAAATAAGTGTTAAGGAGAAGTATTTAGCAAAACCTGTTCATTAGACTATGGTTAATTATTTAAGTTAAGGCTTGCAGATTATTTTTTATTATGCCCAGAGTGAAAGGAAAGTCAAGATTTAAGTGGTTAAGTCCTTAAACATTACAATTTAGTAAATTGTTAATGACGAGTAAAGTCTGAGTCTGCTGTAATGTCATCATAGTAATAAAACTCTTTAGGTAGCAGCAGTAAGGCGCCTGCCTCCATCTCTGGGAATAAACTCACCAGTTCTCCTTGAATCCATCAAACAAAGAGAAAATTCTCCAGACAGTAAGTGGTCCCGTGTTAAAACAGACTCAGAAAACAGCATGTGTTTCCTTTCGCGCTGACAGTCATTGATAATCTCAAGAGTTCGTCCACCTCGTTCTTTCCATTCTCTTTCCAACTTCACCAAAAGGAAGAAAGGGTTATGCTTGCCACTGCCGGTTCTCGCAGGATGTTTGGTAAAATAAAACAGTTCTCTAGATTCTCACGTAGCTGAGACAAGGCCTGCACTTTCTTCAGAGCAGTTTATGAAAGTGCAGAGTGCAGAACAGAACAGGAATGTTTTTAGAGACTAAACGAAAACGTACACACGCATGTGCAGAAAACAGGAGCATACACACAGTCAGAGTAAGAAAAATGCATTTTTAAAAACAAATATAGGAGTTACTTTGCTTTGAGGGTGAAATTTTTAGGAGTGAAAGTGAAAAAAATGACTTGGCTTTTTTAAAGTGTACAGTATTAATAAAACTTGGGGGAAAAAACAGACAGTATTTCATAATTTCTTTTAGATCCATAGAAAAACTTTTGAATGAGAAAAACTTGTGTAATGCTGGATTTGGATGAAAGGAGGGTTTACCTGCTTTGGCACACAATAGTTCCCTTTTCAATGCCCAGATGGTATCGCTATAAAAATGAGAGTCCTTTAAGTATTTCCCAGATCTGAACAAGTCTGGAAAAGTATTTTATATTTTCAGATTTTATTCCTCCTCATTTGTTTATCCATTCATCTTTCCCCATTTATCTATCCATTAGGTCTTCTGCTTCTCCAATCTGCATCTCATCTGTGTAAGCCTGACCTTGACAGAAATGTATTCTTTAAATTTATGGAGAATTTATACTGTAAAACTGTAAATTTGAGTCTGAAGCATGTGGTATTTGGTCAGGAATAATGTGTGAGAACTCAGTCGATATCTTTTTCTAAGATAATAAAAATAATTTGTTAACACTTTATTTGACAGATTGTGCATAAGACTGACATGGGACTTTCATGAACTGTTGTCATGGTAAATAATTAAACTTTTAATGCAAACTTCCATTAAAACTCAATCAAAAGTGTCAACTTTGTATTAAGTGTCATTATTTACCGAACGACAGTCATAAGTATTCATGAAGACTCTTTTATGTTCATAACAGGTGTTATATTGTGTTTATGACAGTATTACGTCAGCCTTAAGACACCCCTTCAACTAAAGTGTTACTAATTAAAAATGTTTACTTTTAATGAAGTTTAGTTATATTTAGCCAGGTAAATTTTCATCCATCCACCCATCATGCATCAGAAACCTTCTAATGCTCAAATTACTGACCGTAATCTTCACTTTGCTCATTACTTTGACCAATCAAAGCGAGCCATTTAAAGAACGGCGAATGCTTTCAAAAGGCAACATTTCCAGACTTGTGTGTGACTTTTCTCACACGGTTTGCATAAACACACAGTCTTATCTTCTCCCTGTGTTGCTTGGCATTGACCTCATCAGCTCCCTTGGCCCGCTGCTGCAGTCTGAGAGGCTCAGGCCACCCACCGCCGCCGCTGCGAACAAGCCCAGCTCTGTAAGAGGCTGGTAGCAGCGTGGCGTTTTCCTGCTCTGGGCTCCACGTAGGAACGCAAGCGCCAATTATCTCAGCATGGGGAAATAGACACGTCTGTGTACAGGAAGCAAAGACTTTACTGTTGCAGAAAGTTATGCCATAAAACGATTCAGATAGGCATACATGAATTCACAACAAAAATGAACTAATTATGATTTTTTTATGGTGTGGTATCGTAAAAGAACAGGGAGGTAAGTAAAAACTAAATGTTTTCAGTTTGTGCAATGATGTTTGATGGATGTGGCTAATGATCAAGCATGATTGGATTGGTCCATCTTGTTTTATGGGAGAAGATATGTGAAAAAGATATCTACAGTTCACTTAATGTTTACTCGTAAAATGCAAAAAGATAAAAATAAAGTAAAATGAGTAACTAGTTTGGTCTTATTGCCTCCATGTTATTAGTTAGGCAACCATTTTAAAGTAACTTAAAAAATGTTCATGTGAAAAAGCCAGACAGTATTTGGAAATATACTTTTTCAGATAAAATAGGCAAGAAATAAAAAAATTAATGAAAATAAATTGCATACATCCGTTTTGGCATGGCGAAGATTTGGGCTTCTCATGTTCTTATCCAGTAAAATCTGATGAAATTATTCTAATTTATTTAAAAGCATGCTTATGGTGCGTTATCCTGAGAAAGCAGACAGCAAAAATACTTCCAACATTAATCAGGCAGTAAAAGGTCATTAATAAAATTTAAATGTCTGCACAAGGTGTTCAATTCATTCAAAGTTCATCTCTCTCATCGCTGATTATCACTAACCTTTCAGTAATGCATGCCTAAGATGCATAACTGTTGATCAAGTTATTAACTGAAGGAATAATTGTTTCATAATTCTACAGTTAAAATTGCACGTTCTTTTTTTTATTTTTATGGAAACACGTCCAAACAATTTCCAGAAGCCAGAGATCCTCTTTTCCAAAAACTGTTCATCTGGTGGATTCCTCCTGCTAAAAAAAACAGCCTCAGGTGAGATGACTCACGGCTTGTGTGCCAGACGAAGATGGCGTGGATTATAGGCAGCTGCTGAGAGGAAGTGGACCGAGCGTCTGATGTGAAATGAGCAAAGACGACACAACAGACATATGAATGAATCGTATTTCCTGAAGTTTCAGGCTTGAAATGTGTTGCGAATGAAGTATGAGGGATTCACAGTACAGTTATTTGATGCTTTTATGTCTCAAAACAACACTGGTTCATAAGTTGAGTTCAGGAACTGCTTAAAGGCCGAGTGATTCATAGGTCCAAGTCACACAAACAGGCAAAATGTGTCACGTACAAGGTGGAAAATAATAATAAACAAGGCACAACTTTGTAGATATTAAAAAAAAATCTTAGAAATGGTTCTGCAGAAATGGCTTTTTCACCATCTGTGCTAAAAAGCACAACAATGATGAAGCCGTTTTTATGAGTTGAATATTAATTTTACTTCAAATGGAAGCTGAAGAAGTTGATGAGTGAGAGAAAAGTTGTGAGCAGAGGCCAAGAAAACTGGAGTCACAGTTGTTTTTGGAAATATTTAGCATTGCACCGCAGAATACTGCAATGTTTGTTTTTTGTGATCATTCGCAGCACCTTTTTCAAGAAGTGTCGGTTAAAGTTGAGATTTCTGTTTTTGCCATAACATGGATGACAAAAAAGTTGAAATTGCTGCACATAGCTTTCCCAAAATGACAGGATTTTTAAAGTGCAAATAACATTTTCAGGTAAGTTACAGAAATAAAATTTAAATGAAATCACGTCCTGAAGAGTTGTCAAAGTGAAAAAGAAGAGTTAACATGAAAAGTGTGCACAGGATAAGCAAATCCTGCAGAAAATCTGCAAAAAAAGAAAGAACAAGGCTAATTTTACTGTGTCACGTTTTACCAAGAGACTTCAAGAAACAGGAAGTTAAATTCGACGGGGCTGGGGGTCTAAAGAGATTGGTCAAAATTCAGAAGAGTTGCTTAATTATGAAAGAAAGAAAAGTGACAAATCTGAGGAGAAGTTGTATCAAATAAATGCGATGTACATTCTGATATCAGCATTTTTTTCGTTTTGTCCAAACGAATGGTGATAAAATCGCAAAGTGTGCCGAGTTTCATCTCAAAGTAAAAAGTTTGAGTCATGCAAACAGAAGACAGCTGAGTTAGCAATCACTGCAGCCAGATGTGGAGGCCTTTTGCTTTGGACTGGTTCAATATGTGCAACTTAAACTAAATTGAGAAAATGACACATTAGTGATTTTCGTCCACTTCATTAAAATTGGAAAAGCTTGAATCTGAACTTGCATCCAAGAATTTGTTTTGATGATCTTCTGGAATTTGTGGCGTATTCACAACAATAGCTTGCTAACAAACAAATCTATTTTTATTAAACCCGAGTCCATGATTAAACACATTTCTCTGCTTAATCTAGATTTCCAACCCTATTATTAGCAATTTCAGAGTTATACAAGGAATTTGTTCTCAACACAATCACGCCCCATGCTCCAAAACTTTGGTTCAAAGTCTTAAGAAAAGTGCCCGATTAAAGCTCTGTGAATGGTTCAGAGTGAGGAAATGGAGTGTGCTACAAACCATCAAATTAGAAGCAAATGGGCCAGAACTATATTAGGGGAAATCACATCAAAGCTGTCCAACTTTTAATGGATTGGGAAGTGGATTAAAAAATAGAAAAAAAGGAATTAGCAAATTTTCCAGGAATCTGTTTCAGTTTGGAAAAAGTTATGTAACATGTACACTTCTCTCTTCTTCCTCCTTTTGGTTAAACGGTTCCCCAGTGGTCCACAGCGTCCGCTCAGACAAAGAAAGTGAACAAAAGCTTGTGATTTGAGGCCAAAGTGAGTGAAATCTGCTTATTGGAGTTCTTTTTTGTGTTGGTTTCTAGGCTCAGCAGGGAGTCACGTTTATTACCGCTTCATCACAGAGAGCAAGCAGCGAGAAAAACAGCTGATTAGGACAGACGCGAACCTTTCAACAGCTAATCCACAGAAGAAGTCATGTCAGTCAAAGAGCATGAGTATTTTCACTGAGACATAAATCTAAATCAATGAGTCAGGGTGGATTTAAGAACAAATCTAAATAGTTTTAAGCATGCCAGTTGAAGAGCAATCAGAAGATTGTATTTTGCTTTTCCATAAAATCATCAGTAATAATAAAAAATATTGATTGTGCTTGGATCATAATGGCCCACATGTGAAATCCATGAGATGAGATGCAATAAAAAGATCATTACGCAACAACATTTTAGCAAGGTTAAGAGAATTTCTATCCATTTTCACCCACAGTCTCAGTCTTACGTCCTTGGGAACAGTTTTTGTCTGACACGGCTTCAGTGATGTAAAATACCTCCACTAACGAAAAAAAGATGTTAATCTCGTTAAAATGGCAGGAGCAGGTTGAACTGAAAAGCTTTAGCCAACTTAAGCCAGCGACTCTTGTTCTCCTTTATCCCAAAAGTCCAACAAATGTCCACTTAGGTGCACAGCTTTATTATCTTGACATGTAGCAGTTTTACTAAGAACAGGATGATCTCTGTTCCCAACAGCAACAGTTCCTCTCTCTCTGCAAAACAACAGGCCTGGAGGATTAAACCACATCCTTCCGATTTATTAAACTTACAAGCAAAGGAATGTGAAGCATCTCTACCCAGCTGGTATTAAAAAAATAAGTAAAATTAACGTTCTGTATGGATGCACACTAGAAATGCTGGGCTAAAAACAAACCAACTTGGGTCAAATTTGGACCAACCCAACACTGGGTTATTTTAACTCAACTGGGTTGGGTTGATGGTTTGGCCCAGCATACTGGGTTATGGCAACTCACCAAATGTTGAGTTAAATTGACAATTTTTAAAGTAAAAATGACACAAGATTGGGTCATTTTTAATGCAAAGTGCCAATTTTGCATTAAAGTGTAATTATAAACAAAATGACACAAAGTTGGCATTTCTAATGGACTTTTAATTCAACTTTTAAAGCAACTTTGCATTAAAAGTGTCATTATTTACCGAATGACACTTCATGACAACAGTCAGACATTCATAAAGACTCCTTCATGTTTATGACACTGTCATGTCAGTCTTGTGCACACCGTCAAATTAAGTGTTACCGTTGCATTTACCGTCAAAAATAAGCGGAAATATTTCCAAATCAGAACTTTTATTTTTAACACACACACACACACACAAAAAAAAAGAGTCACGAAATCCTAGAGGGATTGAAAAGATGTTCAATAACATTATTTAATTTTAAGGACTCAATGATATTTTAACAGTTTTTGATCAGGTTTTATCAGTACATTCTGGCACAACCGGCCCTTTAAGAGCATTCATGATCTGAATTTGGCCCAAAACCAAAATGAGTTCGACACCGCTGCTGTAGTTTAACAGAAATATCCCAGTTTGTGCTGAAGAAGAATAGTGAGCCATGATGAACACTGTAACCATGATACTGTATGGTCACAGTTTGGTTTTTTAAAGTCAGCCAGTGTTCATGATTTCAGCTGACAGTAGGGAACAGTGAGTGCAGTGCTGCTGTGGGTGACTACATAACATCAATGAGATGGATTAAATTCTACAGATATGAGCGTCTCAATAAATAAATTGGTTTGGTACTGACATTTTTCTCTTTTTGGAAATTTTTCAAGAGATATTTACAAAAATATTAGTTTTTCTTTGCCAGAAGATATACAATCCCCCTTCAGCAGAATCATGTGCTTTCACTGCTTAATGATCCACATGGACACTTTTAGAGAACTGCATAAAAAAGCAGTTAGATAACAGAACATTTTACATTAATGTTGGTTTTATTCCGACTTTAGATCCCTTGCTAATGATGACATCTATGAGAAGTGAAAGTTTTAAAACATCCTGCACTTTTTCGCAGCTTGAGAGAACTTATTTATCAACATCTGCCAAATCTACGTCAGATATTTTGCTTATGCTTTGGCTCAGGCAGTGGGAAAGACTTCAGTACTCAACTGGAAGTCAGCCCTTGGAGTTCTCAGTTCTGACAACCGTGATGCGGTCCGACCCAAGAAAGATTTTACTGCGCCGCTCCAGACAGGAGCTTGGAGAGGGCCGGTGGATGAGAGGAGCCTCGACGCCGGCGATGACAGTGAGTCAGAAGGACAAAGGCAGAGCCAGACAGTCTGAGCATCGCCGCAGCGACACGACGCTTTTCATGTGCCGAAGAGCTGCGGCTATTCCCAAGAGTATCACTCGCACTGAAACCCAAACGTTCTCAGAGAGACGCGCGCTCTCACACAGCTCAGAGTCAGAATATCTATAAAAGAGAAAATAAGGAGTGACGGTTGGTAATCATGTGTGGGCAAATCGTAAACGAGGCCCTCACTGGAACAATTAGCAAGATGTGTGTGCACTTGCAAATTAGGATGAGAACAATATGGGGGGTGGGGTAACTTATTATGTAGACTTTTGCCGTTTTCTATTATGACAGTGTGTTTTTCAAGCGTCTGATCACATTTTTATGGGAAGAGGAATTAAATAAAGCTCTGCACCAACATTTTCCATCTGTAGCTCTTTTACAACCACTCAGTTACTGGCATTTATGATGAGATGTTTAAATGATTAATGGTATCCAAGGAGTAGCAATAAAGTATAATGTAGGCTTGAATGGCTCTCGCACTTTAAATAACTGCTGTTTTGATGGAGTCTACAAATTTTAGGTGAGCATGAATACGTAGGAAAACTAAAATTATTTATTAATCACTGAAATTACCTTACCAAAAATTAAACCAAGTGCTTTACTGGTTTAAACACAATTCCCAAGATTAAGTGTGTTAGCATCACATAGAAGATTCAAGATAGATTGATATGACTGTTTTTGCACCTAAAATGCAAAGAAAATGAGCAACAATAAATATAAAAAGGCAGCATTTTTCAAAATACATTTTAGAGCATCAGAATAACAAGTTACATCCAGTTTCAAAACTCAAGAATGTTAGTAAAAGTCTCAGGTTCTTAATTGCTTTGTGCATTTTTAACCTTTGTTTTGATATGACTTGTTGCTTCATTCTCTGGAACAAGCTGAAGAAAGCTTTAGTGTTTCTTACAGTCGTCTGCTGTAAGAAACACTTAGATTGTCATGAAAAACCGAGATTGTTTTGAACAACAAACTGGTGTGTGCTGTACAATACAACTGTGAAAGCCAGACAAGTGGAAACAGTCTAAGATTATGTTCCATTTCATTTAAAAATGTCGTCCTCAGGATCTGATATTTGGTTTAAAACGTTTGAAACCCATTTATTACTCAACTTTGTACAAAAATTTTGATCAAGTCAAAATGGTAACTTAAGATTCAATTTGGAATTTTAATTCCCTAATTCTAGGTACCAACTGGAAGTTTAAATCAGATAATAGACATTTCAAAACAATAAAAAATAAAAAACATGTGCAATGAAAAGTCTTTTTTTACCAATTGTTTTGGGTTATGCCCAAATAATCTTGAAATCTTGTGAATGTTGCCAACATTCACTGTTTGCATTAATAAGGCGGTGTTATGAAGATTATTTTCCAGCTGCTTCAGCCATGATTAAATCCTTTTATCTTCCAGGTTCAGAGGGAGATATTAAATCTGAGAAGTATGCTGACCCCGAAGGCACAAATTCTCCACTATTCTCTCCAACAAGCAACATCATAGTGTGACAAGCTTAACAAAAGCCCAACTTAAGAGGAAACCGTAGACAAGCAAAGACAGACACAATCTGCTAATGATTTTTGCTGAAAACCATTCCAAGAACAAGTTTGCTGGAGAGAGAAAAAGCAAATCAGAGACTGGACATGATCTGACAGGCCTGAACCTCACAGATGACTGAATGCAGACGAGAATTTCTCCTAGACTGTGCAGGTCTTTATTCTTTCCTTTGACTAATAATTTTTTTTTTTTTTTTTTGCTGTGACTTGCTTAAGCTTTATTACAATGTTCTGATTAGTTCATAGCATTGACAAATAACAATGTGCTGACAGCCAAGATTATTATTAAATGAAAAACAAGGCTGCAAATCAACTTACCGCAGTGGTTGTGCCTGGAGGAGTTTTAATTATTCATTGGAAGTAAAATAGTAAGGCAATAGTTCATATCCTGGCTTAAGCTTTCGTGATGCTGTTTTATACCACAGCGTTTTAGGGTCATTATAGATAGAAAAAAAGGAACACATTTCTGCCAAAATCTTGAAAAAATATGGAAGTTTGAGTTTGAAAAGTTAAAAATTTGCTAGAAAAAAATTTAATTTTGAAATTCATCTCACAAATGTTCTAGAAAAACACAAAAGTTTTAGTTTGTAAAGTTAAAATATTGCAAAAAAAGTTTTGAGATTAATCTAAAAAAAACTAAAAAAAATAGAGGTGTCCGAATTTGAAAAGTAGACAAAAATGCTAGAAAAAAATTCCCTTTTGAGATTCATCTGAGAAATTTTCTAGAAAAATATGGAAGTTTCTGAGTGTCAAAAGTCAAATATTCGCTAGAAAAAAAAACTAAAATTTTGAGATTAATCTAAGAAATTTTCTAAAAAACATGGAAATTTCTGAGTTTGAAATTCAAAATTTTTTAGAAAAAAAAAGAACTTTTGAGATTTAGCTCAGAGATTTTCTAGAAAAGAATTCAGAGTTTGAAAAGTTGAAAATTTGCTAAAAAAAATGTAAACATTTTAGATTCATCTTAGAAATTTTGTTTAAATATGAAACTCAGAAATGTTCAGGAAATTTCTTTGGGAACATTTCTGAGATCTTTGGCAGATATGTACTCTTCTTTTATATATATAGATATCCACAATAGCCCTGATATGCCGTTGTAGTTACACATGCTATTTCATTCATGAAAAGTTATGCATGTTGTGATGATATCCCTTTTCCTGCCGTGTTTCATGGTGCTCTTCTGCTCTGTGCTTTCTGCTTTTGTTGGCTACTGGTTGCTCCACTTATGCTAATCCATTAGTCCCAGCATAGCAATGGGATGTTATGCGAAACCAACCAATAGTAGCCTGAGCAATTAACATTGTGTTGTTGAAGAAGAGAGCTGTATGAAAGAGGACTAAAGCCACTGAAAAAGAAAATGACTTATCTCAGCATTCTGACTAATTTCAAACTTAAAGTAAAAATTCTGAGAAAAAAGTAGTCAGATTTCTTTTTTGTTTTTCAGTGGCACTAATCCTCTTCCATACAGCCGAACAAGATTTAGAGGGTATAAAAATGGCTATGATCTGAATATGCTGGTATTAGTGATGTAACGAGTTCTTGTGGCATGGAGTGAATACTTTATTGTTTGAAGCTCCTTGGACTAGTTTTGCAGCTTTTTAGATAGTTTGTGTTTTGTGAAAAAACTTTAATCAGTATCATAAAAACTTTTTCTTATTCTTGTGAACCTGGTATCATGTTTTGTCTTGTCTTGTGCGGTGGATGTCTCATACCCACAGCTGCTGTTATTAACATGAGGTAGAGGTGGGGATTTTGGAGTCATTTGTGCAGTTTTTTCATGCTGATTCACTCTTTCTTTGATTGGTTTGTTGCTGTGTTGACTGTGAGCTTCAGTTGGTGATGGCGGCGGCTACAGACATTTAAAGTTTCCAAAAACTCCCAGAAAATTTGAACACTTATATAACATTAAATTAGAGGCAGAGCATATCAGAGTTCAAGCATATGTGTTGATACTAAATATGTAATCATAATCTTTAATAAACAAACTCTTTACTCTTATTACACACTTTCAGTTTGAGGAGAGACACAGGAATGTAGTTAAGGTCCATTTTGGGATTTTAAACAAGGCAGTGGGGTTTTGTAGGGCGTGACCTTAAGAGTTTGACACAACACTTTGTCAATATTTGGTGCCAGGAATCTTCATCTGTAAATAGGCTTGTCTGGTTGACTTCATGGTTCTCCATCCAAAAAGGTTACATTGCCCACATGAACTGTTGGACCACCTCTGTGATTCAGTGAAGAGCCCTGAATTAGTTGACCATGTTGGCCTAGATGTGTTGTAATTTTCCTATCAACTAAAAAATAGATGTTTATGATACGCCAAAACTCATAATTACTTTAAAATGTACATCTTTTGTTATATTTTTCACCCATGGAGGTTGCCATTTTTTTCACCCCCTCGGTTATTGACATGTTTAGGTCCATTCTGTACTGGAATCTGTAAACACAGGAAGGATAATTTTACCTCATATTGTGTTTGACTGTTGCAATTTTAGATAATGCCACACTGTGTCACTGTTGGATGTAAGCAGAGCGCAGCGGGAGGAGCTGGAGAAGAAAACAACTTCCAAAGGACCTACATTTGTGCTCTCAATATTTCTCTCCAGAAGACTTCAAGTCATTTGTATGAGCAAAACTGACAAAGGCTCTAACAGGTTATCATTACCTTAATGAGCTAAAAATAAATGCTGTGCTGAGCCAGGTAGAGCTGGAAGCTCTTTATAATGCTAACAGAGCTGTACTGCAGCAGGTACTGAATATGAACCCGCTGATCCGACTTGACCACGGCAGGAACCTAAACAGCTGTTGCCGAACTGGACACAGCGCTACAGACGCTGGGAGAAACATCAAACACAAGCAGCGCTAACAGAGCTATTGCTACTTGAAATGCTAACAGAACTATTGCTACTTGACATGTTAACGAAGCTAGAACACTGGTGCTCAATGTAAAACCACTATCGATACCGGACGAAAATCAGACCCTAAACAGCTGCTGCCAAACCGGACACAAAGCTATAGAAGTACTTACCGGATCACACAGTCCGTCCATTTGATGTCATTTTCCCATAATGCACTGGAGCATGAACAACATGGCAACATTTGTGTGACAATATTTTATTAAAATTTATAAAAACTAAACAACCTACAGTATTATTACTGTATTGCTTTTACATCTAAAATAAATATTTCCCACATAAAGTCTATTGTAACAACTACTCATGGATCCCTTTAACATAAACCTCCACTGGAAATAAGCAGCAGCATGTTCCAACAGAGTTCATCTGAGGATGACAGAAAAAGATGAAATGATGCCCAGAAAAGCAGAGTTCAGAAGATTTAATTTTGAGTGAAGCTTCTCCCAAAGTCACAAATGGCTTCAGTTACTGAATCGCAGATGGTAAGTCTTCGTTGCAGTCACCTAAAAGCAGAAAGTGGGTTTTTACCAAGCCTTATGTCACTGTTTGGCTTAAAATTGTGACAAAATCCCCAAGGCAGTCATTTTTATCAAACATCGAAAGAGTCACCAAGAAACGACCACTAATGAGCTAACAAGGGACTGCAGAGGGGTTTGGTCCACCAGAAATTTTATTACCCCATCATGCTACAGCCATCATCAGGCAGTCAGAAATTGCTCCACATTTCTCAGTTCCAATAAATCTTGAGTGGTCAAAGCCAATGACAACCTGCACATCCTTTCAAATTAGCTTCTGTGCTTGCCTGGAGACAGTTTGCAAATGCACAATCACAAGGTGTTGGAGGATTTATGTTAACTGGATTTTTAGTTTCACCATTCCAATGTTTTTACTTCACTCCTTGAAGTTAAAACTGAAAGGTGTGTGTGTGTGTATAGAGTAGTTTATGTTACACCACTTTGTTGCTACAAACACAGAACTCAGAGTTAATTTACAAAAGCACAAAATCTTACCAAGAATTTTTGGACTAGCTTCAATTAAGACAAAATTAACTTAAGTAACTTTTCAGCCAGATATAAGAGTTCCTATTGTGTAAACAATTCCTTAATATTGTCCCTTGTTGTTAAAAAAAAAAACCCTCATGAACTTTAATTTCTGAGTTAAAACCAAAACAGTTTTCTTGTTGGATTAAATTGCATTTTCAAGGGAGCAAGTGGACTTTTATTTTCAAGTTAAACCACCTTCAAATGTTTTACAGTGTACATGTTTTGGGGCTACTTTGCCATTTTGCTTAAGCATTCTCATTTGTAATATGTTTTGTATCATATTTACATCCAAACAAGAATAATTTATATATATTCTAGATAATAAGTTTGAACTTTCTATGTTTTTTGTAGTCCAGATTTGTTATCTCGTGAGCCAGCTGTTAAGTTAGCATGTATCTCACTGCCAAACCCCTGGGAATTATTTACAATCAAAATGAAGTAATTCCTCTTACACCTTTTTAAATTACCTTCATTTCTGCTAATAAAGTAGCTGCAAACTAAATAAACACGTGGAAAAACATGTTTCTTTGGAGAAACTGAGACCTCAGATATTGTTTCAGATCTTTCTGGCTTGACTGAGGGAGTGAGGCTGCTTTTGGCTCTTCCAGTGGTTTAATAATGACTTCACTGCTCTCAGCTTTCTGGGTCAAGATCGCAGGCTAGCTGAAACCCAATTGGCCTTTGACAGTGGGTCATGGGAAATTAAACAAAACCCCACCCCCAGAATTTAGCACATTTTGCAGGTCTAGAAAGATTTTGTCACTTCTTATTTTACAGAGATATTTTAGGAAACCCTTTGAGTGTTTGAAGGGGAAAAAAATCTGATGCTTTTTTAAACTTAAAATGCTCCAAAAAACACACCCATCCAAATATTTGGATAGCTGCGATTCGGCCAAAGAAACTTGATTCTTACAGAAAAGATCTCTCACATTTACTGAAACCATCCAGTAGCTTAAACAAACTCTCCATCCATCTTAGTTTTGATTATAAATTGCATCAGCTTCACATGCAGAAGTCTCCCTCTCTGCCTCCTACCAGGCTGGGTCGGTGCACAAAGCGACGTGTGTGAAGAGCGGCGGTGTGAAACACTGACATACAGTAAGCGAAAGCCGCAGAGGAATGCCAACAATGCAAACCCAAACACAGATCACGTTACCAGATGTGACTTACAAAGAGTCCTTCACTGCTGCAGGTTTTTAGAAAATAATCCTCATCACTACATATGTGACGCATCACCAGAGGTGGTTGGAGAATCCAAAAATTATACTCAAATAAGTTTAGTACTACTTCAACATATTTTTACTCAAGTTAAAATAAAACGTTTCCATACAAGAAATTAGTAAGAGTAAAAAAATATTTGGTGTAAAGTCTACTCCAGTACTGAGTAACTGGTCAGATTAGCAATAATTTAATATGTAAAAATAAAATATAAAGTTAAGTGGAAATTTTGGTATTTTACTGATGGAAATTACAATAATTCATATTAGTAACAAAAAATAACAAAATCATACAAAATAAATTTTCAAAATCAGTTTCTTTCATTCAAAGACTTGTAAAACTTTAACAAAAATTGCAGGTGTGTGACTGAATTTGGTGGATTTTTGGTTAAAATGGATGTTTTAAAGATGACGGAAAGATATTGCAGATGCTCAAAAATCCTCTTTTTCCACCTTTACAATATCAAGACTTAGATATAATAAAAAAGGTTAAAGGCAGAATAACTAGTCCAGAAGCTTCTTCTGTCTTTATAGATACATTTGAAACATATGGAGGGAAACTATTTTTGATTCTTTCACACAGCAGATGCTCATCACTGAAGACATAAAAGCTGAACTGTAATGAACTCAAATGGTTGAGGATGATTCTTTTCCATGAAGATGTCCAAATCTTCTTCTCTAGTTCCACCGGCAGATTATTTCACTTAAAATATGTAAAAATGTTTTGATATAAGTGAAATAATCTGCCTGTGGAACTAAAGCTTTTTAAGCAATATTAAATAATTACCAATACAAGCTCCTATATCTTGCAGAAAAATTACTTTAAGTTAGTTTTGTCTTGTTTCAAGTGTACAAGAACTAGTCCAAAAACTTGGATAAGATTTTGCAGTATAATTTGATTGTTTTCTCTATTGCTCCTGTAAAAATGTGTTGGTAAAATTAATAATAAATAAAACCTAGCTATTCTCCTCTCTTCAAAGCAGAATGAATTGTGACAAACACCCTCAAAGGCCAGCAGACACAACACAGCTCTAATGATTTCTTCTGGATCACATTTACCGTAACCGGAAAATCTCGGCTGCTACAGCCTGCTGCGTCTCTCCGGCTGTTGCACCAACACAGATCAAATATTTAGAACAAAACCACATCAAAATAATTACCTCCCGCTGTACCACTTGTAACTTTTTTTCCATCTTTCTTTCAACAACATCCGATCAAAGCGAGTAAAGACTGCAAGAGAGCGGTGAGTAAAGGCTGAGGTTTGAGGTTTGCATGCAGCACATAATGAGAATCACAGTGTGAAAAACAAAAACATGATTAAAACCTTGTCCACAAATAAGTATCTGTCAAGCAGACTAATGTTAAGTTTCCCCCCTGGTACAAAGTAGAAGAGATTTTTTTATATCGGGAGGATAAAAAGCACTGATTGAAGTGTATTGTGAAAGTGCTGCAGCGCAAATTGCATCTGAAGCAGGAATGTGTTGGGTTACTGTTAATGTGATTTCCTTTCCTGCCTACGGATGAATAGGGGTCTAAGTCCAGCAAGCAAAGCAGCTGCATAAGCTTTTAATGAGCCACCTGTTTCACTGCACTATACACCATCAACACATTTTATGGAGGGGGTTAGTTTATCTGCTACTGTAAAAAAAAAAACAACAAAAAACCTCTTAAATTCTTTAATATTGACCATTTGCAACTCAAGGCGCCATGATGGACGTCGGAAGTGAGGGACAGGAGTATTGAACAGAGCGACTGAATTTGTTTTCCAAAGTTGTTTTCGTCCGTTTATTCATGGTTTCTACTTGTTCGAGTCGAGCTAATTTATCTGTGAACGTGACACACCTGGTTGAGGCTGACAGACGGCGGGATTTACAAAAGTTGGCTTAGAAACCGACCCTACCTCGTCCCTCCTGATCAAATTACCGACTCTGCCTGAATTCACACCACATGATTCATGTCACTATGTCACAAACAACGTTTCCACTTAAACCGGAGCAGCATAAAAAACGTACAGAAGACGAGATGCTAACCAGCTTTTTCCATACATGCTAGGCTACATGACGGTGGAGCATTGTTTCCATGGTTACTAACGGTTAGACGCGTACCTTCGCCATAATGCAATATTTCATATCCGTCTAATAATACTTACTTATAAAGTAAATGAATGTTAATCTTCTTACCTTGTAAAAAGTGTTCGCTGCAAATCCGCGGTTACACCGAGGACTAACAGTCATTATGATTGACGGCTGCTATCCATCACAGCCGCATCTTTCCTCATTAAAAGTTATTAAAATCAAATGACAAGCTTGGTTTTCACCCTTGTCTCTTTGTGCAGCACCTTGTGACCACTTCTACTGCGAAATCAATTAAATAAAAGCGATATTAGGCCACCAGATGTGCGTTTTTTGACGGGCTTTACAGGAGCGCATTGGTTGTTTCGACGTCCATCATGGCAGGGAGGGCGGAGTTTCAAAGACAGTGACGTCACGTTCAAATGGTCAATACTTTGTGCTCTAACGTCAACATCCACAAATATCTTGGTACACTAGAATAAAGATAAAACTAACTTTTAAGTAACTTATCAAACAAGATATAAAAGCTTGTTTTAAGTCAAAATCGCACATTTAGGTTCAAAATCTAAAACGTGCTGAATTTATTTAACTTGAAGAGTAGAAGACAGTAGACACAGGCTCAAGAGTTTTACCAGGTATTTTGTGTTTTTGCAGTGCAGCTTTTCTCAGATTTTTCCTGGATGCCCTGCTGTTGGTGTGATGCTCCAACTTAGCCCAGATCCTATCTGCAAACGAGGCAGTGGAAGCACCGAGGAGCCGCATAGTTCAGTGGCAGGCCTGGTGCAGATAAAGCTAATAACACCCGGCGCAGTCCGAATCACAGAAGCCGCCCGATTGGGCGGCAGACAAGGAACAGTGGAGGAATGTGTTCTTTTCAACACTCCCGATGTGATTCCATCTAAACCCAAACAGCCACCAGCGCTCCAGTCATTACTCAGCAGCGTTTACTTTCCGCTCAGTGCCTTCACGCCATCACTTTAACAATCTGTTGATGAACTTGCAGCAGTTTATTATGCGCTCGCATAACTTGTCCTGTGTACACAGTTTTAAACAAAGCTCTGCTAAATTCGGTCTGCTTCAGAAATTTTGGTAAAACTTTATTGGAAGGGGTGTGTATAATACCGTCATAAACATGATATAACACCTGTTATGAGCATCAAGGAGTCTTTATAAATGTTTACGACTGGTATGAAGTGTCATTTGGTAAATAATGACACTCTTGATACAAAGTTGACACTTTTAGGTTACTTTTAACGCAAGTTTTAATTGAACTTCGCATTAAAAGAGTCATTAGTTACAGAATAATGCAAAGTTGACACTTTTAATTAACTTTTATTGTAACTTTCAGTGCACCTTTGCATTAAAGGGTGCACAAATGTTCACATTATTTACCGAATAATGCATAGTTGACACTTTAGATTAACTTTTAATGCAAGTTTTAATTTAACTTTGCTTTAAAAGTGTCATTATTTATTGAATAAAGAAAAGTTGACACTTTTAACTGACTTTTAATCCAGCTTTTAGTGAACCGTTGCAATAAAAGTGTCATTATTTACTGAATGACACTTCATGACAACAGTTGTAAACATTTACGAAGAGTCAACGAAGAGTCATTCCTGTCCATGACAGGTGTTATATCATGTTTATGTCAGTCTTATACACACCCCTTCCAATTAAGTGTTACTGAAACTTTTATTCAAAAAATAAAAAAAAGAAGACAAGCCTTAAATCTTCAACATTTTACTGCTACTACTCCTAAACTTGTTACACTTGGTATTAAACACTATTTTGTTTAATTTTTACTGTCCTGCCAAGCAGAGGATAATCATGTCAGCAGTGACATGTTCCGAGCTCAGAAAACATCTCTTGGCTTTTGTTGGCGTTCGCTAAAGATGAGGATGCAACACTTTTTGTCTCGAGGTTGTTCTTGCTTTTCAAGGCATTTATGATTTTTATTTAATTTAAAGAGAAACGAGGAGAAGAGCGGTGACATCATTCAGAAAAGATAAACTCTGGTTTCCCTAAAAGCTTTGTGATTAATATCAGAGATGTGAAGTATGTTCAGAAATCACTTTCTCTTTATGAAAACGATCACTTATTTAATTTTACAAAGCTGACACTTATCCAGAAAGTTAAAAAAAGGTTTCATTTTTTGCTTTAAATGCATTACTGCATAAAATCAGAGCATGTGATGGCGTGACGTTATTTTCAACCAGATTTTTATCTTTAAACCAAGAAATATGAAACAGAAATGAAATGCATCCAGAATGGGACAGTTTGTCGGATACCCTACAGTCAAACCAAATTCATAAATAAATTTTTTTGGACGTGTTTTTGCTGCTAGCCGAGTTCAATAATGTCCATATCCGTCATGCATGTTTTCCTGTATTCCTTGTGTTTGGGAACAAAGGTGCTAGGAAACGCGCTCATCGAATCAGTCAGGCGGCTGACAGCGTAATGGGCTCATTTTTTGGATCTTGTATGAGAAGTCTGCCAGATTTCTCCAGTAAAAAACATTTTAATGACTTGTTAGACAGCCGTCTGGTAGCAAACAGCAGACAGAGCATGCCTGCCGTTTATAGGCCTGATGTGCAGCAGATAATTACAGGTGAATGCAACATGCTTGGAGGATAATCATTACCAGAACAAGTGGAGAAGAGGCTTGCAGCCGCTTAGGGGCTGGATTGAAGCAGGATGTTGTGACATCCTCTCGTATTTGGGTTTATTTAATTATTTCTCATTTCAGCTTTGTTAATAATCCTAAATCGAACAATAAAACAACTGTTAGATTACTGTAAATGTCTGTATGGAGTGAGATCCATCTTCATTTAGTTGGTTGGGCTGTCAGGAGTTTTTCCTTCCCATCAAAGAAGATCTGATTCCATCGGTTTCTTCATGCCGTGACCTCCTGACCTCAGCCATCCGCGTGTTTTTCTTCTTTCCACATAAGTCAGGAATAGAGGAACCGATGGATTATCCATACAGTAGAGGCTTACAATCAATTTTCAAAGAAGCAGAACATAAGTAATCCTTCTTCTCCAAAGAGGGTATCGTAAACCAGCTCAATGAGATTTAAGCAAAACTCTTTAGATTTCTTTCTAAAAGGCCGTTTTCTTTCAGGAATGTCGTTAATTTCCTGCTCATGTTTTCGGACTTGGTCAGGTTTCAGACCTGAGGTGTAAAGTTTGGCAGAAATGCAGAAGATTTTCATTCTTTGTCTGAGACAGCGAGGAAAAAGGCGGCTGAAACTCTCAAATGTATTTCCTACTACTCATCTTTATGAATGGAGCCGTCAGTTTTATCTGGAGTTGGTTTTGACTTTGATTCATGCTGGCAGGAGTTGCAGAGTGAATGCAGATTTGAAGCAGGTGCACATGTAGCGGAGGGTTGGCAGTACGTATCATGAATTTGTGGAACTAAAGAAAGTTAAAGTGTATTATAAAAAGATGATTAAGCAATCGGAAACTGATAAATGTTTAGAAAATAAAAGAATCCCCTTCAAGATGCGTTTCCCTCAAATAAACTGAAGATATTTAACAAATAGATGCATTATTCAGTATTACTAATTCTTTTTGTCTAGTTTATTGTGAAAATATCTTACGACTAAACTAACTTACAAGTAACATTTCAGCAAGAAATAGGAGCCTGTTTTAAATCAATAATGATTTGATAACCATGAAAAAATTTCTAGTTCCACTGAAATTGCTTCACTTGTAACATGGGAAAAATGTGAAATAATCCTGTACACTGCAGAAAAGGTCCTCATAAGTTATTTTTGTCTTATTTCAAGAGAACAACGATGTTTCAGCTGAAAACTAGACCAAAAATACGTGGTAAGATTTTGCGTTTTTGCAGAATAGGTGTCGGTGTAAGACATAAGAAGAGCATTTAAGATTTTTATCACTTCTGAAAAGTCACAGTCTTCCAACAGAGAGGAAAGTGACAGAAAAAAAACAACATTGGTATGCGACAAAATAAATATGATTGACATATGATAACATTCTTTGGTTGTATCTCAAAGACTGCTAGAAATCTACCTCAGCTTATGTCATTGTATGTAATTAGATTTTTTTTTTCCTCTGGAAAGGAAACTTTTATTCAGGTGAGCACCTGTTCTAATAATATCCTCACAACACGACTTTTTCAATCAGCTTAAACTTACGTCCTTTGATTTCTCTTCAATGTGGGATTTTTAGCAAACACAACCAAACCTTTTTCCTTCTGGAAGACTTGCAAAAAAGAAAAAGAAATAAAAAAAATGGACTAAACTTCTCTTGCAATCTTCAATTAGGTTGTTTGGATTACTACAGATGAAAGCAAAATGTCAGAGATACAGAGGAAGTGAGATAATATTTAATTTCAGCACTGCTCACTTAAATAATTCCCACAGCTCCCCAAGGAGCCACTGCTCTTATTTTACAATACCAATCATATTTGAATATAAAGAAGCAAATAAGGACCGATGAAGGCAGGAACTAAGTTCCCAGTGGACTGATAAGAAGTTAACATTTATGGTTATTTCAGAGAGCCTGTTGTGGCTCAGCATCTGTTTCAGATTCCTCAAAAATGCAAAAGTATCTTTGCGATCCGAAAAGATTACCTTATTAACTAATAAGAGCATAAGATGATGTGTTTACTTTTATTTAATACTGGAAGAATGCAAATATGTTTAACAAATTCTCAAAAATTGACCAACACATGACGATGCCACAATAAACAATAAATCAATTAATTGCAAGAAGAATTAAAACGAGTTCAATCATTTTCATTTGCATGATTTAGCGTTTTTCTCTTTCTGCCAAAAACTAGATGGTAAAAGTTTTCAGTTTGTCGTTTTGGTCTTAACTATCCCTTTTCCTGGAGGACAAATTTGTTTACAAAGACTTTATAACTCATTTTATTAGTTTTTTTCTATTGTTTACTTCAATATTTAAAGTTCCAATGTTAAAATTTCACTAAAATTTAGAGTTTATTCTTCTTTGAGAATGTTGCCGTTACCTTTATATTGCTTGAAAATTGTCTCAAAACAACATTATCGTTTATCGCAATAACCTCTAGGACAACTTATCATCCAGTAAAATATGTTATTATGATAATATTCTAAAGTAAAATAAGTTATTTTAACATGACAACTGGAATTTGAATCTGTTCCTTTTTTATTTAGCAGATTAACAGAGTTTCATGAATTTCTTCTGTAAATTAATATTACGTAACATTTAACTACAGGAGTGACTGGAATTGGAAAGACTTTTGTTTTTTTTTTACCTGTGTGTGTCTCTTATTTCACTCACCATCTTCAGAACTAAATAGCTATGACTTTTAAGACACGTCTTCTGCTTGAGGGAACCTTTTCCAGAAATCGAGATACTTTGAGATTAATCCGTTAGTCCAAAAAGTAGCAGGAGTAAAGTTTTAGAGTCCACTCGGATGTACTCACACCTGCACAAAAAATTCAGACCAAACAGGGTTGGTTATTACGTTTTCTAAATTTATAATTGATTGATTTCATGACCTGTGTCTGTGCCTGAGTGAAAGTTTCTGTACACTGTAAAACATTTGAGCCACATTTAGTTCTGTCTACTGTCTTCTACTCTTCAAGTCAAATAAATTGATCAAGTTCTAGATTTTGAACCTAAATGTGTGAGGTTGTGAAAGACGAACTCACAGTAGTAAGTTGTGTTAACTTATTACTTGTTGAATAAACTAGAGATTTTAAGTTAGCACTTAAAAAACTGAAAGAAGAAAAAGAGTGGGAACTATTTCCCAGAATGCTTAGCGGCATGTTTTTATATTATGAGATGAAAGTGCGCTACATTGATCTGACTCTTGTTTTATTTTAAATGTTTATTTTAATGCAGTTTGAGGATAATTTCCTGTTCACACTCAATGTTTTTGGTCAGAATTTAATAAAATTCATTATCAGATCAGCGATTTTGTTCATGCAATTCGAAACAAAAATTTTAATTATTTTAAAGTAAAATAAGTCTTTATTTTGTTGAGGGTAGGTTTTTTTTCTTGCATATTGTGAAATAATTATTTGGTTTAAATTGCAGCATGAAGTTAAATAATAAATAATAAAACAGTCTGGACAATTTGGCCCCTGGACAATGGGTTTATTTTAAATAATTGTTTATTTCAAAAGCGACAAAAGTGTGAAATTATAAAACTTTAACAGATTTTAACAAAACGCCAGTCTGAGTTTCTGTTGGTTTAACAACTGAAAAAAACAAAAAATGATTTTGTCGGTGAGACACTGACTGCCAATACCAACCAAACAAGAGAGTAGAAAAATATTATATATAGATCCATTATATTGTTTGCTTTCCCTGTCTTAATGCCCCGTTGATGTTTAATAAGCTGTAATGAAATAAGGCCTCTCAGGGGAAGGGAAGGCAAATAGATAAAGAGTGACTGTACGAGTTAATTAAAAACCCATTCCGGGCATAACTGGGTTTGGCAAGTGTCAGCGGCACTCTTATGCAAGCTAGCACCTGGGATCCTTCAAGCATGCAAGACATGCAGGATGTGTTCAGGTGCTGCGAAGAAACCAGGCCAGCTGAACTGTTAGACGGTGAGGTTCCTGAACAACAACAAGAGTTTAATTTAATCAGGTTATTACCCTGACAGTGAACGAGTGGATGAGCCAAAAGAGATGATTCTGGTGGGAAATGAATCCAGTGTTTCGCTAAAAACGTTTTATGAAGTTAGTTCGTAAAAGACTGGTGACTTTGCAGCATCATGATTATTTAGATGACTTTAAAATGGTTTAAAATTTAGGAAGAACAATAAGAAGTTAAATATTAAAGAAAAAAGATGCTTCTTTTAGTTTGGACTCATTATTTAAGTTAGCGGTGTCAAACTCATTTTCGTTTTGGGCCAAATAAAGATCATGAATGCTCTCAAAGGACCGGTTGTGCCAGAATATATTGATAAAACATGTTCACAAAATGTTAAAATATCAATTAATTCTTAAAATTAAATAATATTACTGAACATCTTTTCAGTTCCTTCGAGATTTTGTAATTTTTGTGTGTTTGTGGTACCAATTTGGAAATATTTGTGTTTATTTATGCTGGTAAATGTGACTTTTTATTACTCGCTGTATAGATGATGGACTATAATATGACATCAATTAAATCTGAGGCAGCTGTTTAGTACAAGTAAGAAACATTTTGACAGTTTTAGGGAAAAATCTGCAATAAACTCAAAGTTTTTAGCTCAATTTGTTGATTTTTACGTGAATTTCCAGGATAATTCTCAAGAAACTGGAGGGAGACATTGATATAATTTGGCAGTAAGCAGATAAAAACGGCATTGATTTGATTGATAACATAATATTAAAGGACACTTAGTGTTTTGTCTAGAATCTAGAGGGCCATATGAAAAGCTGTGGTGGGCCAGAATTGGCCCACGAGCCTCGAGTTTGACACATGAAAAAGGAACATATAGGACAGATAGCTGAATGAAAGCATCCAGAAAATCAGCTTTTGTGGCAAATTCTTGACTTGTTCCGCTTTGATTGTACTCAAAATGTTCTTTCAGACTAAAATATACGTCAGTAAACAACAAACAGGAATTTGTCTTCCATGAAGCCGTTCTGTAAACTGAAGGGTTCTTGTCTTTCAATGTGTGGCTGCTGTGGCGGACTACAGCCCATCAGAACTGACAGGAAAATGGCCGACTTACCACAGACCCTTAAAACACAGAAAAACTCATCCCTCTTTGTGTCATAATTTTGTCTGCAACAATCTCCCTTATTGTTTAAAGAATGTCAGGGCTCATCTCATCACTTTTTACAGGCGGTGACGTAAAGTAGTTTAACTCAGATCCCAGAGGCGATTGAGCAGGAAAGTTTCCTCCACACACTGAAAATAGAACATTTATTTCTGAATGTGGGAGAATGTGGAATAAAACCGGAAAACCTCACCACAGACTCTCATGAAATTGTTTATTAAGTGGCATATGTTGTGAATTTTAAAACTTTTCTTTTTCAGTTGTGTTGGTAGCTAAAAACCATCATATTCTTTAATGCTTTTTATATCAGGATGAAGAAAAAGATACCAATCCAAAACTTTTCCCTTCTTTTAGGCAGCCATGGTGCAGGCAGGTTTTAATTTTAAAAAATGTGGTCTTCGAGTTCTTTTGTACTTCCACTACCTGCTAAAAACACAAAACCTTAGCAAGTATTTTTGGTCTAGTTTCAGGTGATTAGTACACTTGAAATAAGACAAAACTAACTTACAAGTAACTTTTAAGAAATAAATAAGAGCTTGCTTTAAGCCAGTAATTCCTTAATATTGATGAAAAAGTTCTTGTTCCAATGACGTCGTTACCTAGCAACGCCAGCCAAGCCCAGCCCATCACCTAGCAACCCTAGTCCGTCACCTAGCAACCCAGTTCTAGTTCCACTGGCAGATTGTCACTTACAACATGGGGAAAGAAATCTTGTTATAAGTTTTAAAACAAAATTGTTTTCTCCTACGTTGAGCTGAAAAGTTACTTGTAAGTTAGTTTTGTCTTATTTCAAGTATACCAAGATATTTGCATGAGAAACTAGACCAAAATGCTCAGTAAGATTTAATGTTTTTTTTCAATATGTGAGTGGTAAAACACATCAGGATCTGCGTATTGCACTTTTTAATCAGTAGCTGAATCTTTCTCCCTGCTATATGAACATCCTTTTTGCCTGTTTCCACTTATAAATGATGGAGTCACTGCTGTCATCTGCAAGGACAACCTGTTCATTGTGGTCCATATTTTCCCATGGATTACTGTCACCGTCTTCCTCCTTTGGCCCAATCACTGCGTCACTCACACTCTACCTGATTACAGTCACTGGCAGATAATTGCTATTCACCTCTGATTCCTCCTTCCCGTATTTTGGGGGAAAAAGAAATCCAGAAGATCTTTTCGCTTTCTGTTTTTTTCCTGTCGCTTCTCTCTCCCATGCTCGTTAGCTACACAACAGCTCTATTCTCCTCTCCTTCAGCTGCTTTGATAGGCCATTAAGTGACTTAATGACTCAAGGAACATGAATGATTTCAAAGAGAACCCCTACAACCTTTGGCATTAATGAACGTGTGTAATCACAGATTTAAAGGTATTAAAACCTCTCTGATCACAATTTTAAAGTTGAATCAAAGGTAAAGGACATTCTCCCATGGAGCTTTTGATGGGATAAAAACGCCAGCATTCGAGGGTGTAAATCTTTCATTAGAGCTCTGATCCCAGGGCTCCAGTTTCATAACATTTGGAAAACATTCAAAATAATCCGATAAAGTGAGACAAAAAAACCCAAACATGATTAACAAATGATATCTAAATACCATACAGTGATGTACGAATCTGCTGTCTAAAAACAATTAGAGTACATTTTGAAAATAGGAAGAAAGGCTGTCAATATTTAATGCCAGGGATTGGCTCATAAAATGATCTTAGTAACAAGAAGCTAAAGATTAATACTTACAATACGTATAAAACACAAAGGAATCGACTAATGTTGAAGGCCATTAATGGCAAAACTAAATACCAAAGAAAAAACAGATGCTTGACAAACCCAAGTTCTTGGAGTACAGCTATATTTGCTTGCATTGCTTATAACAAAAGCTACAACTTAAGTCCTTTTAGACACAAGCAGGGATTTTTCCTTTGAAGAAGTCTGTGGCACCCAATCATGTTGCCGAAATCAAAAATAATCACAGCCAAGACTCAGATTTACCTGGAGTAACACTGAAAAGGTGCCCTCTTAGTATTATGCTTCCTTAAACAGGCTAGGATAGATCTATGGACTGTAAAAAAACAAGTTTGTAACATTTTGTGCACAAAATCATTCTTCTGCTCAGTTCTTTCCTGTCAGAATGAGCTGTTTTAGGGTCTCTGTCACTTTAAATCCATGTAAGCTGCTGCTGGCCACGTCTCTGCAACTCAACGTTTACACTCAGACGTGAAAATGGCTGCAAAATTTTTTGTACAACTGAACATCTTTAAAAAGCAGAAGTAGTGCCTCCTGTATAACCAACAAGAATGCAACAAGTGGTTTATGTACTGCAAATAAAAAAAACACACAAAAAAAAAAAACACTTGTCTTTTCCAGCGGTAAAACCAGGTGACCACACGTGCTGGAGCTCTGGTTTGGTTGCTAGGCAACAGGCTGGGCTTAACATTCCAAAGGTTTTTGAAACGGCTAATTTTCCACACACCAAAAAACATAAACTTGTTGCCAAAAAAGCAGTTTGGTGGTTTTTTAAGAAGCAGTAGAGATCCAAATGGAAGTATAAAAACGTGTAAAATGTGAATTTTGCGTAATAGATCTTTAACGTAAGAAGCTGTGTTATTCACTTCAATTGGTGCTAATATCGTGGCTAGTATGTTGGTTACTGCTTACTCCGTTTTATTGAAATAAGCATTTACTTTCAAGTTTGTAAGGTATTTATATCAGGCCTACCAAATGTGAACTTTCCAAATAAAAATAAGCAGCCAGTAGTTCTAACCTTGCTGTATTGTATTTTTATAGATGTATATATATAATTTTGTTAAGTTTATTTTAACAGTGAGCTGTTAAAAACGTCACTAAGTTCTGCTTGTGCGTTTGAGGTTTATCTCCTTCACCTGTGATAAACTTTCTCTGGATCTTTTCAACACTTGCTTATAGTAACTACTTTCAGAAGGACTCTTCCTTACAACAGATTTGCTCACAACCTCCAACAGGTTCTTGGATCCCTGCCTTGACATTTAATGACCACTTTGTGGCCCTGCATTTTTGCAGCTGTTTTCAAGATGGCGGTTTTGAACGGCATCCATTCTGACATCATGTCCCCGGTCTCCCTTTAAAACGCAGAGAAGCAGTTTGCTCAGAGTTCATGTAAGAAGTGTCAGAAGGCATCAATGCAAATTCAACTCCTGAATCTTTCCCAAAAAAATTCCTATCTGATGCTGATCCGTTGGCAGCTTTTCTAATCTGATTCTCTAAAACATGAATTTTTGGCTGCCTACTAACCTCAAACCAAACCAGAGAGAATATTTATATGGACCACTTGGTCTCAACTTTACGGCTGTTCTTCATGAACCATTGATTTGCAATGTCACTTTATTTCCGCTTACTAATTTTTGGCCAGCATCAATTGAACCTAATGGAGTGAACATTAAGTTCTTATGTCGTGTTGTTTTGCAGGAAGGTTGCATCATTTAATGCTTAGAAGTAAAGGAGTTCACTGCTAAAACACAAAATCTTACCATGTATTTTTGTCTAGATTCTAATGCAAATATCTTAGCACACTTAAAAAATACAAAAATAATTACAAAAGCCACTTTTCAGCAAGATGCAAAAGCATGAAAAAAATGGAAATGTAATAGTTCACTGGTAAATTATTTCTCTTGTAACAGAAAAAATGTCATCGTCAAGCTTATTAATATAGCACTTTAAAAAAACTATTTCAAAACTGCATCAAAGTGCTGTACAAAACAGTAACGCAGTAGAAAAAGTTCATGAAAAGAGAAAAAGAAAATAATAATGCATAAAAATGTAAAGAGAAATAAAATAAAATCACAACAGAAAATTAAGTCCCAACAAATAAAAATATGCTTTAAGCGATTTAAAATGTCCCGCTAGAAGTAATACTTTTTCACCAATATTAAGCAATTAGCAACTTAAAACAAGCTTCTGCAACTTGCTGAAAAGCTACTTGTAAGTTAGTTTCTTATTTCAAGTGTACTAAGATATTTGTAATAAAAAGCAAAGTAAAATACTTAAGATTTTGTGTTTTTGGGCTGTTGTAAAGTTCGTCAAATAAAATAAAAGAAATCAGGTAAAATGTTCCAGAAAGTCTGCAGTAAAAGAAAGTATTGCTCCAGTGTTTACCCTCAGGTAAACATTTGCACCGCTATCTACTTGTGCAGAAAATGTCAACATCTTTTCCAAATGAGGTTTTAGCCTTTGTATGCGTGTGGTACTGATGGTCCCACCTATGAAGCAGCTTTTGGGTTTATTAAACTTCTGCTGCTGTGCTCTGGAGACCTCCTCTTACATGAGATCAGCGTTCAACATTCAAGTGTTTGATCTCTGCACAACAACACTATATGTGGGGGAAGGAAACAAGCTCAATGTAATTATGGGAGAACTCATTTTTCCTGGCTTCCTGTTATTGGGAACATTGTACAAAATAGGCCAACGGCACGGTATCAGCGTTGTTAACAATGTTTCCTTTGACTCGGTCACTGCCGCTTTGATCCGCTGAGAGAAAGTCGCACTGATTCCAGACATAGCAGGAAAAGAAGAGAGAGAGATGAAGACAGACTGGAATATTTTAGAGAGAGAGAGAGACAATTACTGTGGTTAGAAAGTGCTGAATGACTGCAACCTGATGTAGAAGGCAAAAAATCCAATTTAATAAAGTAGCTTTTTACCAGTTTGGAGAAAGAAAAGAGAGAAGTGGCAGTTTTACACTAAATTTTTAACTTGCATGACTTAGTAATTAGTAAGTTAGCTTTGTCTTATTTTAAGAAATTAGACCAATAATAGTTGTGTTTTTGCTGTGCTCCTTTCATCAACCTTAGCAGCAACAACTGCTGAAGTTGAGGGATTTATGCTTTTTTTCCCAAAACTTTTATCCACTGCATGATTGGTCAGTCAGCAGATGCGGCAAGTCTTGAAATTAATTCAAACATTCAAACGAGCTGCTAACCTGTGGTCATTGACCTAAATGGAAAATTATAGAGCAAGCATAAATTAGACAAGCAATAAATAGAAGCAACACATGTGTAAGTGTGTATATTTAATACTAAATTGAGATGTTTGCGTACAGCATTCTCCCAGAACTTGTGGTGTCCCGCTGCTCCCTGGAGCGAGTTAGAAGCAATAACCCAACACTTCAGTGGCACGCAGCTGTAATTTTAATACAAATACAATTATAAACATGGGATCCGCTGTTACTATTAGTGGTGGGGATATGAAAAACAGCTACAGAACTGTGACAGTTGGCGTTTTATTGCTAAAAAGTGAGTGGCAGCTGTGATTTCAGGAAGCTAATCATCTCTAAAATCCAGAAAGAATGAGGGAAATATTAGACAGGAATGCAAATTAAAAAAGACCACAGAACTTAAGAAAACATGGATGCTGTCCAGGTTCTGGACGCCTGATAGATCCTGGGTGTATTGGGTTTTGATATTTCCTGAACTCTGGCTCATGTATGGTTATTGTAACAGTCGGAGCTAACTTGCTTCTGGCAACATGAAAGCAGAGGATGATTCCCTGGTAATCGAGAGCTCACCACAAGCTGCACGCTCTGGGCAGGTACAGGCAACACATGGTGACAAACACATAATGCCTGAAAAATGCAAACTATAAGGGAGTTCCCACATAGCTTCTCTTTACAAAACAAGCAAGGGTGTGAATATTTGCATTTTAACTCTTACCACTGTGTTTTTAGATGCCAGCTGGCAGTTTGATCAACAGTACCATATAATTATCGTTTATTCTCAGATTAAGTGAAAATCTTTGTTTTTTAATGTTCAGAGTTTTCTACTTTTTCTTCTGAACTCTGAAAATAAAGGTTGGTGATATGAAATACTAAAAATGTTTCAGAGATCAATGTTAATATGAATTTAGAAATAAAGTTGGTGAAACTGAGAATAAGACTATTACAACTTGAAAGTGTAATTCCAAACATCCTGAATCTGAAATAAAGACAGTTTAAGGGATTTATTTGGGATTTTCTTTATGAACAACTTTCTCTCTGATGGCAGTCATTCTCTGCATTCTTCCTCACTTGTTGGGTTTTCAAAAGCCAGGCTTTCATTTTTATTTCTCCATCAGCAACTTCACCTATCAATTGAGTCATCTGGTTTGTCTGGGCTGATGCCTCTTTCATGTGCTGCTCTTTTATTCACCCAACAAGATGCTGCAGAAGACAAACACATTATTTCTCTTCTGTTGTATGGACCAGTGATTATATAACAGTCACTGGTCCAAATGCATGCGTCTGTGCACCAACAGTAGCAGTAAATTACGCTCAGAGTACAGCAGACATTGTGCATGTGTAATAAATTCAGAAAATACAGTCTTTACATGCTCGATCACTGTGACAAATACCCTGCATACCCCTGGAGCTTATCCACCTGGCATGTAATAGCAGGTTGGAGAGAGAAAAGGCAGGGAAAAGGCTTACTCACTGTTGGACTAACAGGGCCGAAGGCCTTGTAGTAAATCACTAGGGTGCAGCGGCTTAACACGACTTTTCTTCTTGCAACTACAAAGAAAGTCTACTGACACACAGATGTTTGATGTATGATAAAAGAAGTTAAATTCTTAACATTCATCTGATTGGGTTGACTTCACTTTCCTTTTATATTCCTAATTAATATCAACCAGTTTAATCCACAGTTTCACCAAATCTGGTTTTGGCATCATTATAATGGCTTCAATGAGATGTCTGTGTTTGCAGACTTGCAAGGAAAGAAGAAAAACTATAATTTAAAAACAATTTTAAAATCCTAATGGTGCGTTCACATCTAACGCGTCAACTTTGAATGCAGACACTTGACATTTTGCTTCACACCTAGCGTGTCGTGCACCTGGTTTATATTCAAAGTCTATGTGGCGATGCGTCAAAATCGCTCAAGCCTTTGTTTTCCATTGCTGAACCCATTTGTCAGACGCTCTTGACGCGTCAAAAGCTCCAAACGGTTCAAATCTTCCCGCGCTTGATGCATAAAACGTGCTGTGACTGGAGATAAATCTGCATGGAAAAGCGAGTAAAGTTTGTGCTGTTTAATGCAAACATTTGAATGTTCCCAGTATAGATACGGATTGAACCAGTAATCTGGTGCAGACAGCACACACTGTGCTTTGCAATTATGTCTTTTTTTATGTCCTAAATCCAAGAAGTTCAAGGTCATCAACAGGATGGGAAAACTGTTTGGATTCCTAAGCTGTACTTTGCAGTTATAATTTGACTTTTGTACACCAAAAACTAGCGTAGTCAGCCACTTAATATCGTATGGATCAAGATTTTGCTTCTGAATTAAAGGCTCCGTTACATAAAACGTAAAAAGCTGCCCAGACCAAGAGTCACATTAACAGCTGTTTTTAAAAACCTTAGTAAAATTCTGCAATGGAGGAATGGATTAAAGCGACTTGAAACCATTTCTCCCTCCCTGGCACCTCCGGACCCGGGCCCCCATAGGCACCCGCCCGGGCCGGCCCCCCTATAGCTCCGCGCCTGAGACTCCTACATAAGTTTGATCGCGATGGGGTTTAGAAAACAAGCTGACAGTTTATAATTTTTTTTAAAACTCAGAGCTAAAAATGGTTTAAACAGATATTAGTACCTCTAGTTACTTCCATCTTGTTAATGTCTTCAAATAAAACAATTTAATAAAAAAAACACTCAGTTTCTGCCAGACAGATGAGGGAAAGTGAATGATTGAAACAAAAGAGGTGAAGTAAAACTTAAAACGCTAATTCAAACTAAATTCAAATGGAAACAGAGAATAATTAAAGAAACTCAAAGAACTAATTTATATGGCAATACCTTACTACCAATAATGATCAGAGAAATTAACAGAAAATGGCAATATGAGATCAAAATAAAGAAAATATTGAAAATACAAAGACACATGAAAACCAAAACCTGAAGACACAAGGACTATAACAAAAGTTCAGATTTTAGCCGTTGAGTTTAGTCCATTTTAGAGGTACATGGTATAAAGTACATTACTGCTGTCTTTAACACCGCTAGACTTTAATGTTGATCTAAATCTGATTTTAGTTTATTGTTACATACTGAAAAAACCCTTAAGAAACAGTTATTCAGTGTCAAAAAATTTATATAAAATTCTGTAAGTATTTTGTCTAAGTTTAACCTTTTTTTTTTGCTCTGAACATGCAAACACATACATAACTGGAAACGTCTCAACACTTTTAATGGGATTAATTTCTGGAAAATTTTTTGCCCATAAACTAAACATTTTTAGTAAACATCTACCAGCTCAGCTCTGCTGCCTACTTTGTCAATCAATGCTTTGTTAAAGTATATAACCTTTACATCCAGTTACACATAAAGTTATGATTATGCTGCATGCGCTGTACCTATTCATTATTCACAATATGCACAAGGGTTCAGTCCAAAAACGCTTCTCAAAATAGCAGGTTTACTATAAAATAGTTTCATTAAAAATCTCTAAGATAATAAATTAAAAAAAGATGCTTTGAAGCATGCTGTAGCTGAACAGCTGGGCCACAGGTGTTGTTATGCTTTGCTTCATTGTTATTAAACATATTGTTGGTGCACAGCGATTTAAGCAAGGACAGAGTTTCCGTAGATTCAACCCCATTTTTATGGGGGAGTTATATAATTCAAGAGCACACATTTTCATTTTAGTGGAAATTCACTGCATCTCAGTAAACAGACGAGTAAGGGAGAGGGAGGATAGATGGATATCAATTGTTGCTACAATCGACAGAAGGCACACCCACTAGAAGGAAACAAACGCACCCAATACAGCACTTGCATTCTATTGGCTGAGAGGTTCAAGCAAAAGAAGGTCCAAATGTTCTGAATTTTGGGTTTTCATTAAATGACATGAAATGAAGGATTGAAATATTTCCCTACGTGTGTGAATTAAAATTTTTAAAATGAGATTTTGCCGCCTAAAGCACATGTGACAAACTCAAGTCCCGTGGGCCAAATCTAGCCCGTCATAGCTTTCTATGCGGCTCTCTAGATTGTAGACTAAACACTAAATGTGCTTAAATATGATGTTATCAATCAAATCAATGCAGTTTTTATCCGTTTACTGCCAAATTATGTCAATCAGTCCCTCCAGTTTCTTGAGAAATATTGTGAAAATCCCTGCACTTTTTTGTGCCAATACATAACTGGGAGTTTATTACTGAAAAATTGTCAAAAACTTTACTTGTACTAAGCAGTTACCTCAGCCTTAACTGATGTCAGATTATAATCCATGATCTATACAGCGAGTAATAAAAAGTCACATTTACCGTCATAAATAAGAGCAAATATTCCAAATATTTCCACATTAGTACCACAAACACTTTGATTTGTATTGCAAATAAATCATAAAAGAATCATAAAATCGTGGAGGGACTGAAAAGATGTTGAATAACATTTAATTTTAAGAATTCAGTGATACTTTATCAGTTTGTGAACAAGTTTTATCAATACATTCTGGCACAACCGGCCCTTTAAGAGCATTCATGATCTGGATTTGGACCAAACTGAAAATGAGTTTGACACTCTGATCTAATGTTTGTTTAGATGTGAATGCCTTATGGTGTGTTTACACCTACAATACCTTAAAAAGCAGCCAAAATATTGACCTTTAGAAAGTGTATGGCATGTTTGTAACTCTAGAAGTGGAAAAAACTACTCCAGCTTTGAAGCATTGCAAGACAGTGTCCATGTGAGTGACGTAGCTTCCACTATTTATCTCTCAAATGGATGTCAGAGCTGCTTTAAACTCTGTTGTACTGTAGAGTTTTAATTAGTTCAAGCAGAAACAGGAGTTTTCTGTCTATATGTCAACATCTTTGCCCTCTTCCTTGGACTTTAGTTCCTTTCCTTCTGGGTTCATGACCCTGAAATGGCTTTGTTTGTTGGTTGTTGTTCTGCAGCCGTGCTGCTCGGTTACCCCATCAACACAGGCCTGGTTAGGTTCAACTCTGACAACGGAGGAATTTAAAAATCGTTTCCCGGGAATATTTTGTCTAAAATATTGTAACATTTATGGTGTGTTTACTGGGTTGCGTAGTTTGACGAGATGTTCCAGGAAGCACATTTTTTCCGATTGTTGATGAAGCGTTCAAACGATGAAGAACAGAACCTCAAAACATTTCTGTAACTTTTTCATCAAACTCCTCTGAGCCTAGCAAGTGACCTAAATAAGAATACATTGTCCTTCACACACTTTTAAAGGATTTAAATGTATGAATAATTTTTCACTTTTTTCTTAAGAAAATTGTTTTTTCTTAAAGAAATTATTTTTCTCTGACTTTTCAAGGTCAGACATTTGCAATGATTTTTTCTAGAAAAACTCAAAGATTAATCCCCAAATTCATCAGGTTTTATCTAGTAAATTTTAAACTATAAAACCTCAGAAATTTCCAAGTGTTTTTAATTATTCTGAGGAATAAGCATCTGGCTGTAAATGTTAATTTAGGTGGAAACTGTTTTTTTTAATATGTGATTTGATTGTTGTGCTGTTTCTCGCCCTCTCTTAACCTGTACTGTCGGTCTGGAACAAAGTGTTATCCCAATGTGAGTTTTACTGGTTAGATAAATAAATAAAAAAGAATCAAACAAAAAGGAAAAACACATTAAAACTGTTGAGAAAACGTCTCCACTGGAAGGGATGCAGAACCAGAAACTCTGGAATGTAAATGTTTGATCCACTCTGTCAAGGTAACTTTATTAGTACTGACCCTTTGCACACGACGTCGCTCTCTTTGAAACTCTTCCCGCTCCGCCATGACGGACGTCAAAACAACCAATACGCTCCTGTAAAGCCTGTCAAAAACACACATGTGGTAATGTAATATTGCTTTAATTTAGTTGATTTCACTTTAGAAATGCACGGTCAGTCGCACAAACAGACAAGGGAAAGCTAAACTTGTCATTTCATCTTATGACTTTTAAAAGACGCAGCGGTGATGGAGAGCAGCTGTTAATCACAATGACTGGCAGCCCTCGGTGTAACCACGGATTTGCAGCAAACACTTTTTACAGGGTAAGAAGATTAACGGTCATTTATTGCATAAGTAAGTGTGATTAGAAATATCATATATTGCATTATAGCAAATGGTAAACAAATGGTACCCTAACACGTCAGGAGGGACGAGATATGGGTCAGTTTCTAAGCTAGCTATGTCCAACTTTTGCAAATTCCTCCGTCTATGAGCCCCAACCAGGTGTGTTACGCTTACAGACAAATTAACTCGACTTGAACAAGTAGAAGCCATGAATAAACTGGCAAAAACAACTTTGGAAAACAATTTCAGTCGCTCTATTCAATACTCCCGATCCTCACGTCCGACGTCCATCATGGCGCCTGAATGATTAAGTGACGTAGTTGCAAAGGGTCAATAGAAGAAATGTGTGTTGGACAAAGGCCAGAGCTGCAACACGGTAGGAAAACAAAATGAGGAAAAATTAAGTGCAAACTTTTTGCCAAATAGTACTTTTTAATTTTAATAGAGTAAAAATCTGTGGAAGTAGTGCTGCTCTTATTTGAGTACAATTTCTGCATACTGTCTGCCTCTATCGAGAGCAACAAGAAGTTTTTCATCTGACTGCAAGAATTTTAATTTACTTTCCCTCTTTCAGGGGATAGAAACTTTGGCTGTTTTGCAGTTATTCTAGCAAAAAAAAAAAAAAACTTGGATAGCAGGGAAGAAAACAAACCAGAGCCACCTTTCACTCTCCAGGTTAAAATTATGGTTTTAAAATTGCAGCTAATTGCAGCGTGGTTAACCGGCCAGACAGCTTTACTACTCAAACAGCCAATAACTAAGTAATTAAATCCTGTGAGGCATCTTTGCCTTACTTTTTTTGAATAAATGCCATTTGTGGTATTCTTAGCGAAAGTTAAACTGTGAGAATCTCACAGCAGCTCATGTCAGATATTTTTGTGAATAAAAGGAATCAGGAAGAACATATTTACAGGTGTCAAGATTCAGTTTAAGCCAATGACAGAAAATGAAACTAACTAAACTTGCACTTTTCTTTACAAAAACAATTATTTTGCATTTATCTGTGTTATCAGAAGATAACCTTTCCTCTAAACTACATGTGTCAAACTCGAGGCCCGTGGGCCAAATATGGCCCGCCATAGCTTTTTATGTTTGACACATGTGGGCTAATAGATAAAATACACAAAAGTACACTTCTCAAAGTACACAAAGGAAATTTCAGTGTGTACCCCAGACAGAATAAGCGCTGTGTGCAGGTGGCGTAAGAAGCTTATGCAGGAAGAATTTGCCAAAATCCCCCCAAATAAGAATTGTGCATTTTTGCAGCCCAGTATAAAAATCTGAAGTTGTTATATTTACCAAAAGGGTTTTCCTGAGTCAGACAGGTTTGAGTTTGAACTGCTTAAAAGTTAAACAATATGTAAATGATCAAACATTTTGGTTTAAGTATACAGAAATAGTTTATTTTAAAATATAAGGTAAATCAAAAAGATAAATAAATTACCAATAAATAAATAAAACAGAATAAAAATATCCTTTACTCTCCATAGTGGGGAAAGTCAGATGAAATAGCAGTCACTTTGAGAATGATTATTTTGATACAGAAACTCTAATACCTTAATAAAATTTTCGAAACCAAAATTTGATTTATCACCAAGCCGTAAGAAGACAAAAGAGATGAAGAAAGGTTAAATATCACAAAATTAAGTACTTCCAGAGCTTTGATTAATAACATAAAGACATGTCAAGTAGAACCTTTAATAAAACATTAAATCTTAAATATTTATTCAGTCTAAAAACATTTGACATTTCATCAAATCCATCGAGTTACTAAAAGCAAAACTTTAAAAACCAAACAGTCAGTGCTGAACCTCAACAAACTTGAAAAAGTTGCGTCGTTTTCTGTAATCAAGAAAAAGACAAATGGTTCAAAACAAACAAAACTAATCTGAATCTAAAGATCAAAATCAAGCCCATACTTTCTATTTCCAATCACTGGTTATTAAAAACCCAAACCAGAAGTCATCTGCCCGGTTTTTGAGAGCCACTACAACGCAGATTATAAATGCATTTCTGTTAAAAGGCACCTGAAAGGCTTAATTAGTTGCTTGGTTTTTGATATAAAGCTCTGCAGAGGCCTAATGAAGCATTAATTTGATTCAGGTGGATCAGAAGCTGCTGAGAACTGCAGCTTAAACTGAATGGGAGGCAAATGAATCGTTTTCTGTAAGCCTGGTTGTTAGCCAGCACAAATGCTTCTGTTTGACTTTCAGTGTTCACTCAGAGACACAGACGTATTAAAGATTAGCTCTGTAAAATGTTTTACAAAAGGCAGAATCTACCTTTTTGAATCTGAATAACTCTCATAGAGACTAAAAACAACACATTTTGGAAGAGGCAGTCTGCTTCAACCGGGTATTTTACGCTAAAGCCAGGGGATAAAACGTCAAACATGGACCTGCAAACGAAAAGGCTTTGAATAAACACTGAAATAAATGTCTGCGTGACAGAAATGCTAACATCTGCTTTGTCAGACAGATTTAGTAAACAAAGGATTTGTCCTTCAGAGACCAAACCCTATGAAAGGGGGTTCTCGGCCTAAAAAACCGGGCCTCTTATAAGCCTTTTGTAAAGTCACTGAGCTCCAGAGCAGGTAACTGCTAATTTATCAGTGAATCTTCACATGAACAAACATAACAAGATGCTCAATCAACTGAAAAAACATTACAAAGATTTAAACAAAGCATCTCTGTGAAGGTTTGTTAGCATGTGTAGCCTCCATATGTTTGTTGGTTCTGCCAACAAAACATGCATCAAAACATCGTTTATCCATCCACAAACACCTTTATTACCGATCCATCATGTTTTTTTTCCCCATTCCCTCTCTGTATGTTAGTTTTTACAAACCCCCCTTTGGGGACATGGTAAAAAAAATGTGTTCTTTTGCGTTCTCTCGCAATAATGTACTGATTAGTTCATGCCACATGAACTTTAAGTGTTTCTTAAAGAGTTTAAGAAATACTTAAAGTCTTTCTTATGGTGGCCACTATACTTTCTACAATAATAAGGTTTTTGATAGGTTTTTCCATCTCATTTGTGAGAAATCTGAAGGTTTATATTTTTTTCTTTAGGATATAAATGCACCACAAGCCTATGTGCAAAGTGCAAAAGCACAATAGACCAAACATGGGGTTTCCATCTCTTTCTAAGATGTAAACAAACTTTCTGTAAGATGGAAAGAAACATACAAACTATTACTGAGTTATTTTCATGGGATACTAAAGCTATATCTGAGTTTTTGATTGTTTTGTTTGTATTGGTAGTCCGAATGGCTACGAATGGTCAACCTTACACAAACAAACAAACATTTGGTGAATAAATCGATCTTTAATCTGTTTTTGCACCAAAGAGTTAAGAATATATAAACATGTTTTTACTCAGGCGCTTTAAATGTTTATATATTTGAAATTTCAAATTGACATTTGTGACAGTATACATAAATCAATGGGTGCGTCCACACTGCAGCCTGAAGTGACCCAATTCTGATTTTTTTGACGTAATGCGACCTGTATCCGATCTTTTCATGGCAGTGTGAACAGCACAGGTCGGATTCTTTTTCGAATGTGACCCATATCCGATACGTATCCGATTCAAATGCGACCTAACGTCCAGGTCGCATTCATCCGAACTGAACGTCACTGTTTCTCAACAAATCTCACTGTTCTGCGTCCTGATATGCGCAAGTGGGAAGAAAAACAACAACCATGACGGACTATATGAGGATTAAGTTGTTAATATGCTGCTCCGGTTAGACAACAACTTCAAATATGTAGGCTAAGCTCCACCGTTAGCCTCCACTGAGCACTTCTTTTTATGGCGGTTGGCAGAACACTGAGAACGCTGACGCTATTGCGCCCTCTACTGCGCATGCGGGACACTTTCAGGCCGTTTGCCCGTTCACACTGCAGAACACATACAGGTCGCATTTACTGGCAGTGTGAACGGCCCCGGCAAAAAATCGGAATTGAGTCACTTCAGGCTGCAGTGTGAACGCACCCAAAAGTATTGCGAGGAAACGCAAAGAAAACACTATATTTGTCACTTAAATTGAAATGTGAAAAAAGTTGATAAAGAGCGTGAATAATTTCGTAAAGTACTGTGTGCTACATTACCAGAATAAATCTGGTTTCTTTGCTTGGATTTATGTGAATGAATGCAGGTGCGAGACTCTCTTAAGTTATCACGCCTCATTGTTCACTGATAATTCATTACAAACTCATAATAGTGCACTAAATCTCACACGTGAGAAAAGTAACGTAAAGAAAACAAATATCTAATACAGCACAAAATAATCTGAACAGCTGCAGGTTAAAAACATAATGTTCCCTTCAGACTGAGGATCAGGTGCTGCTGCCAAAGCATTAACCATCAAAGCAGAGCATGGCTAACGACAGCAGGCTCAGACAGAATGAATAAATGAAGCACGTTAAATATCTTTCAGCTTACACCTTCTGAGATACCAGAAGGTGTAAGGTATCTCACCTTACACCTCAGCTCTTTAAAAGCTTCCCTGAGTTTTCAAAGAGCCTGTACCTGCAAGCACTGCACACATAACTCTTATTAAGACGCTGGTTTTATATGTATTTTTAACTGTGCGTGTCACTGCCAACATTCTATCCACGCCCAACTCCAACCAACTGACAACATTCATCTAATCGTGTTGCTTTATTTGGCTCAGCAAGTCTGGACTGATTCACTTCTGCTCATCCTTGTGCTTTTTTAACATATATTAATAAAAAACTTAGAAATTTGGGGAAAATGGCAGCACAGAAAACTAGTCGAAGTGAAGAGAAAAACAGGAAAACATCGACACCTCTGAACATCAAGGTTTCAGCGCAGTGTTTGGGCGTTGGGCAGTCGTTCATTCAGCGGCTCGTCGTGTTTTTGAGTTAAAGTTGACAAAAAAATTTAAAAAAATCCCTGAAAATTAATAATAAAACCCGCCAATGGCAATTTCCGCAACCCCCAATTTTAAGCCGAAAATGGGGAAGGAATTTTCCCGGCCTTTTTCGGGAAAGTTTTTAAAATTAACTCCCTTCAAAACACGAAAATGACATTTATCTTTTTTTGTATTAGAACAGCTGTAACAACCATACATGACTCAGATTTTAGGCAGTTTGAAGCTGGATCAACGGGCTGCATTTACTTCCTGACCCCCATCTGCCACATGATCTAAAACCCACCAATAGTTGTTGAATTGTTGCTTTTACAGATTAGTTTTGTGTGTGGTTGGCAAAACTGAACACAACTGTATAACAAATGTGGTTAATCACAGTTTAATCATCGTTCAACCACAGGAAAAAGTGGATTTAGATTTCGGTTCTTTGCTCAACGAATTAATGCAACATTTGAAAACAATTTTTTTTTATCTGCTGTTTAGTTTAATGATTTTAAATTTGACAAAGCAGTAAAAGACATGGTGTTTAGAAGGGAATATTTATGTGCATCGCCAAGGTATGTCAAGAATGTTGACGCAGAAGGTGACCTACTCTCCTTTATGTTCTGGAAAATGTTGTAGACTATGTCTGTTGCTCTTCTCGCTAAAGTCAATACAGTTTGTTTGTTTCTGGCAATGTGGAGCCACAAAAGGCCGTCCACTCTGACGTTTTCCTAGAGTTATGTCTGCGAGAACAAAAACTAAACTCTTTAAACTTCCAAACATGATTTGTTTTATGACGTCCAAACATGTGAGGCTTTTGGGAGAGTAAAACCAGGAAAGAAATCGAATATTCAAATAACTTCCTGCATCAATTAGACCAAATCCAGACCAGTGGGCTTTCATTAACATCTATTAAAACAACCTCAACTCAATCAACCTGCCTTTGATGTTCTCTGATCTGACTTCAATATTATCCAGTTACATTTAATTGGGTCAACAGAACAGCAACAAATTTGAATGTAGATTTAGGAATGCGTACACACACATTTCTTAAACTGGGGGGATTATTTTTGGCTTCAGGAGCTTTATTTGTTCTTCTTTGGTTGTATTGTAGCACACTCTCTAGACGAAAAAAATTGCTCAAAAAGGAAAGATTTGTTTCCAAAGCTGAAACAGATCCAGAAAAATATGACCAACAATGGCAAAAAAATAAAATAAAATTACGAGCCAATTGTTCGGCTATTAAGTTCAAAGGCAGTGAATAAGCAACAACTGGAAAACAAAAGCTGAGACAGGAATAGCCTTCAGTTAGCTGCTTAGCCTCCGCTTTAGCATAACTCATGTTGCTTAGCAACCATGACAGCGTAAAGCGGGGGAAAATAAAAGAACAAAGCCGAAGTTTGTTTTTTAGTCATGTATTCCTCCTGATTTCTGTATTATTTCTGTATGTTGTATAACAGTAATGGCTGTTCCATAATAAAAAAGAAATCTGTTAGTTTGATTCTAAAATGTTCAAATTATTCATTTACAAATTTAATACTCTCCAGCTCTCAGATAAGACATTACAGTTTAATAAATCTTACTACGTTTGAAGGCTTAACTTTAATCAGTCAAACCGATTTGCTCAGGAATAAACTAAATACTTAAGTAAACCAAACATTTTACAACTAGATATTACCTGAGTAAATAATATTGATATTTAACTTCCACTCATCACGGAAAGCTAGCAGGAGTTTTTATGACAATGTGCCGAGAGTCCGAACCTGGACTGTCCGGCCAGCAGGCGGCTGGCGAGGGGAGCTGCCTGTTAATGCAGTGGGAGCACACATCTCCGAAAATGTCAGCAATATTGCAATTAGGTGATGTATTGATGAACCAAGCAGATATCTGAGACTGACACAGCTACATTCTCGCCTAAAAACGTTGTAAAAATTATCTGGTGTCACTATTAGTGTGGTGTAGCAAAAATAATTTGCCGCTCTTCACCGCCATTGCCACTTCGCTTGAACGCCCACACACAATGAATTATGGGATATGGTGGGCCGTGAAGGATAAACCGGACCCATCCTTCAAATATGGGGAAAAGAAGTACCCATTTGGAGGAGTCTTTGAATTCGGTGTGACATAATCGATGTAGGAATCTGGCCTTCGAAGGATGCAGCCACTGAATTTGTTCACGGCTATAAATAAAGAATGCTAAGCTAATGTCCTGAGCCAGTACTGAACTGGTTGCCATGGAGACTCATGAGTACCGCAGTTGCTGCTCTTGGAAAACTGACACTGGCAAAATATGTGGCAGGAGATACTTAATGTTATTGATATTTGGAAATTGCTAATTTCTAACTAACAGTTTCATACCATGTGGCTATTTTAAAAAAACAACTGCCTTATTTCTACGTTTTATGCACAAATTGGGATCTTCAATGTCACATTTTTTGTTTTCTGCTGTAAAATGTAATAAATACACTCTATGCAAGACCAATATCCCACTCAGTCTAAACTAAAAGTTTTAATTTCAAGACTGCTGCTGGTGTAACTCCGCAGTTAGCAGCAAACGGCTGTTGAACAGCTTTTTGTGATAATTGACCAAATTTGGGGAAAACATTTTACTGAAAGCCCCATAAGAATTAATTTTGAAGTTACTCTCACAGCCACTCAGAACATCCGAGCATATTTTTCTGCATCAACGTAGCATTCCTACGCATTGTTAGATATTTAGATTTCACTGAGCAACCAGAATCACTGTTGCTGCCAGCATCATTTCCTAGTGGCTAATGATCCTGACCTAATTTATTTTAATTAGTGGGAGAAAAGAGAGGGTGGGAACTCGTCTGAAAATGGTGCTGAAAAGAGATTTTGCGGTACAGAGAATATCATGTCTCGTTGTATTTGTCATAAATAGTCTAAAAACAAAGGTCATCTTTTTATTTGGATGTATTTGAAGATTCTTACTTAAAAACAAGTTCAACTACGCAGAGAAGAATTTACTTACTGTTTCACTGATGTGTTGAAACAAATGTGTTTCAAGTTATTTGAGTAATACAGAAGTAACGTGTCAAACTCGATCCCTGGGGGTCAAATCTGGTCCGTCATAGCTTTTTATGTGGCTCTCTTGATTTATCAATCAAATCAATGCAGTTTTTATCTGTTTAGTGGCAAATTATATCTCTGTCCCTCCAGTTTCTTGAGAATTATTGTGGAAATTCACACAAAATCAACAAATGTGTAATACATAATTGGGAGTTTATTGCAGATTTTTCTCAAAAATTGTCAAAAACTGTCTTACTTGTACTAAACAGCTACCTCAGCTTTAATTGATGTCAGATTATAATCCATGACCTATACAGAGAATAATAAGAAGTCACACTTCTCGTCATAAATAAGCGCAAATATTTCCAGATTAGTATCACAAAAACTTAGATTTTATTCCAAAAAAACACAAAGAATGTTCAATAATATTATTTAATTTTAAGGATTCATTGATATTTTAGCAGTTTGTGATCAGGTTTTATCAATACATTCTAGTACAACAGGCCCTTTAAGAGCATCCATGATCTGGATTTGGCCCAAAACCAAAATGAGTTTGACACCGCTGCAGTCGTATGACCTCGAGTGGAAACCAGTCAGTGCCAGATAAATAATTTTAAATGTGCAGTATGCTAAACATCTAGCGCTGTTATGGCATATTTGAGGTTTGACAAAATCGAAAATCCGGGAATAAAAAGATGCAAAACAGGTGAAAAAAGGAATTTAACTAGACATAAACTAAGCGCCAAACTGTCATAGCTGCTCAGCTTGTTCAGCTGGTTTAGCTTTTGCTTCTGTGTTTGGTTCAAGTCAGGCAGGAATTTAAATATTTATTTTATTTCAAATCATGTTAGAGCTTTTTTTTTTTTCCAATTATGCATTCTTATTCTCATTCAAATGGAGAAATTTTGTTTTTGCAAAAAGAAAAAGAAGCCCAGGTTTGAGATTCTTTTTAAACCGGGTCCAAAACGTGACGGAAACAGACGCATGTGCAACATGGATCCTCGTTTATGCCGCACGCTCATATGGATACTGTAATTGATTTGTCAGCACATGTGGTCAAAGGTTTGGCCGTTATCAGAAACTGATTGGTGTGATGAAAATGAGAGATGATGAAATTTAGGTCAGTTCTTTTTCTTTGAGCTCATCTGGAAAGAATAACTTTGGTCTTTTTTAATGATTTAAGCAGTTTTCAAAAATATTTTCAGGGTGAAAAAAGCGAAGTCCAAGTACAGGCTCCAAGCAAATGTCTCTGTTTTTACATCATGAATTCAAGTGGAACATTTAGAAAGTGCAGCCACAGTGAATATCAGAAGCTTAGATATAGGAGATTATTCAAGACTTCAGTAAAAGTTTGAAGGTAATGTGGTTACGCTATTAGAATTTGGTTAAATGTCCAATATAACGCAAAAAAACAAGGTCACGGCTGGAGTTTTGACCTCTAACAACTCATTTAAATTTTGACAAAAGACAACTTCTCATCTACTCCAGGAAATTCACAAAATCTTACCAAGTATTTTGGTCTAATTTTAGTGCAATTATCAGAAGACCAAACAAATTTGCAAGTAACTTTTCAGCAAGATAAAAGAACGTCAAGGCAATAAATCCTTAAAATTGATGAACAATCTACTTGCAGTAAAATAATCTGCAAGTAGAACAAAACATTTTTAAAGGATTGTATCTACCTGATTATTCTACTAATAACTAGAACTCTTCTGTTAATATTAAAGAATTATTACCTTAAAACAAGCTCATATTTCTTACTGAAATGTTACTTGTAAATTTGTTTTGTATTATTCAAGTTTACTAAGATATTTGCACTAGAAACTAAATGAAAAATACTTGGTAAGATTTAGTTTTTTGCAGTGAAACATTTTATTTCTGTGTTTTTTTTAAATAACAGATAAGAATATCAGAACTGCATGCTGTTATTATATCGAAAGCCAAACATATGAATAGTCGTTGTGAACGGACCAAAGAGTAACTTGCAGCTCCAGACTTGCAGGCTGCAGAGCCCTGAAGTCATTGTTTATTAAAATTTTTAAACAGTTGGACAAAGTCCTTCTTTCTTTTGCATCCAGTTTGTGCAACATCAAATCTGCAGTCTGTACTTTTTTTTTGAACAGCTAAGATTAGAGCTTTGAAGAGGACATTCCAGATAATGTTCTCTATTTAGAGAACAGCTTTATGTTTGTTTTCATTCTGTCCATGTCTGTATTTCTTTCTCTGCTCCATTTTTGCTAATTTTTTTGTTAAAACAAACTCTCCTTTTTTTTTCTTTAATGAGGATGATATGAAACGTTAATAGATTTAGTGTAAATATGAGCAACTGACAAAAAAAGGTCATCTAATCAGTGATAAACTGCAAGGAGGGACTCTAGAGTAAAACAGAAACACACTAAAGTTGATAGGTTTTACTGGATGTTCCTCCATCAGCCCAGTTCCTCTGGAATTCATCCCAGTCAACAAGCGAATTACTCCACCTGCTATCACTTCCTCTTAGCTTGAAAACAGCCAATCAGGCACTAGTGCTTTTCCAGTGAATTCTCATCTTTACTCATCCTCTTTTTGACACCAGGTGATGACTTACAGCAGGAAGGCAGGTGTGTCAAACGATCAAGAATCAGAAAGAAGCCTGAGGCCGGGTCACGACCTGTCAGGAAGCAGAACCTCCGCAGCAACAACAAGGAAGAGAGCAGGGTGGAGGTCACAGAAAATTTTCTTCAGCTGTCATAAAATGTAGCTCATCAATTTCCTGTGCGTAAATTTGAATGCTGGAATAACGTGTAGATACTTGTACTTCACTGTTTTCCTTCTTTCTTCTTGTTTATAACTTTCCTCTGACCTATTTCTTGAGGTCAAAGGACTCAGGAATTTCAAGTTTAATCTCAGACAGTTTTGGAAATTTCTGAGTTTCGGAAGTTAACTTTCGCAGCTCAGAATTTCCAGTTTTTTCTAGAAAATGTCTGATATTAATCTTAAAATTTATGAGTAGTTTTCTAGAAAAGTTGCAGTTTTTCAAACTCATGCATTTTCAAGTTTTTTTCTAGAGAGTTTCTGTGTTTTTTATAGCAAAATTTTGACTTTTCAGTCTCAGAAATGTAATTTTTTGTTGTTGTTTTTCTTTAAAGAAAATTGCTATTAAATAAAAAAAATTTTGGTGGATATTTACTCCCTTTTTCTGCCTAAAATGTGTTGTTACTTTTTGCTCATTTTCATTCATGCTTCTTTTTTATTGTTATTTTTCTTTGCTATTTAAAGCACAATTTGTGTTCTAATTTACTTAATGGTCTCAGCGTTTCTTTTTAAAACTGTTCACCTTTTGACCGCCTCTGAAGACAGTTTGCATTCAGTTTGTCATCTGGATAGATTTAATACCGTTTATGCTGTTTATAATCTATTTATATAGAGACAATGTACAACATTTCATTAACCTTTTAAAATGAGAGATACAGAGATACCAGATTATAACAAAAAAAACATGGTAATTTCCACCTGCAGGTTTACAGACCAAAAAGCTGATATCTGCAGAAGCTCAGATTAAGAAATAAACCAGATTCAAATCGCCCCTTTTGCTTAACACTTATCCATTGTGATAAATCTTTCGTATTACAAAGCAGGCCAGTTAACTATCAAGATACCTGTATGAGTAAAACTTTCTCCTCCACAGGCTGAAACAAGCGCCTTCAATGAAGGGTGCTGATCCCAGACAGACTCTTTGGCACCAAAGAAGTCAGGTTGACTTTGACCTCAGGACCCCTCAGGGTACCGCTCCATCCTAGGACATCTGAACCAGCCTTCAGCATCATCCAGTTCCTCCATCTCTGTTAAAGCACAAAGCTCTCAGCATATTACAGCACACCTAGATGTGTGGGTCTTACAAATCAACTCAAAGAACTTCACTTTCTGAATACCTATCTGTCAATGCTCAGGAGAAGTGGTGCTCATCCTTTTCTTGTTCTTTATATTCTTTAATCCTTTTTATCTGTCACTTTCTTCTAAATATCTTAAACATATTTATTCAATTTAAATTTGGTTGTCATATTAAGGAGAATGCCTTATTGACCCTTTGCAGCTACGTCACTAAATCATTGGAGGCGCCATGATGGACATCGAAAGTGAAGGACGGGAGAATTGAACAGAGCGACTGAACTTGTTTCTGTTAGTTCATTCATGGCTTCTACTTGTTCGAGTCGAGCTAATATGTCGGTGAACGTAACACACCTGGTTGGGGCTCATAGACGGTGATATTTACAAAAGTTGTGACGTGTTGATCAAATTATCGACTTTGCCTGAATTCACACCACATGATTTATGTCACTATGTCATAAAAAGCGCTTCCCCTTAAACCGGAGCAGGATAAAAAACATACAAAAGACGAGATGCTAACTAGCGTTTTACCAAACATGCTAGGCTACATGACGGTGCGGCGTTGTCTCCATGGTTACTAATGGTTATCTTCTCCCTAATGCGATGATATCTTTCTAATCACACTTACTTACATAGTATATGAACGTTAATCTTGTTACCTTATAAAAAAGTGTTTGCTGCAAATCCGCGGTTACACTGAAGGCTGCCAATCATGGTTAACGGCTGCTATCCATCGCCACTGCGTCTTTCCTCATTAAAAGATATTAAAATAAAATGACAAGTTTAGTTTGTCTGTTTTGTACAGCCGACCGCGCAGCACCCTGTGATCATTTTAACTGCGAAATCAGCTAAATAAAAGCGATATTAGGTTACAGACGCCTGTTTTTAGACTAGCTTTAAAGGATCGTATTGTTTTTTCTCTCTCTTTTTTTGACGTCCGTCATGGCGAAGTTGGCGGAGTTATGAAGAGTGTGACGTCACGTTCTGGGCTTTCAAATAAGTCTTGGTTTGAGTTTGCTAAATGTCTTTTGTTATTCTAGTCGTGTTTTAATTCATGCTTCTTAAGTGTTATGTATTAAGGTTTCCTTAGAAATCTGTATATATTTTTTTTTATTTCCCTAAGGGATAAATGTTTTGAGACACCTAATCAAATCTCCTCAGGCATTAGGAATATTGGTCATTCCAATAACAAGGAGACCAAAAACGTTTGACCCAATAAACTACATAAAACACAACTCCATTGCTCAAAATGAGCCTAAAATATTAGAAGAACCTGTTGATTTGGAACAGCTTTAACTAAAGAAAACTGTTGGATACTTGTGTGAAATTTGTCCTTTCACCACTAAATAAGGATAAAATATTACAAATCTAACATTCTGTTCAGTAGAGTATTTAATATGCACCAACATATCGATGAACTCATAAATTGAAAACAGGAGTTCAGGTGTTCTGCAGCTCCACCTTGAAAAGCCTCAGGCATTTCTGCTGTGAACTCACGTCGGCTCCTAGTGGTGGGAGCTGGAACTGCAACTAGGCAATCCCAGAAACTGAAGCTCCCCGGTCCATTAGAGAACATAATACCAAAGTAAAATAGAAAAAAATACCCAAAATACATACCAAATCTGTTTGAACAAAGGTAGAAGTTTGACAAAATATATTTATTTGAGATATCTATCTATTGAATCTGATTCTGTTCAACTCATTGCGTACTCTGGTTGATTTTTAGAAGCTTAATTTCTAATATTAGTGAAAATATGAGTTCTGAAATATTCTGAGACATTCTCAGAGAGGTGAAAATGCCTCAGAGATGTGATGGATGGGCGCTGGGAGAGGAAACTCAGCACCATTAAGGGTCTGATTGCGGCGCACAGACGCAGGTCCCTCGTCCGGTCCCCCTCCTCTCTCCCTCCCTCGTCCCTTTTTCTCTCCTCACCATGATTGGACGAGGCCACGTCTTAGGAAAGGCATCAAACTATTTAAATAACACTTTGTGCTGCCTCGGCTTAAAAGGGGAGTTTTTTAGCGGTGGATACCAGAGGAGGCACATTTTCAATTAGGCAAAGAGGAAAAAGACGAGCAAGATTTAATTATTCCCCCTTTTCACTGTGGATTTTTAACTTCACAAATAAGGACGTTGGAATTATTGCAATTTTTTACACATTTTCAAGGGATTTTATATTTTTGTAAACTTTTTCTTTCATTAAAGGGAGCAGGTGAGTGTCAAAAATATTTTGCACGTTGCTCAACCTTGTCTTAAGTCCTAAATTGTCGGATATTTCAATTTACTTGCGGCAGCAGGTTTGTGCTGCACCATGAAGGTGACAGGAATATGTTTGCTGTTGATGCTTTGTTCCTGTGACGGTGCGAGAGTCGCAGGTGAGCTTCAACTATTTAAATATCGGATTATTCAAATTTTCCAATATTTAATTGATTTTAAAAAGCCGTAAAAGATTTAATATTTAGTATTCATGCAGACAAAAGCTTACTGCTTCTTCTTATTCACCCGCAGAGAGTCGAGACGACAATAGTGTGTTTGATTTGTTTGAGCTCATCCGAGTCCCCAGTAAGAACCACGGGGTCACCCTGGCGAAAGGAGACGACCCGTACAGCCCCGCCTACAAGATCCTCAACCCGGACCTTATCCCCCCGGTCCCCGAGAGCGCCTTCAGGGACCTGATCGACTCGGTCTACGTCGAAAAAGGCTTCCTACTTCTCCTCAACTTCAAGCAGTTTAAACGGACCAGGGGCAGCCTCCTGACCGTGGAGAAGCGAGACGGCTCCGGACCCGTCTTCGAAATCGTCTCCAACGGCAAGGCGAACACCCTGGATATCGTTTACTCCACCGAGAACAAGCAGCAGGTGGTTTCCATCGAGGAGGTGGACCTGGCCACTGGTGGCTGGAAGAATATCACGCTGTTCGTGCAGGAGGACCGAGCGCAGCTGTTCGCAGGATGCGAGGAGGTGAACACCGTGGAGCTGGAAGCGCCCATCCAGAACATCCTGACGCAAGGCACTGCAGCCGGCGCGCAGCTCCGGGTCGGGAAGGGAGCAGTGAACGACAGGTTCATGGTGAGCGCAGAAGATCGATTCTTACTCCGGAACGCCTTGTGTTTTCTTATGTTTTTAGAAGAAAGAACGCCCGAAACATTGGATTTATGCGCAATTACGCACACAACTCAGGAACGACGGACTGACCAATTAAGCGTTTCTGAAATATCCAACACTGATAACAATTTTTCCTCTCTGACATCGATGCTTTTAGGGGGTGCTGCAAAACGTGCGGTTTGTGTTTGGAACAACGCTGGACGCGATCCTGCGCAACAAAGGATGCCAGAGCAGTAAGTAATCGAGTCCAAGAAGCGTAGTGCTCTTCATTATCCGCCAGACGTGCCAACACAAAGCAAGCTGCTGTCAGTGGGAAGTTGTTTTGGTTGTAATTTACACGCCAATTACTTGGTAAAAGCTTAAAAGTGGTTAACTTGTCTCTGAGGAATTTCAGGGTATAAATCTGTCTGACGTCTTGTGTTTTATCTAATTACATTTGACATTAATTTAAACTGACTAGCTGCGACACTAAGTGAGCACATAGAAATAAATGGGGATCTCTTGGAGATTTTATGACGTTTTGCCTTTCAGCTGCTCCAAGTGAGACGATGATTGTGACTAACCTGAACGGCTCTTCTGCCATCAGAACAGAGTACACTGGACACAAAACTAAAGGTAAACACTATGTAATACTTGGACTTCATCATCTTTGTAAGTTAAGCTCTAAAACTGGCATCACATGGGCTGATATGATATTAACCAGTAGTTACAGAAGTATGTGAAACGAAAAACGTATGACATAATCTGACTGATCTTAGATATGACAATTATTATGCACTGGTAGCAGTTGGTATGCTGCTAGAAGCTTCCCAACAGCATTTTATAACAAATTTATTTTAGTTATAGTGATGGGTGATGCTCCTTTGGTTTTTACACCATGGCTGTCCTTATTTTTATGGACCTTTTTCCTTACATAAAAGCAAGGAAAAGGTTTAGAAGCTCACTTTAAGCCAGCTGACCACAAGTGTACATCAACTTGTACGCTACATAGAAGAATTTCAGCAGTTTTAAAACAGGAACCTTGATATACCTTGTTTCCTGTGACAGGTCTGTCTGCCACAGACTTACCTAAGCTGTGTTTTTTAAGACCTGCAGATGGTGTGTGGCTTCTCCTGTGAGGATCTGATCAGCATGTTCAAGGAGCTGAAAGGCCTCGGCGTCGTGGTCAAGGAGCTGTCCAATGAGCTCCGCCAACTGGTAAGGACGAGACATCAACGTTTTATTTGTTTAATTAACAGGAGCAGTTTGCGTTTATAAATGTGTCAGAGTGAGACAAGCAGTTGTTTTTCAAATGTGCTACAGTTTAATCCATTACGGCTTAAGTGGCTTTTAGAATAACATAAAGACAGTTTTAGACCCGTAGTGTAACGTTAATCATTGAGTTTGTTCGTTAACGCTTCCAGACCGAACAGCGACGATTCAGCCAAATTTGCAGTACCGTAACTCTGCGATACTTTAAGCCATCAGAAAAATTCCAACAGTTTCTGAAAGGGGAGACTTTGCCTTTCCCAGCTAATATCGGGTTATTACTGTAATTTCATCCCCGCTGTAGCAGGGACACTCTTTTAATAGACGGTAAATTGCGAAAATAACTTGCTAGATGTTGAAAGTTCCAGATGTTATGGATAAATGGGCAAATATATTTACTCACAGGACATTTAAAGAACTGTGTACAATTAAAACAAGCAAAAATATCCAGGCAGAGATTTGAAACTTAGATCTAAAATGGTTAATTCACAACTTGTGTCATGCTATCTTCGTGTATATAAATTGCAGTATCATCTGCATACAGTTTGAACTTACAAATGATATATCATTAATATAAAGCAAAAACAGTCTGTCTTATCCACAGGATTCACTGTTCCATTTGAGGGTATGCATGTTGGTTTACTATGTCTCTCTGGTAGATTTGGTTTAGTTTCTATATTAAACATTTGTGATTACCCACGCTAACTGTGTTTGTACTTTTCAGTCTACTTATATGATCTCAAAACTCATTACATCATTGCATTTTTCTTTTTTCCACAACGCCAGACAAATGAGAACAAGCTTATTAAGAACCACACTGGCTTACATAGCCATAGAGGCGTCTGCATCCACAACGGCATTTTGCGCAAGAACAAAGACGAATGGACCGTCGATGACTGCACTGAGTGCACTTGTCAGGTGAAACCCTTCACCCCATTGACCTACCATTTGTGCCTGCTGCATGCTAAACTGTCACACAAATATGAAGGGTTTATACCAGCACACAAACTCTTAAACTTAGACAATACAGATTGAATGAGGAGCACTTAACCATCACCTCAGCTGCTCGTGTTGGTAATTAGTAGTTTGTTGGTTTTGCAGAAGGTAGATGGTCTTTGGTGTAGTAATGACATGTCTCTCGTCAGACATTCAGCATGAGTGTAGCTCTTGGGGACTCTAGCAGACTTTAAGTGATGTCCATAATTAGGAACAAGACCTTGGCCCTGACAAAGGGGGGATACTTGGCAGGAATCCTACAGACAATTCAATCCTATGGGCAGTTTTTTCTCTCCTACGTCTCTCTATTTCCACATTGTTTCCTGCCAGTAATCAAATCCAGGAGGGTGAGCATCAGCATGCAAACCTATAGAGCAGTTGTGAGCCCAGACTCACTTATGGTGTTGTGCTAGAAGGCAATATTTAGTTGTTTGTACCTCTGGATCTTTAAAGCACCAATGTGAGACTGATTGTATTCAGGATTTTGAGCTTATGCCAACCCTCTCCTGACCCAGAGGGCAGGTGGTTATCTGCAGGGGGCATAAACTCCCTCCCAGGGCTCCGTGTTTTAACTTTTCTGGCATGGCTGATTTCACCTTGGGATGTAATGTGTTGGTTGCACGAACAAACATGTAAATTGACTTTCCACTCATGCACAATACGAGTGAAAAGACTGTTTTCTTAAGCTCAGTGCAACCTCTGAACAATGATCTGTGCCAGAGCAGATAAGTTGAAGCACAAGTTTCAACACTGAAGTGCAAGTTAATGTCAATCACATTTTTATTTAATGATGTGGTACCTGTTATGACGGCTTTGTCAGTCATTAGGGGCAAATACAAGTTTGTAGAGTCAAATTGTTCCCCTTAATCTCTTACGCACTAATCTGATTAGGAGTTTCTTTGTGCAGAACTCTGCCACTGTGTGCCGCAAAATCTCCTGCCCTCTGATCCCGTGTGCCAACGCCACCGTCCCCGATGGCGAATGCTGTCCTCGTTGTGGAACACGTAAGAATTTATATTTTCTGTGTATGTAAATGAATGCACACCATATGTTTGTATACACACAGTTCAGCTAACAGAAGATCCATTCAAACACTGAAAGACCCATTTGTGTTTGCTTTACCACAAAAATACCCCGGATGGAGCGCTTTACCTTTAAACAGAAGGCTTGCTAACTTTTAAGATAATTTGACTGCTAAAAAAAACTCCAGTTGATGTGAAAAAGGGGCTTATGTGGTTTAGTACTGTGAGCTCTAAAATATTTTACCATTTTGCAGAGGTAAAGTTGGACTGAAAGATTCAATGTCACCAAAAACACACAGTATTTTTGGTGTAGTTTCTGGTACAAATATCTTAGTCGACTTGAAATAAGACAAAATTAACTTACAAGAAATTTTTCAGCACGAAATAGGAGTTTTCTTTAAGTAAATAATTCCTTAATATCGATGAAAAAGTACAAGTTATTTCACTTGTAACAAGATATTTTTCATATTTACTTGCTGAAAACGTGCTTGTTTTGTCTTTGTCCAAGTGCAGCAAGATATTTGCACTAAAACTCAACAAAAAAACTTGTTAGGATTTTGTGTTTTTGCAGTGTTTTGGAGTCGTTTCATCCTGAGTTACAGTGGACTTTTCTGTTTCCCCGGCTTATCTCGGAGTGTTAGTCATCTGCCTTGGCTCTGAACAGAAGAAGTTTTCTGCATCTCGTTCCCAGCTAAATCCTCTCTATTAGCCCTTCACTTGAGGAGCTTGCCCTCTTTGTTTATGCTCAGGGGTGTTTTAAAAAGGCTTGCTGCCTCTCTGGAATACCATTTTAATTGTTTCCCTCTTTTTCGTATTCTCTCCCGCTCCCTCCCTTGCGCAGCGAGTGACTATGCTGAGGACGGCTGGTCGCCCTGGTCTGAATGGACTCATTGTTCTGTGTCATGTGGGCGGGGCATCCAGCAGCGTGGCCGCTCTTGCGACCGTATCAATAATATCTGCGAGGGCACCTCAGTGCAAACCCGCGACTGCTACCTCCAGGAGTGTGACAAGCGCTGTGAGTAACAAATATATCACTTACTTGAAGTTTTGTTATCTGTAAAATTAGCTTTAGTTATTAATCCAGCAGATTAGTTGCTCCATGTTGACCTATGACCTTTTTTTTTTTTTCAAATCTTCAGTCAAGCAGGACGGAAACTGGAGTCATTGGTCACCCTGGTCGTCGTGCTCCGTCACCTGTGGTTCTGGTGTCATCACTCGTATCCGCCTCTGCAACTCCCCCACCCCTCAGCTGGGAGGCAGGGGCTGTGTGGGAGAGGGCCGACAAACTGAGACGTGCGAGAAGTCTCCATGTCCCAGTGAGTTTCAACGCCTTGGATTAGCCGGGTTTTCATGACAAATGTGCACAAATCCTTGTCAACGGCAGCAACGGATGTAAACAGTTACATGAGATGTATTCATAATTCAGTCATGGCGCTAGTGTTCATCATCATCATCAATCATCAAAGGAGGCGTTGGCGTCTTATTCGGCGTTGGAGTGACAACATTTTTATACCACGTTTGACAAACTCAAGGCCCGTGGGCCAAATCTGGTCCACCATAACTTTTTATGTGGCCCATAGAGTCAAGTCTAAACACTAAGTGAAGTAAACATTATTATCAATCAAATCAATGCAGTTTTTATTCATTTACTGCCAAATTATATCTACCAGTCCTTCCAGGTTCTTGAGAATTATCGTGGAAATTCACGCAACATCAACAAATACCCACACCGTTTTGCACCAATACATAATTGGGAGTTTATTGCATATTTTTCTCAAATAATTGTCAAAAACTTTCTTACTTGTACTAAACTGCCTCAGCTTTAACTGATGCTAGATTATAGTTTATGATAAGTCAAATTTACTGTCAGATCAAATATTTCCAAATTTGTACCACAAAAATGTTGATTTTTAAATCGCAAAAAAATTACAAAAAGAATCACAAAATCCTGTATGAACTGAAAAGATGTTCAATAATATTATTTAACTAAGAATTTATTGATATTTTAACAGTTTATGAATAGGTTTTATCGGTGCATTCTGGCACAACCAGAGCTTTAAGAGTGTTCATGATCAGGATTTGGCCCAAAACGAAAATTAGTTTGATACCCCTGCCTTAAACATATGCAGCGTTTTAGGGAATCTATAGATGGCTATTTTGCAGAACAGTAATGGATTCCACACGTTCAAATGACACAATTTTTATGAACTGTGCGATTCAGTGAGAGCTATGGTGGAGCCAGAAAAAAAATACTTCATCCTCCTACAGCTTCCTGTCGTCTTCTTTGTGGTTTTCTTCAGTAGTAACATCCAGTCATGTGACTTTTGTATTTCCATTGTAGTTTTGCAAAATACATCTATTTCAATATGGTTGAAAAAACACCTCATTCTGGTGCAATTTTTTTTATTTAATCACAATCCATGAGTTTTTTTTTTTAAATCATCATTTCATTTTGAGCAGTGGAAATGATGTACGCTTCACGGAAACTCAGCTACTGACATCTTGATTTCACTCCTGAATTTTGCAGCAAGGGTAGAAACTGACCATGATTTCCTCTCTCCAGTTAATGGGAACTGGGGACCCTGGTCACCTTGGGGGACGTGCACCCTCACCTGTGGGGGTGGAGTTCAAAGTCGTAAGCGCCTGTGCAATGATCCTGCCCCACTGCATGGTGGTAAAGAGTGTGTTGGTGATGCCATAGACAGACAGATGTGCAATAAGAAAGCTTGCCCAATAGGTGAGTCATTTTAAAGCCCGCTTTAGGTTGTTTGAGTTTTCATTTTTCACTTAAGCATTCTTAAGATTAAAAACAGATTATTCTTGTTGTTCTCAGATGGATGCTTGTCCAACCCTTGCTTTTCTGGAGCCAAGTGCTCTAGTTTCCCCGATGGTTCCTGGAAGTGTGGAAAATGCCCAGTTGGCTTCACAGGAAATGGCATAAAGTGCAAAGATGTTGATGAGGTACGAGTTTATGATTACAGAGCAAAAATTATTACCCTGGAAAAAAAAGTAACAGGGATTTTTATTTAACCACAAAAACAGTGCAAGGAGGTTCCAGATGCGTGCTTTGAGTTTAACGGCGTGCACCGCTGTGAGAACACAGAGCCAGGATACAACTGTCTGCCCTGCCCTCCTCGCTACTCAGGACCCCAACCGTTTGGCAAAGGAGTTGAGCAAGCTGCTGCTAACAAACAGGCAAGTGGACACCTGGCTTTTCCATCAAAGTAAAGTCCAGAATATGTATGAACCTGTAGAAACTACTTCCAACTACTCCCCATCTTTTGAGTAGCACATGTACTCATTTATTTCAGTAATGTGTAACACATTATGTAGATTAATTACACTCAGGCTGATGTTTATAAACATTTATCTATGTTGTTAATTATGATGATTTTCCACTTGCAGCTAATGAAAATATGACTTAAAATGAGAATGTTTCTTAATGGAAAGTATGTTTAATAATTGCTCATTTAATCTGACAAATGAGCCTAATCGGAATGCATATCAAGACGTATTATGAGTTTTTCAATGTTTAAATAAATTGTGACAAGCTGATTTATGTTGTGGATGAACTATGTGTGACATATAATAGTGTGACGTGAAATGTAATGATTTAGAATGGTACAGTTTGATTACTTTTTGTTTAAACCGTTCGATCTACAGGTGTGCACACCCCGTAATCCTTGCCTCGATGGAAGCCATGACTGCAACAAAAACGCTCGCTGCAACTACCTGGGACACTTTTCCGACCCCATGTTCCGCTGCGAGTGCAAACCCGGATATGCTGGCAATGGTCACATCTGTGGAGAGGACACGGATTTGGACGGATGGCCCAATGCCGATCTGGTCTGTGTGGAGAATGCCACCTACCACTGTAAAAAGGTTTGTCAGGGTTGGGATGAAACGATAAAATTACGTGTAATGTTGCCTTCCAGCAGCCCGTCTGAACATATTTCTTTTCATTCAGGACAACTGTCCCAATCTTCCAAACTCGGGGCAGGAAGATTATGATAAGGATGGAACTGGAGACGCATGTGACGATGACGATGACAATGATGGTATTCCTGATGACAGGGTTAGTATTTGTGTTCTGGTTTCCTAACTCTCATGCACCTCAAAAGCTGAGGTGGGGCAGGAAAGCAAATGTTTTTCACTGATTCTTAGCCAAAACCATAAATACCAAAGCTAAGACAGCGAGCAAAGGCACCTGCATTATCTGACACTAATCCCAACATTAGAACTGAGCCTGAAAATAAAGCAGCTTTTCATCCTGCTCTGCATGCACCGTGTACATAGACAGGTCCAGGCAGCAAAAGATAAGCACTGCGACTGAAAACTTGTCATCAGCTCCTCATTCTGTCTTTGTGAAACAGGACAACTGTCCGTTCGTGTACAATCCCAGGCAGTATGATTATGACCGCGATGAAGTAGGGGACCGCTGCGATAACTGTCCTTACAATAGCAACCCAGATCAGACAGACACAGACAACAACGGCGAGGGAGATGCCTGCGCTGTGGACATCGATGGGGATGGTAGGCATTCAAATTTTCCATATAAAAACCCCTAAAAACTTTACTTTGGTGTTTCCAATCTTTAAGGTCTCCTTGTTGATTGCCAGGAATACTGAATGAGAAGGACAACTGTCCCTACATATACAACGTTGACCAGAGAGACACAGATTTGGATGGAGTGGGAGACATGTGTGATAACTGTCCTCTGGAACATAATCCCGATCAGGTGTGTGGACACAGACGCAAACACCCTTCCCCATTTCCTTCCGCCTCAGCCACCAACAATAATCCACATTCAGATCCAAGCCTTTCTCTCTAGCTCAGCATATATCTGTCTTTCAATTGAGAGAGAGCCCCGGCGATTAGCCCTGTGTGGCTGTCTAAGCTTTATCACGCCATGTAATGGTGGAGCAAATCCCGCATGCAGCTCAAGGGCACATTAGTTCAATAAGGCGTGGTAGGAGGGGGGGAGCAGGAGGCCTTGTCAATGGTCCATTGACGTTGGCTGGCTAATGTGAGGGAAGAGGCCCTAGGCTGGATATTATGGAGGAATTGGCTGGTCCTGGGGTATGTGCATGCCATGTCAATTCAGCACAGGCCTGCTCAGTCCACCTGTGCCATGCTACACTGAGAAATAGGAATGTGTTGAACAGCAGGAATTGGGCCGAGGGTTTGGGGTAATGATAGGGTGTGTCAACGTGTTTTTTTTACAAACAAACTGTGGGCTGCTTTAAACAACTAGAAGAGACTTGCTTACCATTACTGGATGCATTAGTCCTAATATTTTCAAATTTATTAAACAAGTAGAGCTGCAGCAAACAATTATTTTAGTTATCAATTAATCTATCAAATTATTCTGATGATTAATTGATTCATCGGTCAAAAAATTGGCAAGTTTTGCACATTTTCCAGTTAAGTCTTTTTTACGCAATAGTAGAAATAGTAGAAGAATTTGAATCAGATGAAGCTAAAACTAGCTAGTTAGCAAGTCACCTAACTAGCTAGTTTTAGCTACCTTCCAGATGAAGCTAGTTTTAGCTAGGTTTGGGTAGAACATATTTACAGACAAAGAATTTTATTATCTTAAATTCAAAATGTATTTATTTAGTTTTTATAAGTTTGGCTTAATTATTGTATGTTCTTTCAGAAATTGGTCTTTTTTTGAGTCTGTATATTCAAGTTAATGTTTAATCGATTACTAACTTACCTGACGATTATTTCAATAGTTGATTCACAACGATTAATCCAATTAATCATTTCAGTCCTATCAGCAACGACGTTGAAGGTCAACTCTTATTAATATCTCAACAGAAACACAAGACTAATCAGTTGAAATGTTCATGTTATTCTATCCAGTCTAAACCCATATTATGCTATGATACAGATTATTTAACATTAACCGATTGCAGGTGGATTCAGATGATGATCGAGTGGGAGACAAGTGTGACAGTAACCAGGACATCGATGAGGACGGACACCAGAACAACCTGGACAATTGCCCATATATCCCCAATGCCAACCAGGCTGATCACGACAAGGATGGCAAGGGAGATGCCTGTGACCATGATGATGACAACGACGGCATCCCTGATGACAAAGACAACTGCAGACTGGCCTTCAACCCCGACCAGCTGGATTCTGATGGTAAGAAAATTCTGAAATGCATCCCACAGTGTGCAAGTACTTCTGGAAAAACAACAAACTTACAACAAATTTCTCAGGCGATGGTCGTGGAGACGCTTGCAAAGACGACTTTGACCAAGACAACGTTCCTGATATCTATGATGTTTGTCCTGAGAACTTTGATATCAGTGAGACAGACTTCCGCAAGTTCCAGATGGTTCCTCTGGATCCAAAAGGCACCTCCCAGATTGATCCTAACTGGGTCGTCCGGCATCAAGGCAAAGAGCTGGTTCAGACTGTCAACTGCGATCCTGGCATTGCAGTCGGTATGTTAGTTTACTTTTTTATTTAATTTCTCTTAAGCCTTCTTCTGGCCGACAATGGAATTAGAAAAAGTTTTCCAGTCATTGCATTTGTCTTTTTTTAATGCAGAACTTCATGAAAATGTTTTCTCCGGCCCCTTTTTCTGCAACAGGTTACCACGAGTTCAACGCCGTGGACTTCAGTGGAACTTTCTTCATAAACACAGAGAGAGACGACGATTATGCCGGCTTTGTGTTCGGCTACCAATCCAGTTCCAGGTTCTACGTGGTGATGTGGAAGCAGATCACGCAGACCTACTGGTCCAGTAAACCCACCAAGGCCCAGGGATACTCAGGCCTGTCCATCAAAGTAGTTAACTCCACCACCGGCCCAGGAGAGCACCTTAGAAACGCTCTCTGGCACACAGGCAACACCGCAGGACAGGTAGCCTAGATTTAGATGAATATATTTAGATGTTTGTCAGGCAGACTAAGCTGCAGATCCTTTTTTCTCGGTTATTAGGTCCGCACTCTCTGGCACGACCCTAAAAATGTCGGATGGAAAGACTTCACTGCCTACAGGTGGCATCTGATTCACAGGCCAAGAACCGGACTGATCAGGTGGGAACAACAAAAAGCTTTTTATTATTCATGAACTCCAATCTTTGAACTTATTCAGTTGTATTTGTCTTTCCACAGAGTTGTGATGTATGAGGGTAAGAAGATCATGGCAGATTCCGGTAGCATCTATGACAAGACGTACGCAGGTGGCAGGCTAGGTCTTTTTGTCTTCTCACAGGAGATGGTTTATTTCTCAGACCTCAAGTATGAATGCAGAGGTGGGTAGCATTGAAGAAAGTGTAAACATTCCTCTAAACACCGCAGTTGCATATGCTAACTCCTGTTATCTTTCAACAGATGCATAAAATGACGGTCAAACTCTCTGAGGAATGCACCTTTTATTTGTAAAGTAAGAACATATTTTCTCCTGCGAAGTCCAGGAGCTGATTTATTTCTGCATTACTTTTCTTCCGTGGCACGCACTCTCGGATGGGGCGAAGGGCGTACTATTAGCCTCAGGGTAACTTGAAGTTGGTTTGGGCAAAGCACCATCTAGCCAACTTCCGGTTGAGGATCAAAGGTCAAGGGGAGCTGAAAAGACTCTGGCTTTGCAAGATGGACACCAACATTGGGAAAGGTTCCTCAGAAAAAAATGCACTTCACTTCAATGCCTTTTCATTACTCTGTTTCTCATCTTCAGTCTCACTTTTTGGATAGACATCCCAAAGAAAGAAAAAAAAACATATACTCTCTGTTCTTTACCAGACTACTCTTTGTATGACTTGTGAATGATACTTTTGCAGATTCAAAGAATGAACACAGAGCATTTTAGGGCTTGAAATGATTTGAGGGGAATGTTGAGTTACGGGAGGTATGTGTTTATTCATGAACAGTGTGCGTGGAAAATTAGCCATGAATGGATAAAGAAAATCCTTCACCTGTCTACCTAAGAATCTCTGTTGAGTAGAGAAATTAAGTTTAGCTTAGTTCTAGTTTAAACAGAAGAACCACAAACTGATGTCTGAATTTTTGACTCAGGATAAGATGGAAGTGACGATCTTCCTATATGAAACCAATGAGAAAAATCTAATCACCTGGTATCAAAAAGCCATGATCAATTCTAAAATTACCATTTAGTCACTGAAGAGATTTCTGTCCCTCAACTTTTGAGGATTTCAAGATGAAATGATGTAAATACATCTAGCTTATCGACTCTTGCCTACAGTGTAGGCAGCGAACAGAAGTAGTACTAAAACGAGTAAAACTCCTAATATCCGATTCTTTGTTCTAGTAAAAGCTGATTTACAAGGTGAATTGAGTATTCCTCAGAACTCTTTTTTAATATGAAGTTGGTGTGATTTTTGTACCTTTTCTGCAGAGAGATGACATTTTTAATGTACAATTATTACCTCATTGCTGTTTATAATCTGATAAAACAAAACAATGCTTTTTCACAATCTTCTGAAATGTTGGACGTTCTAGTGCTACCATAGCATAAGCTGTAAATAGTTGTTGTATCTAAGAAACAGAGCAGAGTTCCCAGGGCCGTGGTGTACCCCAGTAAAAATGGGAGATTTTTATACATTTGCTTTGCCACATATTTTCAGTGCTATTCTTAGCAAATAAATTATTGTTTTGTTTGTCTTAGCTTTTTGTGAGAGCTTGATTTGTGTGTGCGTATAGATACATGCTATTTAAATAATTTATCAGGATGTGTGGTCTTGTAAAAGGGGACATGTCCGTCTGTATAAACAGTTTGCACACTGACGCAAGGATGTTCTGTTCTTTATTGTTTTACTTTGTTTTGTTGTGTATCTGTTTCTATTATTAGTTTTGTCTGTAAACATTTTCTTAGTTGTATAAAGCAAAATGCTGTTTTTATTCACTGCAAATTTTTTGTTACCAACTTTTAGAAAATAAATAGCTGTTGAAATGTAAAAGTCTGCATGGACTTATGTTTTGTTTCGGTATTAAATATTCACCTACAATGTGGAAAAAAAAATAAGAAAACACTTAAAATGATCAGTTTCTCTGATTTTAATTTTTATAGGTATACGTTTGAGTAAAATGAATATTGTTATTTTATTCTATGAACTATTGACAACATATCTCTGAAATTACAAGCAAAAAAATGAGTTTTTATTTGCAGAAAATGAGAAATGCAGAGCTTTCAGAGCTCAAATAATGCAAACAATTAGAAATTTAGAAACAACACTAATGTTTTCACTCAGTAAGAGTTCAGAAATCAATGTTTGATGGAATAATCAGGAGGTTTTCTTAATTTTTTACAGAGCTGTACATATAGCATATAAGTAATTCAGTGAATGTCAGTCTATTAACTAAATCTTTTAAACGACACCGTTGATTTCTAGTGAGTTAGAATAACATCTACTTCAGCTAAAGTAAGAATCCCAAAAAACTGCTCACAATTCATCAATCAGAATCAACACAATAGCAAATATACATTTAATTTTGGCAGCTGATGGTCTGATTAGTCAAAGCAACGGTCATATTGTCAGCAAAACTTAAGATCACAAAGGGAATGCAACCAAATCGAACATGCGTCTAGTAGTCCAACCATCACAAACATCAATTTGCTGAAGTTTACTATCATGTCAATTATATCTTTTCAGTTGCTTTCCATGTAGGCGTTTAAGTTAAACAAGGAGGGGACATGAAGAAAAGCATCTACTTAAATTTAAGTAGTTTGGAGGATCTGTAGAGCTGACTGTCTTTTTAATCCAAAGGCCTTGGGAACATTGTTGAAGCGCCAGAAGATAGTGTTCTTCTGGAAAAAACAATTACGCTGAACGTTTATTCTGGAAAAAGTGGCACTGGTAATAAAAGTAATCCGTCCATTGCCGGGCCCAGGGGGGAGATGGTGCTCATCATTTTTTATGTTGCACAAGCATAGCGAAAAGTTGTTTACAATTAGAAGCCGCTGATTAACAAAAGCTGAAGTAATGCTGAAGCGATAAATCCCAGATGAGTCGAAAAGACTCTTAATTTCCCTTTGGGATTAAAAAAGTATTTTTGAATTCGAAACAACAGTTAACAACTATTTCTTGATGTATAATTTTAATAAGTAAGTTATTGAATAAAGAGTACTGGTGGATTTATAGTATTTACCATCTACTTCCAGTTTTTGTAAAAAGTTTAAAAGATAAAATCTCTGTGTTGAATTAAAATAATTTCTGAATGCCAATGAACGGACACAGTAGTGATGGGTCCAGGAACACCGACGCGCCGACGCATGCATCAAGCCCATAGACCAACACCCGTATCGGGCATGTATTGGTTTCAGCAAGTCACGTGACCGATACAAGAACTGTTTAGAAATGACACTGGATGCCAAACTGTTTATAAGGAAGCGAATCTGTCAAAAGCATTTGCCAAACAAATTCTTGATCTTTTACATTGTCATCTATGGAGCAGCCTCAAACGAAAGGTTTCCGCAGTGTGGGACCATTTTGATTTTATACTGGAAAATAAATTTGTTTTAATTTTTGTTGTTTCATCCGGTTCTTGTCAGTTTCTACTTAATCTATCTGAACCCAAATTCAGCTGAAACTGACTTTTAGTTTACTTTCATATTATGTTCTGCAGGTTAAGTGTCGCATGTGTTTGACTAAACTGTCTTCTTTAAATAAATCCACCTTTTCAATGCTGAGACATTATGAGGCCAGGCATGAGAATGAAGTCCCAGATACACCTAGATAAACTCAGATATGCAGCCATTCCACAAATTACTCAGTTGCTTTTTATAAATTATTTCATATACAGTGAACCCTTCCTGTAACGCAGTTCACTTTTCACGGTATCGCTGCTTCGCAGATTTTTTTGTGCAGTTTTTTTTTCCCACAGTGTTCTTCGTCCTAATTGACCATTTGATTGGTAAAAACAGTCTCCGCGCTACCTGAGTGCCAATAACGTTACGGTGTTTAATACAGATTGGCCACTCAGGAGATGGAAACTGAAACTTTCAATGTCTGCTGGAAAAAAAAAAAAAACTGGCCAGAGGCAGCGCAAAACCCGACCGGAGGCTCGTTTGATGAGATCCATCGTTCATTTTACTCAAACATACAGATATCTTTTTATGTTAAAGCCGTTTATACTGTTTATTTATTTATGCAGAGACAACGTACAACATTACATTAACCTTTAAAAGGAGAGACGCATGGTACCCGTTGTATTTTTTTTATTTAATTTGATTGCTAAAGCAGCAGCTAATATTTAGTGCACAAAGACTATATATACACCTGCACAACATAAATTGTTTATTTAATTCCTGCAGGAGAAACCATGTGGTCCACCATCAGGTGGAAACGCCCAAATATCCTCAAACCTCACAATTAAAATCTGAAATACTTGATTCATATTCCACCAACCAACAACGGTCTGATTCATGTTGAATCCCACAGAAAACAGTGTTTTATTAATACACTTCCCTGCAACCTGCTTCTGTAAAAACAAGGGCTTTTGGATAACACCTGAACATACAGTTTTTGAGACTTGAATTAGAAAAGAACAACATTTTCTAAGACAATAAAGCTGTGACCAGCATAAGTCTGGAATGTGGTTTGGTAGATGTTTTTCTACTAACCTCAATGTACTGGTTGGTTCTGTAAATTCTGGTGCGTCGGTTTGCAAAATTTTTACAAAAATATCCACCTTTCAAGCATTATATTCAGAAAAAGGCGAGTTTTACAATCAGAGGCCCAAAAATCCAACCTTTAGCACAAACCCAGGCCAGTTATTTTATTTTATTTTTTTATTTTTTTTATTTTAAATCGCTGCAATCTTTGCATTTACAAAACAAAGACAATACTCTTTTAATTGTGTGACATAATTGCCATATAATCGCATAAACACCTTGGCTACTTCTCTGTAAGTGCCTTGTATAAGCTGTCATGAAAAACTGCAAACCCCCCAAGAGAACAAAACAGTTCCTGTGATTGTTGGCAGGAGTGTCGGGATTCCTGACGAGTATGTGCTCTGACCTCTGACCCTGTCGCTGCCTGATCCTGAACACCTCAACCAAGAAGCTAATATTGTTTTTGTGAAACAATAATAAAAAACTGACGTGTGATGCAACAGAAAGTTGGACCTATAAATGGTTTCCTTGACTCTTTAGTTTTCAATGCATTGTGAGTTGAAATATAAAATAAATGACAGAGAAAAAAGGTAATTATTTAGAAGGGGATGGTGTTTTTTTTACATTTCAATATAAATGAAGCCTGGTGGCCTGCCAGGCTTATAATATGTATTGCCCCAGACTTCCATACAGCAATTCAAATGTGGTACAATGAGTGAATTATACAAAATAAACAAAGAAATAACATAATGTTTTCTAGCTAAAGTTTAAATTTCTTTCTATTTTAGTAAATTAGGACTGTGCTGTGGTCTTAGCCTGAATTAACTTATTTATATTGTCTACATTTGTTGTTAGTGCCCTTAAAAAGAACAGCAAACAGCATGTTCTGGTACAATGTTCAGTGTTCGACCGAGACAACACATGAGAGGGAATGGGCCAAAATCCTGTTAGTTTGCTATTCATTAGCTGAGCTGGCAGCTGATGAGAGAAGCAGTGGCTTTTAATTTCATGAAGGGAGCACACCCTGCTGCTGCGCCGTAGCTTCTGTTTATCTGCCAACCTGTAATTCCTTCTGGCCCCGCTCTTGTGTCGAGTTACAAAGTGGGCTTCAAAAAGAGCGCGCCTGCCACAGCAAAGTCACTGTGTGCCCCTTCTGTATACCTCATCTGTGTGAGCAAGTGCAACACAACCATGCATTAACATCACTGTAAAACCACAGGTCTACTAATAATGACTGTAGGAGCTGGCAAGCCAGCTGCAAGTGGTTTGCAATGATTTTAGACGGCTACGTTAGCGGTGCGTATTTCTGGGGATGTTAATCCTATTGTGAGTTATTTTTATCAGCAAACTTGTAAAACATGTTTGCCAATGTGATCGCAATGTTCTTTTAATCCAGTGTTTCTCAAATATTTTTTGTCATAATTTTTTTCACGCCCTCCTAATTTAAATACTATTGGGAATCTGATCATACTGAATAATTTATTTGTACAAATAAAACAGTCTCAAAACAATTTCCAAGTTCAGTTTATTAAGACATTAAGTTAATCAAGACTATCCAGTCTGAAAGAGAAAAAGTGCAAATGATTCACGATGTGGGTTTTTACAACTGTAAAAAAGAACTGGTTACTTATCAGCTTTTTCAGCTTATTGTTTTTCACAAAGCATATAATTTAACATTTATTGTGCGAAATGTGCAGACATATTGCTAATATTTATTTTTTCTGACCTTTTTCTGCGAGCTACAGTTATTTGTTTGCGATGGCATTTTGCAAGATGAGTTTTTTGTTTTCTGTTTTAAATATGGGTAAAGTTTTACGAGAATAAAGTCGTAATTTTGACACTATTTTAATCAGTCAGGACTGTTTGGTCTAAATAAAAACATTGGACAAATAAAAGGAAAAAAAAATCACTCAGTGACCACAAATGACACATAACATTAAAATTTATCCGATGTACAAAAGGCAAGGCTGCAGGACTTGGTTGCCCCAAGAACCAGAAATAAACTCAGATCTCAGAGATACCTGTATTGACGACAAAATGCTCAAATGTTCAACCACTCCGCCCCTAAATCCTTAAAATTCACATCTTCTTCATCTCACATTGATAGAGAGTGAGAGAGAAGAGTAGAAATAAAAAGACTAATGGTGCAATCATCAAACTATTGTATAGAAAAACCAGACAGACTCCTATTTTAGCTTCCTTGGGATTCATCGTCTCATCTTTCCTGGTTTGATAAACCTCTGCAAAACAAACCTTTTAGAGACTCACTAACCTCTAAGGAAGGTCGACAATGGTCTAAAACATTTTTTATTTTCCTGTTTGCCATCATTAACAACTCCAACAGAAGATCCGATGATTATGCTGCACCACCCTACCTATCGTTCTTTGGCAATAAGTTAATGATTTTTGGTGTCTGGAAAACGAGCCATTTCAAAGAACTTCCTTATGTAATGTCACAAATCAGCAGACACTGCCCCTCACCTAGCAACCTCAATAAAGCCCAGGCGGTTACCTAGCAACCCCAGCAGAGCTCCAGCACATTTAGACAACTGGTTTTACTGCTGTATGCACTGGACAATGGCTGCTGGAAAACAGAAGTGTTTTGTAGTTGAGTTTTCTATTCAGAAACCACTTGTTGCATTCTTGTTACTTCTACTTTTCAAAGATGTACAGTTGCATAATTGCACATCTGTTTGCAGCCATTTTCACATGCGCGTGTAAATGTTGAGGTGGGGGGTGTGGCCAGCAGCACCTTATTTTGATTTAAAGTGCCAAGAGGACCTAAAACCTCTTGTTCTGAAATGAGCACACAGCAGACAGAACTGAACAGACTAAAATCTCACTAAGAATGATTTTGTGCGAAAAATGTTTGCATATAGCCCACAGATCTACCCTAAGCTGTTAAAAGAAGCAAAATAAATCACGTTTAAAGATCTAAAATAACTTGTTTGTTGTTATAAACACTACATGACTAACTTTAATAAAATGTAACAATGGGTAGTTCAAGATTTACATGTCCAATACAGTTAGGATGAAAACAAAAATAGAATAAGTGAGCTGCGAAAACTAATGTGACTGAAGGTTTGAGCCAACTCTCTCTTGATTTAAAGTTTGATTTTTATACAATGAAAGTGTCTACAGGATGTATAATATCCTCTGTGTATTTGAAGGGAAATCTTCCACCTTTCACTCTCAACACAAAGGTGTGAAATATTAGGGAAAGTTGTGGTAGACAGATGTCCACACACCCTTCATGTTTTTTGCAGAACGGTATTTCACAAGACACAGGGATTTCATCAGATGTGAACAGTTAAGACAAACACCTGTGTCCCTTCTGTCCTTCGCAGAACAGAGCCTAATGTAAGTTGATGTTGACATTTCAATGAACTGACACAGGATGGTTTGGATTTGGAAGCTTGTACAAGAACTGGCTACACTGAAAGTAGGTCGACAGAGTCACGAATGACCCAGAAACCTATTTTTGTGTTTGCCAGTATCAAATTGTTCTTATTTCCAAAAAATTGGCGGATCCATTGACACAAAAATTATAAGACTGGATTCTCTTTGCAAGAACATGTACGACCAGGAACATCCTGTTCCAATATTGGTTCATCTGTTTATGTCTGTTGTGAAGAGTAACTCTTTTCCAGCTGCTAGTACGTCAAGAAGGAATATAAAACAAATTTGAACCAAGTTGCATCTCACTACAAACTCAGTGGTGACACCTTTCAGCCAAAAGACCTTCATAAACAGATCACAGAGGACATGAGTGACTTGGGTGGACACAGGGTACAGAATCACTTGTGGTATTGAACATGTTTTGAATTTTGTTCCAGGACAAACATAAACAGCATAGTAAAGCATTGGACATGCTCTTTTGCAAAGCCAAATTATGTTTATATATTTTTTGTGGATGGTTACGCCTCACTCCATAGATTTGCTATACAGATTAGAGACATTGGCACAGCAGCATAAGACAAAATATCAGGAGTATGGTTAAAGTCCAAAATGTGGAGCAACACACTGTTGATCTGCTAATCCTGTTTGCTGCCAAAGTTATAACATTTCTGGGAAAGCTTTTTTCTTTCTCTCTGCTTGTTGAAGAAGTAGGGTTGAGGGATTTTTTCTTGTCATTGGACTGTCATGTATAAATTACATTTTCTTCTACAGCGACCCACTTTTCCACACTTCGTCACTCTACAACCTCAAAAATCTTGATAAAGCGTCTAGATTTTATGCAATTGATCAACACAAAGTAACATTTAGTGACACAGCTCACAAATGTTTTTGAACATGGATAAATTAAATAATCGTTACACATATACAGAGTATATTGTTGCTAATCTTTGTAAATTAGCTAGGTCTGGCATTTTCTGAATTGTAGTTTTTACTGTTGGATAACAGTAAAAACTACTGTTATCCAACAGTAAAAACTGTTATCCAACAGGATATTGATGCATATTGCTAGACTTATCACTAAAGTCATCTGATTCTTCCAACAAAACTGTGAATCTTTGCAGCTGCTGCTCTGATCGAAGCTCTTCTTACTGGATCTTTTAGTTGTCCATTTTTTGAAAGTATCAAGTTCAAAAACTACTTCAAACCTAACCAAAGAGTCAAAAACAGGTGTCATATTATATCAGCCTGCATCCAAAATCTCAGTTATCATAAGCATACCATTAGAAGCACTCCACTAATATTGTGGTTCACTATTGTTCTCTGGATAATATAATTTGATCAAGTCTTTTCTAATATTCCATACTACCAAAAAAGTAATAAAGTATGTATCAAATTCAAATCTACAATACTGGTATCATATCAGAAGTGATTTACCATCCAGGTGACCCTTGAAGCACTGTATTTTATTCAAGATTCAATGCACACATGCATGTTTTATACAATCCACACAAATTTGATTCCATTAAAAGCAATTCCTACAACTCAGTATGGGATGCTGGTAAATAATCTAAAGCTGTAATGATTCCTCCAACGACTCGAGTACTTTGATTATTAAAATTTGTCTAGGTAAATTATCTGCTTCGATGCTTCGTTAAATTATGTTTTATCATTATTTGCATTGTACAGCACTCTCACTTCTGCCTCTGACTTGCTGCTTAGTGTTAAGTGCTAACAGCATAACGCCCAATTTTCAAGGTTAGTCTGGGAGAATTGTATTGATTGATGATAATGTTCGGGTTTTATCATTTTTCAGGGAATCAATAAGCATCCTTAAATTGACTGGAGTACGACAAACTTTCTCCTCCCAGAGCTGCTGCCTGGTGGTGGTGAAGAACGCGGCGGGTGCATTTATACAGATGAGCGGATAGACTGAACACAAAGGGCTCCTGCTCTGTAGTTGATGCTTAATGGAAGTGTAGCTTTACTGATGAACCGGAAATTATTTTCATATCATCTTGGTCTCAACAAATGGGTGGCGGAGCGCATCGTGGCAGAACATAGAGAGTAGATGTGTTTCTGTGTGTGATGAACAAACGTGTCAAATCCCGTCACTAGCATGGACACAAAAGCTATCAATGGGCAAGGTGAGAGTTATAAACATTTTTTAAATCCGATTACTCAATTAATTGTAAGAATAATTGATAGAATACTCAATTACTAAACTATTTGTTTACAACAGTTTGCTTTTTCAAAACTGAACTACAATATTTTCCATAGCTACAACAAACAGTATTGGGATCTAAACCACACCACAAGAAACATTTAAGTGTCTCAGATCCATGAAGGTAAATTCAAGGTTTCAAAATGCTGCTTATGTAACCATAAGTCACTGCCTAAAGTTCGCTGATTTGGTGGCAAAGACAATAAGTCACATTGTTGTCCTTTTTTTGTCATTTTCAGAGGAAATATTGAATAAATGTGTGTTCTTTTTAGCTCAAAACCAGATTCACGTAAGGCTGTCCGGATGAGACTTCTTACAGGCAGCCCATACCTTTGATAGTGAAGGTCAGGTTTGGTACCACACATATCTGATGGCAAATCTGTTTACCGGCAACATTCCTTCACCAATAAAAAGCTCATGTTTCAAGCCGTTGCTGGATAGGCCCTCTGTAAAACTCTGGTGGAGTGCCTGCAGAGCAGAGCTACTCAGAGGAAGGCATTCTGCTCACATTACCAGGTCAGCGGCATTGCTTTACTATGTAGCCCACCAGGGAAAGCTTCAAGTGTTAGTTCAAAATACCACTTTAAAGGTTACAGGAAGGGAGCATTGCCATTTTTATTGTCAAGTTCGAGATAAAAATGGAGAATTACTGTACGCTGAGACAGCAAGTGCATAATTCAACACTGCTAAACGGATCCAGATTTTTTCATGTTTGTGACAGCAGCACTGACAGGGGCAATGAGACATGTGAGGGCGCTGTATTGGGTTCCCTTCAGACCCATTTTGTGTCCTCAATTGGTGGCCTTGGACAAAAGGAGCACAGAAACCAGAGCTTGAGGTAGAACTGCACTTTTACTGTGAGTGAGGAAGGCTAGAAGAAAGGAGTCCTTTCTCTGTTCATCCTGGTTAGCTGTACTGTACACCTCAGAGAAGCACTCAACGCTAAAGGGAGATGGGTTGTCTTTGATAAAGGACACCCACACCCAACACACAGACATCCCCTTCAGGCTCATCTTTTCCTTCTAGAGCCCTAAAAAAGGCAGTGCGGCGTTCAAGGGACTTTGTATTGGCGAGAATTCATCTCCTTGCTGAGTCACGACAATCACGTTTGTTTGGCGAAAGTTCAAACTGTGAGGGGATCAGTCGTCTTCATCTCATCTGATACTGCAGGCTTTTTGTGGGAAAAAAAGGACTTTTCATCACCGCCTTTTGTAATTTCAGAGACAGTGGGTGTCGTGCTGACACATATAAACCACTCTGAGTGCATGCAGCTATTGAGACCCGACTTGTTTCAGTGCTTCTTTCACACAACCAGACAATGAAGTGCGGAGATGTTTATAGAAGAAGCCAGCAAGGTGTTGTTCTCATGGCCAAGAAAATGTTCTGAACGGTCCCATAAGGTCTGTGCCTTCTCCAGAAGGCATAAATACATGAACAAAAAGATGAAAATTTGTTCTTTCATACTCTTTTTGGTAACTTTGCTGCACATTTACAATGTCTTTATCACTATTGCATCTTAGCAAGATGGTCTTAGGTTTGAATCTGCCTCAGGTTCTTTCTGCCAGACCTTGACATTCTGTCCTATTTGGTTTTATTTTGAAGCAACATGGAGGTTTGTACGCTCTAAGATATAGGAGTACTTAACTACTTTGTTATAACAAAGTAATTGTAGTTTATTTAGTAATAGAACTAGTTACATAAGTTTCTCAAATATCTTTTGTCCATAGTGAGTGCATAAGAACTCACAAAAATTTTACATAGTCAATTTAAGCTGTTAAATAAATTTTATGCAGATAACTCTCTTGTTGTCACCAAATGGTAGATTTGTACCGTAACTTTAGATTGAAACTTTGTTTTAATCAAAAGTTATGGTGGAGAAGATGTTTTGTGATGAAAGTACATCATTATGCAGTCCAGACAAACATTGTTCTCAGTATGTAAAAAAAAAAAAATAATAATAAGGGTAACGTAATTTCTAAATTCAATTCAGAAAGTTTAACTTGAATACTGGTTCAAAACTGATCTACCTGTTGATCAGTTTATAATCCTAAGAATTAAATGAATTACAATGCATTTTTGTTTTGAGTTAACTTTTTCTCCGGGTGAACAATGAAGTCAGCTAAACTGAATTGAAATACACCACTTAATTGGAGACTATGTCTGAAAAGTGATATGAACAGGCTGAAATTCTTAAACATTTGCATCAGACAGCATATGGTTGTTGATTTGAAGTGATGTTTAAGCTGTTTGTAATAAATCTCATATTACTAAGGCAGTTGGCAGTTCCATGTGCTGCAAAAGGTGCCAATTTTTCCACTTGAGCACCTCCCTGTGTTGGTCCAAAAAGAGAGAAACTTTTTATTGTTGTGAAAATTCAGCAGTAAACGGCCTCTAAATCGTAAGTTGTAAATGGCTTGTGCTTGTATTGTGCATTAGTGAGTCCGGAGGACGCCCAATTCTAATTTAGCTATTCAGTTTCTACCCATAAAAATTGCAACCTGTTGATAATTAGAAAACCGTTTTTTCTCAATAAAGCCAAAGGAGTGTGATATGGAAGATATTCACACAATGATAAAGTCTGTGTTCTTGCAGACTTCCTAAATCTTAAGATTATGGAGCTAATTACTGGCATTCCTTTAGGAACTTACAGACTTCGGCTCTAAACGTGACAGCTTAGGAGAACAGTAGGCTCCTTATACGCCACTGTAGCAGACAAACAACATGTTGTTCTGTCCCACAAGTAGGACGTGAACCATGCATTGGATATAAAATAATGTTGCAGACAAAAACCTTTTTCAGGTAAGGTATGTATGCCTACCTGCATCAAAACACTGAGCTGCTTTGGTGATCATCTTCCAAATGGAATATTAGGTAACCTTGACACTGACATTGAGCCCCAGGCACTGCATACAGACTGCAAACTTTGTTGGGTACAAACTATAAAAGATTTGTTTTTTAAACAATTATTTTAGTATTCGAGTATTCTATTGATTATACTGATGATTAATTGAGTAATGAATAAAAATTTGCTAAAATACAATAATGGTAAATTTTTTAAATAGGATATGAAGATCAACTCAAATTTCATATTTTTACATCACAACAATTACTTTTGTGTTGTTTAGAAAACTAACTAGTAACAATAATAGCTCACTTTTTAAGTTAACCTGGACAAAAAGTTTACAAAAATCTGAAGTTATATTCAATCTGAAAATAAAGAGGCAGGATCACAAAGACACTTGTAAAAAATTTTTGATTCTTCACTCTTTAGTTTATGTATTCATTTTCAATCCACTTAACAGACAAACTCTCACTTTGCACAGTCATTTGTAGCTTCTATGTCCATGTTAGTGATGGGATTCGGCTCCTTTGTCACACAGAAGCACAAAAAATGGCAGCTATGTACTGCCACGGTGCGCTACGCCACCCATTTGTTGCGACCGGGATGAAAAGAAATTTATTTTCTGGTTCGTCCGTAAAACTACACTTATTTTAAGCATCAACTATGCCAGAGTCACTTGCAGTGTTCAGTCTATCTGATTCCCTGTATAAAAGCACCCGCCGCGCTCTTCACCACCACCAGGCACCAGCTCCGGGAGCAGAAAGGCTGCGGTGCTCCAGGCATCGCACCAGTCAGTTAAAGGATACTTATTGGTCCACCGCAAAACTATAAAAACCCGGACATTATCATCGATCAATGAAAAGCCCCCAAACTGAGGGCTTTTCATTGGACGTTATGCTGCCAACACTTAGCTTCTGTCAACAACTCAGAGGCGGAAATAAGAACACTGTACAATGCAAATAATCACCCGGCTGGAACATGGTGTGCTAAATAACAAACCTAATTTAACAAAGTTTCGAGGCAGATAATTTTGCTCCAGGAATTTTAATAATTGAGCTACTTGAGTCATCCGAAGAATTGTTACAGCCCTACTTTTTTTATTTACTTGCACTAATCAGCATTCTGATTAACAGAGATAATTAGGAATAGGTGTCAAAATGATCAATAGCACTAAAAAGAGAAGTATTATCGATGGAAAAAACACAATTAAACAGTTGTTATATGTCTGTTTTTCCCTCTGTAAACATTTTCCTGTTACTTAATGAATGCGTTTTGGAAAACGCCTTTTTAGCCCCAGTTAAACACACCGTTTTGAGTCAGACAGCAGACACAGTGACCTGATTCATGCTTGTTGGTATGAAAATGAGAGGGTCACAACCACAAGCAAGGACAGATGTAATGGTGCAATCTGGGCCAGTTTCTTTCATCTACTGTATACTTACTTTAGTGTGAAGAAATTATTACCCTAATTTGAAAGACGCATTCGAAGCTGTTTGCTGGAGCGGAACATCCTTTGTAATTACATGGATTTTCTAAAAACCTGCAACCCCAGGCAGGAGTGGTGTGAGTAAGGCAGTTGAGGTGTCAAAAGAGGCTGGTAGTGTTTATCATTCCACTGACTTTCCAAAATATTGACATAATTGGAATTAAGATGCACTTTTTTTAATTAAATATCACATCTGGAATCCATGCCATTTCAGGTCATTGAGTAGATTTATAAACTTTTTGGAAACTTCCAACTCCCTTTTAAAATAACTGCTCGACTGATGTCACTTCATGTATTTTCATATTTGTCTTTTCTTAAAATTCCAAATGCCTTCGTAATTATAGTGTAGCATTTATGGTTTTCAACCATGTACTTATGTTATTATCAACATGGCAATTAAGGAATCCAATCGTTTTAGAACGACGGCCACAAGAAAGCGCTGAATTTCTCCCAGTTTTTCCCCTCCCAACAACAGCTTGAGTGGCATTAGCAACAAAACAGGCGAAAAGGGAGATCTTTATTTCAGCAATTTACAGCCAAAGTTCAGTTAAATTAAACACACAGTAAAGAAAACACATTTAATTTCTGGAGATTCAACATTTTCTGCTCTACTGAGAGGTTAAAAACAAAAATTTTTTGATTACCCCCCACAATTAAAACTTGTGTTTCTTCTGTGTCTTAGTGTATGTTTTTTTTACACTGTTGCAATGAAATATTTATTTATTTTAAAGTTTTTTATAGAACATTGTGAGGGACGCCAATAAATGTGTCCCAATGCATTTTATCCAGATATTGGAATAGTTTTCTAAATATTACCCTTCACATATAAATGTTTCCATATCGTTCAATACTCCAATCAACATGCTTTATTTTGAAACTGTTGTGTTTGTAAAAATTTGACATTAAACACATGCAGTTCACAGGCCTAACAAATTTTACTGGACGATAAATTGTCGCGATAAATGATAATATTGTTGCTTTGAGACAACTTTCAAGCAATATAACGGTAAAGGCAAAACACGTTTGCAAAGATTAATAAACTTTAAATTTTAGTGAACATTTAAAACTGGAACTTTAAATATCCAAATAAACAACAGAAAAAATTAAAATGAATTATTAAGTCTTTGTAAACAAAATTGCCCTTCAAAAAAAGAGATAGCTAAGACCAAAACGACAGATTGAAGACTTTTATCATCCAGTTTTTGGTAGAAAGAGAAAAATGACAAATCATGCAAATGAAAATGATTGAATTTGTTTTAATTTATCATGCGATTAATTGATTTACTGTTTATTGCCACTTAGTAGTCCATTCTTTTGAGTGAGAACAGTATTTGCTGATTTTGCAGAAATTTGATTGATATAATTAGGCAGTAAACAGATAAAAACTGCATTATTTGATTGATAGCATAATATTTAAGCACATTTAGTGTTTAGTCTAAAATCTAGAGGGCCACATAAAAAGCTACGGCGGGCCAGATTTGGATCAAGGACCTTGAGTTTGACACATGTGGGGTAAACCATGATGAGGATCTTTGCAATTCAAGTTTAATTTTAAAAAATAAGGGAGAAAATTGAAGAATAAAAGACTTGGGAATCACTATCTGCTTCATTACAATAACATCCATGTGTGCGTGTTTATTTTATGCACCTGTAGAGGCATAAAAAGGCGTCTTTACAAAAACATCTGTTCTTCCTGATGGGTTTAGCCAAATAAAAGGAAGAGAAAGTTCCTCTCCTTCGGCTGGATGCAATTAGAGTCCAATCTGAGAGGCAAAAGGTGGTAGGAATGTCAGAAATGCCCATTTTGACCAGACTGTGGCTGCACTAGCCAGATGTGATTGTGCTCAGTTCGCTTTGGTTCTGCCACAAATTGCCTGGCTAATAATTGCTGGCGAATGCCGCAGCTGCAGGGTGTTCCAAGTGGTGAAAGCCTGCAGTGAGGAAACCCAGACACCACACCCCAATAAAACACAAAGGTTAATCTATACGCAGAACAACCTGCAGACTCACAGCGTTCTGTCTCAATGGTGGATTTAATTCATAATGCATATCAACAGTTTCTGATATGGGTGTTATGGGCTCTCTTGTCTTGTTCAGTTAGTTTTTAGAGTGTGTTTGCTAGTTTTAATTTGTCATTATTAGTTGTATATTGTTCAGTTTTTGTTGAGGTAAGAAGTTTGAGTTTTTTCATACTTTAGCTAATTTTTAGGTGCAGAGTTATTGTGTTGTGTGTTTATAATATAGTTCCCCATTAAATACAGGTTCTATTTATTTCAGTTAACCAAAACGTTTTCTCAATTTCAGTTTTTGAAATTACTGGAACCTTAAAAGCCACACGTGTCAAACTCAATTGGGCCTGCCGTAGCTTTTTATATGGCCCTCTAGATTCTAGACTAAACATTAATTTTGCTGGAATATCATGTTATCATTCAAATTAATGTGGTTTTTATCTGTTTACTGCCAAATTATTTCAATCAGTTTCTTGGGGAATATCGTGGAAATTCATGCAAAGTCAACAGATTGAGCCAAAATCTGGGAGTTTATTGCAGATATTTCTCAAAAATAGTCAAAAACATTCTTACTTGTACTAAACAGCTGCCTCAGCTTTAATTGATATCAGATTATAGTCCGTGATCTTTGCAGCGAGGAATAAAATGTCACATTTACCGCCATAAATAAGCCCAAATATTTCCAAATTAGAACCACCAACACTTTGATTTTTATTGCAAAAAAATCCTGGAGGGACTGAAAAGATGTTCAATAATATTATTTAATTTTAGGAATTCATTGATATGTTAACAGTTTGTGATCAGGTTTGATCAATACATTCTGGCCCTTTAAGAGCATTCATGATCTGGATTTGGCCCAAAATAAAAACCCCTGAAATAAACGCTACCAAATCTGAAAAGGTGAAATGTGGTCAGGTATTTATTGAAATATTAATGGAGATGTATGAATTTATTTGAGCTTGCAGGTAAGTAGATTAGATATAACTGACAGTAAATTGAAATGTTAGCACCCAGTTGTTTTGTAAAAAAGCTTTAAATGGATCATAACAACACAATTTTTATTTGACCTTAACGTCCGTAATGAGTGTGTGCCATTATGAACTGGTTGACTGTTGACCTTCTCTTTTCTGCTATGGCTCTGAGTTTATTACATGATAATCTAAAGTCTTTGTTTCAGTTACCATTTCTTTTACTGTGTATCCTAAGTATCTTGTTTACAAGGACACAATTGTAAAAATTGTACTTCAAAATGCTAACAGCCAATTTGATTTACTAGTTCCCACAGTAATTATCCATTAGCAAAAGAGGATATTTGGTCTTATAAAGTCGTATATTCAACTTGGTCGTTTTGGGATTTCCTGGCAAAGATCAAGCTGCAATCACCACACAGGGCTTTGAGTCTGAGCAATGAAGCAACATATGCAATTTGCGGTTGAAGTCATTGGTCTCAATCTGATCCTCTGAGATGGTGGCAATTAGATGTTGCTTGTTGTGCTCTCTTGGAATAAACCCTGAAGCAGACACATTGGTCTGCAAACTTCAGACAAAAACACAGAAAACGTACAACTCTGAGTTCAGGTTGGTTTCGATGTGCTAAGGGCTTCATTGGTGGCCATTGGAGGGAGTCAGATATCTACCAGTCCTACATTAGCACAGAGTTCCAGGTCAACTGGAGGTGTTGGTAGCTTATAACAGTGGAGTCAGGCTCATTTAAAAAGTCTAAATGTGAGTTTTTATCACTCGCTGTATAGATTGTGGACTATAATCTGACATCAGTCAAAGCTGAGGCAGCTGTTTGGTACAAGTAAGAGAAAGTGTGCAACAAACTACCAGTTTTTAGCTCAATTTGTTGATTTTGTGTGAATTTCCACGATAATTCTCCAGATACTGGAGGGTCTGATTGATATCAATTGGCAGTAAACATATAAAAACTACATTGATTTGATTGATAAAATAATATTTAAGCTCACTTACTGTCTTCTCTAGCACCTAGGGCCACATAAGAAGTTGTGGCGGGCCGGATTTGTCCCACGGGCCTTCAGTTTGACACATAAGGTTTATTTAAACTGGTGAATTTCTTGGCAAGCATCTCTTTTTCAAGCACATCTCACACAGTTTCAATTGTGCTGAAGCTGGAGTTTTTATGTTGACATTCATAATGAAAAAAAGACCCTGGCATCACATTCAACAAAGTGTTTTGTAAAGTTGCACATCAACAGCAATAATTTGGGCTACTTAGCCTGTAAATGCATTTTGTTTTGTTCATGTTTCAACCTAAATCAAGCTAGATATTTAGTTTACAAACTAAAAATTAGCTCCAAGCTAAAATATAGTTAGCAAACTAAATATTTAGCTTCAAACCAAACATTTATTCAGCAAGCTAGAAGGTAAAACCAAAACCTGGTGTTTTGGTTTTAACTTAAGACTTTTTAGTTTGGATATTCAAAATGTCTCTCTGTTTAAATATTCACTAAAATTTAAAGTTTATAAATCTTTGAGAATTATTATTGCATTATTAAGCCTTTATCATTATATTGGTTGAACATAAAGCAACAATATTATCGTCTATCGTGATAACTTCTGGGACAAATTATCATCCAGTAAAATTTGTTATCGTGACAGAAATACATGTAGCTCTGAGCTAAATTTTTAGTTCGAAATAAATAGTTTTGTTTGCTAGCTAAATATTTAGCTTCCAAATGGAATATTTAGTTAGTTATCAAACTAAATATGTAGATTGGAGCAAAACGTTTAGTTTACAAGAAAAATATATATTTTTTTTAACATTTATAAGTAAATGAAAAACATGGTGAAAATGTGGAGCCACATTTTGTTGTAAGACGCTAAATAACCCAAATTATTGTAGTTCTCTGTATATATGCCAACTGAAGCCCATAATTGAAAGATTTGTGTTATTTCAAATTTGTCCTATGTGACCTTAAAACTTCCCACCAGAAGACTTTTGGCTTTTCCATGTGGGAAACTGCAAATTGTAGTCAAGCTGGAAGGTGACAATTTTAGAGAGGAAATTGTTTTTTTTTGTTGTTTGTTTTTTTTTGGTGAGTCTCCTCTCAGTTTATGGTGAAGTAAAACTTGATCTACTGTGAAAAGACACTGAAATTTGTTTAGGAACTACCAACCCTGCACTGACCAGGAAATTGCCCACAGAAGGATTTTCCAAATAATCAGTGACCCCAAACTCTAAAGAATAAATCAAGCTAGCATCTACTGAAATTTTGTGTCATAAAACCAAAGATAGTTGGATGAAAGAATAAATCCAAACTTGTGCATCTCAAAATTGTCACTTAAACATTTCACCCCAATAAAAATAACATGATAGAAGCAATTGATCTATTCCTTAACATACACTCTAAGCTATATCCACATGTTATTGCTAATTAAATAAGTCCAAAATTTAAAATCTTTTCCGGTATAAAATATGCAAAACTCTGGAATTTAAAGTGGCATATATATTCTTTTTTTCACCATGAATTTAGGCGATGAATGCTGACACTGTTATCAAGCCACTTTCTATTATTTGTCAGATTAAGACCATTTTCTTTCTGTTTAAAAATGTCTCAACAACGTGCTTTCAGAGCAGAGTGTGAAAGAAAACCTTTTAGAGCCTTTGTGGTATCCAATCCAACCTCAATGCCAAGAATTTCCATACAACACACACGACTCACAAATGTCAGCGTACACAGAAAACAGGCCACTAATCGTCTTTTGTCACCCAGCAACATTCCTGATGTCCGCTCCCAGCAACCGGGACTTAAGGAAAGATGGGGATTTAGTTTGACAGCCGTGTCGCGGAGTTTAGTGCTTCTCAGGGCGGGGCGGACCGCCTGCGGACCGTGTTTAGGTGCCAAAGACTCAAACATGGTGATTCTGCTGAATATCAAAACAAGGTAACAAGTTTGATTAATGAACTCGGCTGCTTTTTTCAACCAGTCTGAGGCGAAACTGACAGCTGAAAGACGTATCTACGGGGTGGGACGACAATGCCGAACCAGAATCCATTCTTTGGGCCAACCATTCATTCTTTTGGTCTTCAGATTCAAGTTCATGGATGTCAAGAAGCTTTTCTATTTCGTTTTAGATATTCTTTATAAAGCATTGTTAAATTAAAGCACAAAATATTCAATAATAAATGCTTTATTGTAAAGATTAGAATGAAAATAAATAATTTCTCCTTCATGTTGAGGAAACATTGCACATATTCTCTAATGCTGACATACAAGATTAGAAATTTTTCACACTTTTGGCAGATGTGAAATTATTTTCTTTCAACCAAGAATTACCAAAAGATGCAAAATATGGCATTTTTGTTTTAGCCACAGCATAACACAAACCAATTCCAGATAGATGCAGTTTTTCACCTTTTGAGTTGTTGTTAAGTTTCCAATTAATAAGCTAATGCTTATAATCTACATTTTAATACTTTTACAAGTATTTTATAGTACTTTAAGTACAGATTCTACAGAGATACAAGGCAGTTTAGGACAGAATGTAAACACTGGAAATAACTAAAGTCTAAGGTCGCAACCACATCAGGAAAATCCGGGTCGCTACTTTCAATTTAATCTGTCCTGCATGAGCGGAAGGTCTGTATGGCAAGCTCATTTACTACTTAATCCACAAAAATAAATGCACCGATTTCTAATTCCTGCTAAATTTTTACATTAAGGTGAGCTTTCTCCTAGAAATGTATCACTTTCAGGAAGACTGTTCTTGGAAAAATGACAGCTGAGCTAGCTGAAATGTTCATGTTGTGTATAAATGTGCATACTTTTGTACATCTTTAAGTATATTTGTCAATAGAAAGAACTGATTTGTGGATGTTTGTTCTAAAAATCCTCCATTTCTTTCCATAAGCAAGCGTGTCTTCAGCTATGACATGCTTCACAAACACTAAGTGAGGATTTCAGAGTTTTCTGATCACATGTACCTTTATTGCACGTGTCAAACAAACTGCCATATCGCACATTTCTACTCCAAAGTGCCCTCTCTGAATGAGCTAGCAGTGCTAATAGCTAATAAGAAAATACCGTGTTTTCCCGAAAGTAAGACAGTGTCTTACTTTCTTTTTATCCCCAAAAGCCCCACTATGTCTTACTTTCGGGGTATGTCTTATATTGGGAAAGAAATTGTCGAATTTTTTGTTTTAACCATAAAATTAACATTTATTAACGCGCGGTGACGTATGGAGAGGGGGACGGCGCAGGCGTGGGCAGGAGGCGGCGCTCATTTGGATCAGACGGAGGCGGCAGACGCGGTGACGTATGGAGGGGGGGCGGCGCGGAAGTGGGCAGGAGGCGGCGCTCACTTGGATCAGACGGAGGCGTCAGACGCGGCGACGTATGGAGAGGGGGACGGTGCGGACGTGGGCAGGAGGCGGCGCGCAGCTAGATGAGAGGTGTTTCCCCGAAAAGTAAGACATATGTCTTACTTTCGGGGTACGGCTTATATTAGCCGACCCCCCTGAAACCCCCGATACGTCTTACAATCGGGGGTGTCTTACTATCGGGGAAACACGGTAGTGGCTGTGCTGCATCAAAAAAAGTACTTTTAAAATTAACATTTTAAGTATGAGTTCACTTTTTATGCTTTTGTGCTGCTTCGTGTCTTTCGTGGGTCACAGGATATATTTTAGAGGTCAACGTCTTTTCAGCAGGTTTTCTGAATAGCAGAGCTGAAAATTCGACGTAGTCAACAAAAACTTTCTGCTGAGGTCTTAGATATCGTTTTTCTCTGTTTGGTGCTATAATTGCCCATTTCATTTCATTTCCAAAACAGTTCGGATCCTTTCATTAGAGACATAGTCTGCTGAAAAACCCAAAATAAGCAGAGGTTTCCTGATTAAAAATAGCTAGAGCATAGTTTAGCTAGCCAGCAGAAAGGCTGCTTCATGTTAAACTGCTAGTGGCTATTCCTGTCACTTCTCCACAGGGTTCGGATAAACACGTCCATTCTGCAGTCTCGAAGACATAGTTAAGAGACCACGATTATAGCCTTGGGAGTGTTGTATAAATATCTCCTCTGGGAGCTAGCTGTGTCCTGACAGCCGCAGTTCCTGTTCCCCGTTTCTATTTAACATGTTTCCAGCTATTTTTCTCTCTCAGGCTTGTTGACCTGTAAAGCGAACTGTTTCTGCACGTGCTGAGAGTTTCCCTTTTCCTAAAAGTAGGCCTGCTCAGACAGTCTGGCTCCGTGGCTGTGGTTCTGTCTTATATGAGCAAAGGAGCTATGTTTATTCTTTCTAGTCACCTTTACATATTCATTCTTTCCTGGATCTTCAGAAATATTCAGTTGTTTAGCTGTACAGGCTAAACAGAAGCGATTATAGAACGTGTCAAACTCAAGACCCGTGGACCAAATCCGGCCCGCCTCAGCTTTTTATGTGGCCCTTGAGATTATAAACTAAACACAAAGTGTGATTAAATATTATGTTATCAATCAACCTTCCAAATTATATCAATCAGTCCCTCCAGTTTCTTGAGAATTATTGTGGAAAATCAGCAAATTGTGCTAATAATTGGAAGTTTACTGCAAATTTTCCTCAAAAATTGTCAAAAACGTTCTTAATTATACTAAACAGCTGCCTCAGCTTTAATTGATGTCAGATTATAGTCTATAATCTATTCGGCGAGTAATTAAAAGTTGCATTTAAGGTCATAGATAAGTGCAATTATTTCCAAATTAGTACCACAAAGACTTTGATTTTTATTGCAAAAAAACACAAAAAGAATCAGGAAATCCTGGAGGGACTGAAAAGATGTTACAGTATTTTTCGGACTATAAGCCGCTACTTTGAACCATCCGGTTTTTACCCTAGTGCTGCTTTTCTGTGAATTTTTCTTCAGCCACCAGGGGGCTCTTTAGCAGGAAGTGAATCATTGGAAGTCAGAATTGGAAATCAAAGAAGAAAGAGCTAATTTTCAAGCACATGCTAGCAGCAGGCTCGACAGAGAAATGTCTTCAAACTCATACCGCCTCATCACGGAAACAAGATGCAGGAGTTCATATGATTCCGTTTTTAAGTTGAAAGGCTATTGATCTGTTAGTACTGGAGGGAAATAGAGCCGCTGCATGTAAGCTCTGCATGAACGAATCCATGGATTGGCGTTGAAGACAGAGGGCTACGTTCTTAATAAATCTGCTGGATTAATTAAGGACGAGAGTGGCGGAGACATCAGTGGCTTATAACCTGGTGCGGCTTATACATGTACAGTTTGTGAACAGGTTTCATCAACACATTCTGGCACAACTGGCCCTTTAAGAACGTTTATGATCTTGATTTGGCCCAAAACAAAAATGAGTTTGACACCGCTGCTTCATAGCCTCTTCTCAACAATAAAGGATTGCAGCTTTTGGGGGTCAGTATGTACCTGAGCAGCAGCACAGGGGGACACATTACAGGTACAAATATTTTATAAAAAAGCAAAAAAAAAAAAAAAGGTTTCTTTGCCAGGTTTCAGTCTGCAGCTACAGCCGTGAAATCCTAGAGGAAAAACAATGGGAAGCGGCTGAGCAGCGAATGTGGTCGACAGAAGGAAAGCCACCCTTGTCCTTTTCATGTGGTTTCAAGCTGTCCCACTGGCAGCCAGCTGCTTGTTGATTTACACCACAGCAGCAATTCACAACGCAAACACACCCCAGACAAATAATTATGTCAACTTGGCTCTTTTGGGTTATTAAAGAAGCCAAAGTGAAAATATTTACCACAAAGGCCAACATTAGTGTAATGCAATACAAGAAATGATAGTAGGTGAACCGCAGTGACGGATCTACTGCAGTGCATGAGCGAAGGGAGGCTTTGGGAGTATCAAGCTTTACAAGTTCAATAAAGTGGTGCAAGTAAAATAAAAATAAAAATTTACACCAATGTTTAATCTTAACTTCTGAGGACTGGCTATGCAAGGTGTTAGCATTTATGCTCAATTCCTTGTACAGTTCAGGACAAACTAATACACAAAAATTAATGATTTACAACAAAAATAAGATATACAGATGTGTCATATTTTTGAATATTTTTTTGGTGTCTTTAACTTTCAATGCTAAAATCACTGTTGATTTAACTGTTTAACCTGCAGTCTTAGCGTGACGCTCGGGAAGAGCGCAGCAGATGTCACGGCCGGCTAACATCATACAGATGTGCGCTATGTACAAGATGTTTTGACACAAAATATCTTTTTTTTCTCTACAATTTTGTTAATAGTATATAAAAACTCCAAAAATTATTCTTTTCTTTTTTATTTAAAGGAAAATCTCAAGGTTTTCTTGAGATTTGCATATACCTTGCATATAGCCATATAGCTGCAGGTGCCCTTGAGAGCCAGTGACGATTAGTTAATCCTCTATAGTTTTTTTTTGTTTTTTTCTGAGATCACATTGGAAAATGCGCCACTACTTGCTGATTGGTGCTCTGTGTCGAGCAGTGAAAGTTCAGACCCTCAACGCACCTCCACATAGACTGAATGTAAACCAGACGTGCCTCAAAAAGCGCTTAGTGTGAATGCGCCATAAGACAAGCTCTTCAGTGTGTGAGGATATTGCTGTAAATGCTCAGTCAAATCACCTGGACCTGCTGTTTCAAACAAAAAAGCTCAATCAGCTCAGGCTCATTTGAGTTCAGAGAGGGAAACTGGATCCCCGCGTCATAACAGTTTTAGTTTGAGGGTTGTTGTTGTTTCTTTTTTTAAAGCTCTTTATGCTTTAAGTTTTTGTCCTTCATCTGTTTCTAAGTTTAGAACTGGCTGTGGCCCTTTGGGTGTATATAAAAACAAACGTCTGTAACTTTAGGAAAGTTCTAGGTTTGAATCCCAGTCAGGATCTTTCTGTGGGAAGTTTTCTTGTGCACTGATTGTTACATTAATTTGCCACTCTAAATGTAAAAAACAAACAAACAAAAAAACACATTTTCCATATTTTTCCATATTATAAAACTGAGCAGACTATTTGCCACAATGAACATTGCTATATTAGTATACAGTTTTGTTTTTGCACCTGTGCTCCACTGAAAATGTTACCAAGTATTTTGGTCTAATTTCTAGTAGACTTGAACTAAAACCAAACTCCCTTACAAGCTACTTTTCAGCAACATATAGGAGCTTATTTTAAGTCAATAATCTCTTAATATTGGAGAAAAAGTGCTATTTTTGCTAGATTATTTCACTTATGACATGGTAAAAATGTAATCTTTATAAGTGAAAAAATGTCCCAGTGGAACTAGTATTGTTTTTAATTAATGTTAAGGAATTACATTCTTAGAAAAGCTCCTATATTTTGCCGAAAAGTTACTTGTAAATTAGTTTTGTCTTATTCAAAGTGTTCAAAGATATCTGGATTAGAAACTAAACCACTTGGTAAGATGTTGTGCTGCTTTCATGTTAATAATGACAAACTAAAAAAGTCTGTGTCCTTAGTTTTTTAACTCAACATTATTAAAAAAACTAAATAAATAAGTTTCCTGCCACAAGTTGCCTTAGTTTGAATGTTGCACGGTTCCATTTTTAATTTGTTTTCTTTTTGTGGGTTTTTTAAATAAAGGATCAAATGACTATTTGGACATTTCATTATAATGCTCCATAAGTGCTCAAACATGGATAAAAGCATTTTGAGTGCTCTCTTCTTAAAACACCATAAACGAAAATATTAGAAAAGAGTACAGCTAGATGAGGATGTGGCTGGTTTGTATTTATTTTTTATACATCTAATTCTTATGAAAACACTCCGGCTTTAAAAGGACATGTGCTAAAAATCTTCATATCTACACTTCAAATGGCCAAAACATGTTTCTTTCCAAATAAAATTGGAAACACGGAGCCAGCTCTGCAGCTTACTGATGCACGACTACAAAGGCTACACTGGGGATTTAATACGATGCAGATCTCCAGTGTCTATGCGAGAAGGATGGGAACAGTCAAACTTGGCTGCTGCTGCTATTTCTTTTTATCTTCCCTCTAGACTGCAATGATATTTTACCTCCTCTGAGAATCCATAAACCAGAACAATGACATCTTGTCATCTCAGTTTTTTACAATATTTGCAAAAAGAGTTTGAGGTAGAGATTAAGTGAATGTGTAATTTCTTAATGCTAGAAAACATCTCTGCTCATATGTGTAAAATTTAGATTATGAATGACATGAGAACATTTAAAAATCTACTATTGCTGGTAAGTTTTCCATCTAGCAGTGCAAACTCTGTCCAATCAATCAATCAATCAAGTTTATTTCAGCGACGAAGCAGTTCAAAGTGCTTTACATCATAAAAACATGAAAATACATAGCAGTCACCAATTGTCAAGTGTCAACGTTACACGTCAGATTATTGATTAATGTTTCATTTATGATATTTCAACAGGTACGTTTTGAGTTTAAAGGAAATCTGTGTTTCAACTGGTTTACAATTTTCTGGAAGTTTGTTCCAGATGTTCAGTTCTCCATGTTTGGTTCTGGTTCTGAAGATGTAGAAATGCATTTTATCAAGTTTAAATCTAAAAAAATTTATTTGCAACAAGCCTTTAAATTAATTCAAAAGTTGTAAACGGATTAAGATTTCTGCGTGTGTTGGCATGAATCTCATTTTCAACATGAAGGAATCAAACGTTTGACTCGCTGCAGAACGTGATGGCACGTCGAAAAGTTGTTGAACCATTTGATTCATATGTGTTGGACCAGTCATTGCTTTTAATGACTGGAATTGGAGACCTCCTACTTTGAACAAGTTTGTCCATCACATCCCACAGATAATTGATTGGACTGATGGTACGTTCACTCCAGTCGAGTTTCGCGAGTCAAAAACGCATCCAGTGTGTTTGCACTTTGAATTCTAGACATTTTGCTCCAGGCGATTGTCGAACGTGCTAAAATCGCTCTAGTCGGGCCTTAAGAGGAGACTGCTTCGCATACGTATCCTTCAAACTCTTCTGCCGTTTCTTGCATATTTCATATTTCGGAAAATGCACCACTACGCCACATAGCAGAGTCTCTCGTATTGGTTGATGGTCCGCGTTGAGTGGCGAAAGTTCAGATTTTCTAACTCCAACATTGGATGGGGGAAATGCTCAAAATGCTTCAAATCGCACAACGCCAGACCCCCGACGCGCCTCCACATAGACTCTGAATGTACACCAGAAGTGCCTGATGCTCAAATCGCATTTGGTGTGAACGCAGGAAAACCTCATGACCATTTGGTGGCCAAATCAACAACTCAAACTCAACAATAAATCCATTTCTCAACCATTTTTGCTTTGCAAATAGGGTGTGTTTAGGAATACAACTTCCATAAAATAGTGCAAAGCGTCTCCAACAATGCTTATGTCTAGATCTGCTTTAAGGCGGTCAAAGCTATAAATCTTTACACTCTGTAAAGATGTAGAATCGGTATAAATCCTTTGTTTTGCCCCGTGGCCTCCTCCACTAAACGGCGTCATGCACATGTTGCAGGAACACCTGCTCACCTTTCAGAGCCTTCCGCCTGGAGACATGCATGAAGTGAGACGAAGAATATTTCAACAACTTAGCAAGTGGGCAGTGGCCCTGCATTCTGCAAGAAATCACAGTGTTGCCCTGTGGCTACGTACTGTCAGCTGCTGGTTGTGGTTTTGTCACGTGCGTAGGAAAGATTTGTGTCCAATAGAGTTCAGAGCACACTCCTGAGCAGAAAGCAACACTGTGTGAAGCTTGCAAAGGCTTCACTAAACAGAGAAGTCTCAGTACTCTTGTGGTGTCGTCATACATACACTGACATTAACAACAATTTTCCTGTCTTCCTGTGACACTCGATGTATTCAAAGCATGTTCTCTGGGCGCAGAACATTAAGAATCAACGGCACAGAAAAACACACTTCCCAAACAATCTGGAGAATAAAAGTCTTGTCCAAGTCAAGTGAATGGAAGTGAGTGGATTCCTGCTTTTCATTAGCATCTCCTCACTCACCGCCAACTACAACCACACTTCCAAATGCTGCTTATCCCTATGCGATCCCTGCAGAGATCGCACCTCGGGGTTCGAATCTGAGAAAAGAAAACAAGCGCAGCAAGGAGTCTGAACAACAGAACAGGACAAACTAGGCGCAGGAAGCTGAGCAGACACAAAGAACAAAGCGCTGCAGGGAGGTACGCCACATTAGCAACATGTCTGTCCAGCCAGAGTCTGGCAACACAACCTGAAACAGGCCAGGTGTGCATCTGGGGATCTGGGGAGTCGATGTTGTTGTTGTAGCTGATAATAGTTTACAGACTGTACAAACTCTGCAATAATCTGCTGTAAGTAGTGTTTTTCTTAAATGTCACCAAGATCACTGTAAAGTAATACAGCTTAATTTTAAGTCATCTAGTTCTGCTATGTTTGACATGTTTAATTAGGACCAATTTGTCAGAAATCACTTGACAGGTTGTAGAAAGACGTGTATTTCAGGTCCTAAGAGGCTTTTTGCTTCTTCTTTGATAGTTATTATAAGTATTTTGTTCCCAAATGGGATTAAATTAAATATTCTCTCATCAGATGGATACCAACTACACTACTTAGAGCACTAGACTGACATTATTTAACCTTTTCAGTTGTGCCCTTTTCCATGGGACTAAAAGTCAACATTTTCTCTGCAGTGTGAATGTAGTTTAATCTGGTTTTTCTATTTAGAAGAAACAGTCTTGAAAAGCTGCACCCTCCTGGATGACGGCCTGATATCTTGCATAAAAACGATTTTGATCATTTTAAATCAATACAATATGAATTAAAACTTAATCTCTCATTACTCTGGCATTTCGCAAACAGAGAAATGTCTTAAGCTTTAAATTCAGAGGCACAAGGGCTCCCAGTAATTTGAATAATTTGAAAATAAACAATGAAATTTGTACAGATGCTTCACTTAGAAGTGGAGAATCTATTATCTAAAAGAACAGAAAAGATGAGCACTCGAGCCTTTTAACTAAAACCACACCACAGAAAATTGAAACTGAATTAAAAAAATAATACTAAAACCAACACAGAACTAATTATAATCAGACAGAAGATGTTGCGTGCAATGGCAACAGTTATAATTGAATATATCTGTGCTTTGCATGTGCTAGACTTTAAATGGATAACAAATGGCTCTGCAAAGGCATGCCGAACTTTAGCGCAAGACGCCTTGTAATTAAGTTTTAATGCTTGTCCAAAAAGTTTAGTATCACAATCATCTTTAAGGCAACATGGCCAACGTCTTGCGAAAGACGAAGATTTATTTAAAGTCTCACATAGTTCAAATGAAAGCCATAAAACAAATGTTATGTATCCTTTTTGAAATTGAAGCAGTCTGGAAAGAAAATATATATTTTTTTGTTTTTTAAAGGGAGGAACACCAATCACAGGATTTAAAATGTTGGACGCAGATTCAAGACAGCAAAAACTTTTGGATAAGCAGAGCTGTGTTTTTGCAAATACTGCAGCACATGAGTGAAGACTGAAGCAATGGTTTGAGCAGCTTCAGTGTGATATTGTTTGCCAATATCATAATGTTCTGACAGACAAGTGCTCTGCAGATTTGCAGTAAAAATCGGTCATAAACGTGTCATCACTGACTTTACTCACAGTCAAGAATATGAATTGGAGCATTGATGTTTTACAAAAAAACACCAACCAGATGAAGACACAACCTAAGACCGCACTGTGGCTCAGTAGTCCACTAGGAAAGCATCATGTCAAATTTATCACACACAGAATGACAGTAATTTGAGTCAGCACATAAAGAATTGTGTCATTTCTTTTGATACTTGTTCAGATTTAAACATTGCAAATGATGTTAATCTGCTGAACTTACACAGCTGTATTTACCCAGAATGCCCTGCTCTGTAGTCCACTTCCTGCTTTTGGAGCGATCTCCAGTCCACTCTACATGCATTCAAACAGCACCAGAGTTCACTTAAACCGAACCGAACCGAAACCAGATTTTTATGGAGATCGCCGTTTTGGTTTACATCAGAGTCCCAGACTTTCTAGGCAAATGAATTAAGAGTCTGATTAAAGCCAACTAAACAGGGTTCTAGATGCAGAGGCCTCTTACACCAAATTATCACAAGTCTACCAGCTAAGCTTTACCTCTAGTCCAGTTGACTAAAGCTTGCATAAAAAAAGAAAAGCCATATTTTCAAACATGCCACTAAAGCCTTTAGGGCTGTAGTGATACAATAATCTCACAATACGATACACAATATTCTGCTCATGATACGATATATATTGAGATATTCAGCAAACGATACAATTCAATACACTTTTGCGATTTTTCTGAAAGATTTTAGAGGGACAGAGTGATTTTGGTGACATTTTGTGACTGTTATAGAGTTGGATTGAATTAATTTAACTGAAAACTGATTAAAAGCACCAACTACACACTACCTGGCTCTGGTTGGACATGGACACAGACTTAAAGTCGACAGCTGGACAAAATGAATCAAAGTGGTGAGAAAACATGTTTCTTTTAATTGAAACAGTACAAACTATAGCTTACATGCATTTGTAAAGTAAATAAAGTGCACCAAGTACCCTGCTCTGAATAGTTTGATACCTTTTTAACCTCGACACTTAACATATGAAGGAATCACTCTAAGCCTGATGACCTAATCACTCACCCGGCGAAGCAAGCAGTGAGTGAGCAAGGTCACAGTTGGATGTTACGATACTTGCAGATGAATATCGATTTTTTTATAGGAAAGAAAATATCGATATATATCGCAAAATCGATATTATTACACAGCCCTAAAAGCCTTTATATCCTGCAGCTTCTGCTCTAAGAAGACGCCGTTTGCGTGGCCACAAAGCCTTCAAAGTAGACCGTACAAGGACAACGTTATCATAAATTGTTCTAATCTGTTTAGAACTACACTAGCCAGTCTTTCAGTATCATATTCTGTCGATGAAATCATGAAAAGAACAGATTGCTATTGTGCTTCAGACAGGACACCGCAGCACACACTGCAGAGCAAACCACTCGAGTCGTAATTTCAACTCCAAGTGGTTCAAAATGTTTGACAGGGATCCACCGCGGTCCCTGGAGTCATTGCTGCCAGTAACGCAGACAAATTGCTGTCATGAAAGACCACACAAATGCAAACAGCAAAGGGTTCATTAAAGTCGACAGTGAATGCCAGAACCGTCATGAAAACAGATGAAAGTTGAGTATTTTGAGAAGAAATACAGATTCAGGTCATAAGCAAGTAGGTCAGAAACTGTATCTGTGTTTGTCACCAATGAAAATCATGTTTTTGTTTGTCGTTATATTTTTCGAAAGCAGAAATGGGTCACGCAGATCATATTACATGTATGTATGTATGTATGTATGTATGTATGTATGTATGCATGTGCTGCTGATCAGTTACTCATTTTGTAATCATGATTTTAAATTCTGGTTCCCATTGTTTTGGAACAACCAGAACCAAATGTGTACAAAATTCAAGTCCAGTGCCCTTGAGGATATCTCAGTCCTATTACTGAAACGGCCAAATGCCCAAGCCAAAAAATACCAGACATTAACTATAATTCCCCAAAGATGACTATTTACCCAGTATTTGTTCTGCAAGTGGAGCATGTCAAAAAAGAGAAGAAAATAAAACAACAGGGCACTGTAGCTCTTGGAAGAAAATGTTTTAGTAGTCTGACTGCAACCAATTATTGTTTGATTGTTGATTCATTTCTAAAAAAGCACTTCCATTCAAATGTTTTCTTGTCTTGGTATACAGTTGAGCTTTTACTGTCAGTCTAGACAGAACGGTCAGCCTATAAAACATAATTTTGGTAAAATATGTTCCAGAACTTGCAAAGGTAGCAATAGAATAAGAGAAGACAAAAGGTGATAAATCGAGATGGGCTCGTTTTAAAGGCTTCTATAGATGTGCTATAAACATTGGTATTTTTTCCTCATTAGTCTTTAAATCCTTAATGTTAGGAGAGTTTCATGATTGTTTCCAACTGATGTTTAATTAAACTGTAATTATTAGTTGGATCTGGTCACACTTTCCTCTTGTATCTCATCAAGGTAAATCAAATAAGTGAAACATAAAAGTTCTGTAGCAGAAAATATGTTTATAGAGGGAGTGCATTTAAAGTGTCAAACTCAAGGCCCGAGGGCCAAATCTGAACGTTGTAGCTTCTAGACTAAACACTAATATTATGTTATCAATCAAATCAATGCAGTTTTTATCTGTTTACTGTCAAATTATATCAATCAGGCCCTCCAGTTTCTTGAAAATTATAGAGGAAATTCATGCAAACTCAACAAATCCCTGCTCTTTTTTGCACTAAAAACTGGGAATGTATTGCAGATTTTTCTAAAAAATTGTCAAAAACTTTCTTACTTCTTGCCTCAGCCTTAATTGATGTGAGATTATAGTCCGTGATCTGTACAGAAAAGTCACATTTACCATCATAAATAAGCACAAATATCACACATATTTCCAAATTAGCACCACAAACACTTGGAATTTTATTGCACAAAATCACAAAAGGAATCACAAAATCCTGGAGAGACTGAAAATATGTTCAATAATAATATTTAATTTTAAGGATTTGTTGATAACAGTTGGTGAACAGGTTTTATCAATACATTCTGGCACAACTGGCCCTTTAAGAGCATTCGTGATCTTAATTTGGCTCAAAACCAAAATGAGTTTGACACCTCTGCTTTAAAGCGATCGAAAAAAATTCAGACACGGATCACATACTGCATCATCTTCTTCCCAGATGATTCACATGTCACGTTTTGTTCATGTAGCCATCATAATTACACTGGGTTACAAAAAAATATGTTTTGGAAGTTGTCAATGTTTTTTCAACTGAATTAGGACTATTTTGTGCCGTTGAATCCAAAAATGACATCCATTTTCGCACTCAGGTCAGGTTTTTAATTCTAATTTGATTTAGAGAAATCCAATCTTCTCACTAAATTGATGACACATCAGCTCATTTCCATTAATATTTCTCATCCAAAAAAGGTTTTAGGAGAAAAAAAATGTTTTCTAACATAGTCCATTAATTAAATGTTACAAACTTGGATTCATGGAAACTGAGTAATGAACAAGTACATGTAAAATGAACATTACGTCTTCATCTTTCTCGCTGCTCATCACTCATTGATCCCAGTTAATCAGAAAACTGATCCATATGTAAGAACAAGTCATGCATTTTGATGCTCATGTTGCTCCATACTTCAGAAAGTTGACCTGATGGAGCAAAACCAATGTGATTTTTGGATTCAGTTCATCAAAATGACCCTGAAACAGTTGAAAATACGCCTGTCAGGATAACAAATTTTGCTGAGCGATTAATTGTCTAAAAAATTATTGCGATAAACGATAATATTGTCTCAAGACCTTTTGACACTGATTTAATGGAAATGTCGTAATAATGCATGCTATTTCCTTCCATAGATAGATACATTTTATTTTCAAAAGAACACATAACACTGGAACTGATAAACTAAATAAACAAAACCAAAAACAAAAATAAAATGGATTTTCAGTCTCCATTAACAAACAACGTACTTGAATAAAAACTAAACAACATAAAGCCAAAGTGAAAATAAATACTGCATTCAACCAAAAGAGTGTAGATATGAAGTCTGTATACTATATTGCCCTTCAGTAATCACTAGATTTAAATAGAGAAGATGGGCACATCCGACTACCTGATGTAGTAGTTCATACTACATGGGGTTTTTTTGCTCCTTTTTTCTTAGAACGTTGGCCGTTCTAAGATTATCGCTGGTGATTTCGTAACCGATCATCCTGCAGTGTGTGGTGTGTTACGGTAGATCGTCGTGGCCGCTCCGATCTAAATCAGGGGTTTCCCCCGACTGGGAGCTTAACGCTGAATGTGACAGGCAGCCAATCAGAAAGCGCGGATTCTGCTCCGTGATTTCTGAGGGAAAATTACGGCGCAACCCAAAATCCAGCGGACATCGAAGATGATATGTGGAAACAACAATAACATTTATTTAACATTTCGTACAAAGAATACAGAAATGACCAGGAGAGGAGTTGGAGCCAAATTGCTACCGCAGTTGATAAACCCGGTAACTTTTCAGCTGTTCTTCGTTAACGTGACATAAATAGGTTACAATGATTTTCATTCAGTCAGAACTTTACGCTGACTCTAGCCACATGCGTCACAGGTAGATTCTAGTAAAGCATTGATTAATACCTGATTTTAAAATTAGTTAACTGGACTTGTAGCCATTACTTTGTGCCCAGGTGGCTGGACACCACATGGCACGATCGAAACCGATCGAACCGTTATACCTAGGATTTCTGTGGCTAATGTGTCTCTCAGGTTTTGAAAATGGGCCGACAACTCGTGTAATGTGCGCTGGACATTACACTAAGGAAATGAGGAAGGAAGGGTCAGTAAAGAGCACCGGAGTTGAGCCTTTTTTTATTCAGTGTCATCAACAGAAAGAAAAAAAGGCAGGAAGAGACGATAAAGCCGATAATTAAAATGAGGTTGATAGGTTTAATTTATCGTGCGATTAATTGATTTATCGTTTATCACGACAGGCCTAGTTGAAAAACCCCAGAAAATGTTTTGGCTGTTGACCAGTATATTCAATTTATCTTTGTTTATTCTATTAATTATGCTGCAAGTTTGACTGCAGCTTTAGTTAAACTTATTTTTGTGCTGCTTTTAGTTTTTTTCAGCACTGCAAATGCAAACAATGCAAGCACTCACCAGAATGCTGGAGCAACTTTTCGCAGGCCCACTTCAATAATCCTCTGCGACTACATAGTTGCAAAATGACCTGAATCACATGAGAGATTACAAATAATCAGTTGAGTCATTGTTTTGAAACAAACAGGAGTTACAAACTGCTTTTCTCATGTCCTGTACCTGCTAGTTGTGCTGCTGTGCTCACACTAGCTTGTACATAAACAGTAACACTTGGTTTCAGCTGTGTTAGCATTGACTTTGTCCTAATAAGCAGACCCAAACTAGAGTTGTACTGCTACATAAACATCACAACACAGTCTTTGAGGGTGTAAACAGAGTTACTGTGAGGAGAGCTGAATAATAGGGTGAGCTGTCTGCATAGGTCACAGTGGGATTTTACTGTTACAAATAGGAGCATTAACTAAGGTGCAGACGGCCAGGTTACAGGAGTCAGAATTACAGGCCGGGGTTAGCTATGGGGCGTGGATGCTACTGATCTGAGGAAGCTCAAACACAGCTGGACGAAATACATTATTAAAACACCAAGACCCATGCACTGATAGGTCAAACTTTTTGTCAATATTTATTATATGCATTGCTAAGTCGTATAAAGTCTTCATTACATTTCGTTTACAAGGACTCTAGTGTTGTTTTTAATGCCACAAATTTAACCAAAATCAATTCATGATGGCACTTTCTAGGCAAACGCTATTTCATTTGCCTAGAAAGTCTGGGAGCGCGAAATCAAACTCTCACCAAAAAGGTGAACACTGGTATGCCTAGAAGTCTAGGTCTCAACTCAGTTCGAATGCAGTTTGAATGCATATGTGAATGCTAAGAGAACTAGAGATCACTACAAAAGAAGGCACAGTGGATTACACAACCAAACTAAACGTGTGTGTCTACCACTAGTGGGAGAAATAGCTCGTCATCTTTTGCCTAAGACAAAAGAGAAAATCGTACAACTGCTAAAATCTCATGCCACTCAATGTTTGCTTCCATTTAGAGAAGAAGGAATTTGCTCTCATATCTTCTTCAAATGTTTTTATGTCATTTCATTCAATTGTTCTTGGTGTAGCGCCACCACAGGCAAGGGGGAAAACAGGCTGTTCATTTAACGCAGTGCAGTGTGAAAGTGAACCGCACTGGCTGAGAATGTAGCAAATGTTGCAATTCCAGCAAATCCAGTGTGAAAACATCCCAAATTGTGTGTTTTAGATGTTATTATGAATGGAAGAACTGCAATTGTCCTTTATTAAAGACCTGCATCTCTAATATGAATCATGAAGAGGAAACTTTAGCTACACCAGGAGACATTAGAGAAAACAACAGCATATCTCCAAGGACTGTGTGTAAATTGATCTAAAGTGTTCATCGAGTGAATGCATGAGGGATGAAAAGGTAAAAGTCTCAACAGTTCTCATACTGTAGATGTGATTTATGAGTGGTGGCTAGAATATTTTTATTACCAAAGAAAATCCTGTTTATGGGAAATGTAGTATTTACAGAAACAAGACACGGAAATCTAAAACTGCCTGTACCAACTCTGGAGTCCAAGGCAAGTCCCAGGAGCAGAACAAAAACCTTGACCCACTCAACGCGATATGATTACATCTGAACAGTGGTTCTGCAGAAACAGATGTGGTTTTAGTGGTTTGCATCATATGGCATTTCATTTTCTCTCTGCCTCTGAAAAAGTCTCTCCATTATGAAACTGAATCACCAATAAACATCTGGTATGTTAAAAAGTCAAAGATGATTGATGCAGAAATTTGAGAAACAGATAGCGACAAAAATTTGGTATCTGGACCATGTCAAGAAATCCAGATATATGTCATAAATTGAGATCAAGGCCCCCAGCAGCTCTTTAGTTCAACCGTAACTTTTTTGTTGAAATTACAAGATACCAGTGACTGGAGTCTCTCACATCGGCATTTTTTGAAACCAGGTTTCAGAGTGAAACGTTTCTTTAACACCACTGAAGGTGTCAATATCCACATGCGCAGAAAGTACAGCCTGGGTTTATTCTATGCATGCACAGGCGGATAACGACATAAACAGTTGACACCACCTGCCAATCATTCTAGGTCTGTCTGCAACTGACCAATCAGCGGTCACAATTTGTCCTCTGAACCTCCGTCAACATTGCCGTGGCTCATCATCGCTAATGGCTGCGGTAACAGAGATTTCTAGGAAAATAATAGGAAGTCATGGTCCAACGTTGTCAGTGGTTAACAGCAATTACCCAGAACTTAAAAAAGCAGAAAACAATTTATTATATTTCTTAAAACCCAAACGGAGTCTGGAATAATGCAAGAACTCCATCAACAGACTTCATGTCCAGTTGAATAAAACTGTGATCAACGACAACTACCTATATTCGTCTGCACAGAGGTAACTGGCAGCAAGCTTCTTCTTTTTTTTTTTGGCCATAATGACACTTACAGATAGTCAAATCAAAGGTAAATAAGTGAAGGTAGCTATGCTTGATTTTATGTGTGTAAATTCCAATGGTAGCTCTATGGCAGCATGAAAACATGCGGGAGTAACTGCTGAGCACCTTTTCATGCTACTGTTTATTTTAAACCATTTTCCAGAGGCAAATTTTAAAAAGCCGGTATAGTTTAAGTCATTACTCACCAGTTTTGTACGTGCAAAATGCGTCGACGCAGCTTTCACATCCAATGACACAGTTTTCACATCCCTTCATTGTTCCTTCGGCTGCAAAATATTTGGGCTTTAATGTTGATTTCTCCGTTGTTTCCTTCAAATAACCTTTCAGACCTGATGTAGGACTTGTTAGAGAATTTTCTTTCCTGTCCATTTACCCTCTGTGGCAGTTTAATATGAAAAAATGTCCACTACCTCTGCCGTTATAACACTGTTTGTTGAAGGTTTGCTCTACTTCCGCATGCGAGCGAAGCCGACGTCACGTCAGTTGCTCAACTTAACCTGTTCAGTTTAACTCTTTAACTTTAATTCCTGACAAGGAATACATGTGTTACATGAGCACTTCTTTCATGAAAGGCAGAAATTAGTCGTTGTTTAAAGTGATGTGAAAGCTAATGGGCTAACGTGCATTCGCATCGGATGACATGCTAAAAGCACAGTGCCATCTAGTGGTGCGGCATGACTACTACAGCTGATTCAAGGTGTCTAAACACGAAACTTTTTCTCGATCAACATATGAAAATACCGACAGTTTCCAGGCAGAAGTCGACCTCGTATTAGGACCACGGGAGATTGAAGAAAAATAGAGTAAATATCTACGAAGAAAATTGAGATTATCTCAGATCTTTTCTACAAAAAAAGATCTGATTATCTCAGATCTTTTCTACAAAAAAAGATCTGATTATCTCAGATCTTTTCTACAAAAATTTCTGAGTCTGAAAAGTCGAAGCTTTGCTAGAAAAACGTAGAAATTTTGAGATTGATCTCAGAAATTTTCTGAAAAATAAAAACATGAACATTACTGAGTTTCAAAAGTTTTAAATTTTGTAACTTTTGAAACTCAGAAAACTTCAGTGATCTCAAAATGTGATTTTTTTCAAGCAAATTTTCAACTTTTCAAATTCAGAAGTTTCCTTGTTTTTTTTTTTCTAGAAAACGTCTGAGTTATTTTGGTGGAAATGTTTTTCTTTTTTGTCTTTTATACTGGCCCAAATAGGTTTTTACACATGTAAACATAGCTTGAGATTTGAAAAAAATATTATTGTGATATCCATAGTAAGGATATTTCAAAAATAAATTTTTATGTAAAACAAAAGTATATAAATAGAGAAATGGAAACAAGCTGACTGACATATTTAAAACGCTCCTGTTTTGTACATTGAAGAGCAGATAAGAATCCCACCTTTCTTTACATGTCAAAGATCTGCGAAGACGCTCTTCATCTCTGCATGTCCAGAGTCAGCAGAGAACTGCTAACTAATCAGCAGCTGATGACCGCTGGGATCAGGTCACTCTGCAAGCTGCCCAATATCATCTCCCTGCCTCAGAGAGACTCCCAGTGATGAAAAGGCTCCCAGATGGCCGAGGTCAAGCTCTGCTCAAACACCTATTTGTTAAACCACTATTTAACAAATTCCTAAATAAGTTGTCTTTAGCTAGGGCAGACTGGGTTATGTTTTCTAAAATGAAAAGCAGGACTTAAGAACATACTTAACAAGTTTCATTTGTATTCTGTGTTTGTCTAAATGCCTTTTCTGACACTTATTAGTACGTTTTAAATTGGATTTAGCAGGATTTGTTACCATTGCCACAAATATTTAAGCTGTGAGTTTCACTTTGAAATAATTTCACATTTTCTTTGCATTCACAAAAGGGTTGAAAATCTTAATTAAAGACAAAATAATCTTTACTGTTTGCTCAAAAAACTTGGCTAAGTGCATACAATCTGGAAAGTTTTAAACTAAAATCAACTGGATCAACTGCGTTTTTGTTACTGGTAAAATTGGCTACTGTACATACCTGCAAGAAACGTCCTGGTTTGTATGGATTTACTGCATAGAAACACATATTCATATAGAAAATCCTGTTTTTGTTTCCAAAAAGAACAAAGGCTCAGATTTATCACCTGCTTCATTTATCTTTAATAGACGTGTTTTTGCACAGAGAGCACAAATGAGAACTTAATGGCATGTACAACATGCATGTGGAGAGGAGTTCAAAAAACAGCCATTCCTGCCATCCTGCAGGTCAAAGGTCACAATCAGCGCTGTGTTGTTTCACCAGCTGCACCTAGACGTTTCCTGCACGTCCTGCTTAGGATCATGGAAAACCCACATTGCTCTTCCAGAGAGAATAAAAAACTCCACTGCCCTTTACAAACACTCAATGGAATGCAAGGGATGCAGAAAATCACAAAATTAACAGAGGGTGACACCTGAAAGTTGCAGGGAAAAGCAATAAAACAAGGGCATAAAAATGATCGGTTACATGTTTTTAAACTTGAAGTTTGGCCACGTGATGATGGAGAAAATGCATGTTAAGTTAAAGACGTTCATTTATTTTTTAGGATTATGTTTTCGTAGAGCATTTTTCCAGAGAAGCAAGGGAAATTTACAAGGTGTGGTTTTATAACTATGGGCACAGAGTGCGCTAAGGATCGCACTTATATATTACAAGTTTATTTATGTAAATGCAAGAACCTTTATTTTCTGATGTAAGCTGCACACAGAGGAGGCAGAAAACATTTTTCAGCAGAAATAAGGTTTTATTTAAACAATGCAATGGATAAATATGAGCTGCTTTCCAATGAAGATGACATTTTGCTTGTTTTCAGAAACTAAAGAAGACAAGCAACAACGATCAGGGGGAGCAAACTGTGAGGCCTAAAACTGACTTCCTGAAAAAGTCTTTTCAAAATAAAGATAGGTAGGTGAAACTGGAAGCACACAAAAAAAAACATAACCTCAACTAAACAACATCAAAAATTAAATATATGTACTACGACATTATAACATGAAAATACCAATTCACTTTAAACTCTACAGATACATGTAGATTAATGTTACATAAAATCAGATTCTATAAAAAAAAAACCCGGAAATAATATCTTAGCTTTGGGATTCAACTTTAAGGTTTCATTAAAATATATTCCACAATATACAGCATGCTCTTTAGTCTGAATAAAATTATTATTACAAGTCAACTCAATGTTTTATTTTAACCGGTAAAGCTCAAACAATTTTCATATCAAAATAGATAAATCAAAATAGTTTTTCATTTTTGTGACTTTGAATCCCGATTTCTCACAGATTCTGATGCATGAATTATTAAGGTTTAGTTTTTAAAATACTGCCACTGTCTTGATTTATCATTTGCAAGTTCAACTCTTGAACACACGTATATAAACCACATCAGTTTCAGTTTTTGCCACAGTGTATTATAAGCCTGGTGGGCCACCAGGCTTTACTTGTGCCCCACCAGACCTACCATTACTTATTTATCAAAGTTTTTTTTAAATGTTTCCATTTTTTAGGACTTTATAGCTGGTGTTCAGATAATAATCTTCCAATCTTTCAATAACATAATTATCAAGTGATATTTTCAAACTTCCTGTCGACTTTAAACATTTTTTAACTCAAAAACACGACAGGATGAATGACTGTCAAGCGTCCCAACCACTGGCTTAGCAAGTTTTTTCACAGTTGTGTTGTATTTATAAAGTGCAAATGACTGAAATATAAACTACAACTTTGATAGTGGTAACTTTGCATATTTTGGCAACCTTAATTTCAATCATTTTGTCATGGGAGATACAGAAATGCACATTTTTTAACTTTGTTTTTATTGAAAACAGCAACACAGCAACACCGACCGGCTTGCTGACCAAAAATAATCCACTGGCCTCAAAACAACTGATTTTAGCTCAGCTCTGCTCGCCCCTCCACATACTCCGGTCTCCTGCAGGAGGTGAGACCACCGTCAGCGCTGCCGCCCTTTCCAGAGCTTTAAAGTCGATACAGTAATAACTGAGATATTTTCATAAAATACATCCAGAGAAAGTGTGGCATACGCTGGCTGCACTGCGGCTCAGAAAAGTGTCTGCCGTTTGCAGGTCCTACATCATCCGCAGCTGGAGGCATCAGTGTAACATCCCTGTGGTGCACATGTACCTCCACTAAACCTTAACTTGACTCTTTTTTTTTTTAGCTAAAGTGTAACCTAACATTTGCTCAACCGAACCGCTGTTTTAAAATCTGACCCACCTGTCCTGAGTCAGCAACTGATCAGCTGCTTTCAATTTGGTGCTGCAGGAAGCCCCCCTGCTGGGTTGTGGTCTGAGTGTTGCTGCGTGAGTGTGTGGCTACTGCTGCTTCACCTCACCCTGCCTGCCGGCCCGCCGGCCGGCCTGAGCTCAGATTTTCCAGCTGCAAGTCGCTCCTGCTAATTAGAACAAGGACTCTCCCTGGTCTTTCGCGAAACCACTTTCACATGAGAAGCTCCGTGTTTGTTCCCTGTAAATGTGCCCAAGCATATGTTACGAGATACTTCCAACCGAGAGAAGACCCATTCCTCTCTCCGCACGTGAGTTTTGGCTGAGCCAAATTTAAACACAACAAAATGGAAAGAGGCATAATTTGCGCTTCGTCCCTCAAGCGTTTTCACATGATCGGGCCTGACACAGAATAAGGTGAGTTTTTCCAAACCGCAGAAGCTTCAAAATAAGGTGCTGTTGATCTAAACATGAAATAACTCATGAGTCATCGTTTCCAGAATCATCCTGGGTTCGTCTGTGAAGCAGCCGGTCTCCTGTGTCTGCAGGATGCTGCTCGATTAAACGCACTGCACTAACAGATGTTTGTGTAAATAGCAATTGTTGCAAAGAAAACCAAAACACAAGAAGCTACAAAATTGGATATAAACCACATGAATATGAATATATCGATAGCAGTTTAATTTATTTGTAGCAGGACACTCATTTTCATTTTGGGCCGTATCCAAAACCTGAATGTTATTAAAGGGCCGGTTGTGCCAGAAACATTGATAAAACCAATTAAATTGTTAAAATATCACTAAATAGCTGTACCGCCAGGATTTTTTGATTATTTGAGTGTTTGTTTGTTTTTTGTTTTTTTTTCAAACAAAATTGCAGATTTTGTGGTGCCAATTTAGAAATATTTGTAAGGACATTTTATGGTATTTTTGCAAATGTATGACATTAAATGTGACTTTTTATTACTTGCTATATCAATCACACACTATAACTTGGCATCAAGTAAGACTGCAGTCATTTAAACTCAGTGTTTTTTAGAAAATTTGCAGTAAAATCAGAAAAAAGTGGAAATTTGTTGATTTTGAGGGAATTTTGCAGATTTGTGAAAAACTGGAGGAACTTCTTGATGTAATTTGGAGTCTAAAGGGCCACATAAAAAGCTACAGCGGGCCAGATTTGGCCCCTGGGCCTCGAGTTTGACACATGTGATTTATAGCATCTTTTAGCGAAAGGCAATTCAAAGTACATAAAGATACACAGAACTATTAACAATAAGTTAATAGTTAAAAATAAAATAATAATAATAATAATAATAATAATAAACTGAGGTTAAGAGTAGACGGCAGCAAATAAAAATGTTTTTAAACTAGTTTTAAAAAAACCTTTAATGTTGGAGTGTTCCTGCAGCGAACACAAAGTTTTTTAACTTTAGTCTTGTCCATGTATTTAATAAATGCTTTAAACAAATTAATATTTGGATGAATCTAAGTTTTCTTCAGTTAAATAGTGAAAAGTATGTTTTATTTGGTACGGGTTGAGTTGTTCCTAACTTTGTTTGGACCCGATCTCTCAAGGATTTTATATACTCAGTAATTTTATTGCAAGTCTGGTTCAGAACTATCAAGTTGCATTAGTTTTTTTTTATTTTTTATTTGAATTAAGTAGATATCCAGATAATTAATACTAAAACCATTTTAAGCATCAATTCTTTCTTGTGTTTAAAAGTTGACACAAAGTTCCTTCCAGTTAAATTTGCACCTTAGCATTAGAAACAAAAATAACTAAAAAAAAAAAACAAAACAAAACAAAAACAGACTGTTAGAATCATTGTGGACTGTTTTATGTGGGCCACAGTAAAACTGGTTTGCTCCACAATGAGGTGACTATTGGAAACATCAAAGAAGGAACACACGGTCTGAGTCACTTTGGGGACTGGAGGACGCTTGTAAACCCGAAAGCATCCCAAAAAATTACAAGAAACCAAGAGAACACTGGCAGTGGAGCCAGGAGCAGAGAGAGTTGATGGAAAAGGTTTAAAGCGATGAATACATACACCAGGCATCCATACAAAAGGCTCCTGCATCAGTAAATACATTAAGTCTGTTAATGTGTGTGGTTTATTTTGACTTCCTTATGCCAAAGATTTTAAAATGTTGTCCAGCTCCATGTCCTGAAGAGATACTCCAACACAGCTGATTCAAATCTTCCAGTTATCTCAACATGGCTTGAAATCTGCAGAAACCTAATAATGAACATTTCAGGTGTGTTGAACCAGATAAAGAACTTATTTCAATCTGATTTTACACCTGATTTCCCCTTTTGATGGACAATAAAGGCTGTTTCTAACTAAATACTTCATAATTCCTAAGCTACGTTGTGCATGTGCAGTACCTACTCTTATTAGCTCACACTGCAAAAACACAAAATCTTACCAAGTATTTTTATTCTAGTTTCTAGAGAAATATCTTACTGCACTTGAAATAAGACAAAATTAGTTTACAAGCAGCATTTTAGCAAGATAAAGGGGCTTGTTTTAAGTCAATAATTCCTTAACTTATTGACTTAAAATAAAAGACATCAATTATAAATAAAAGACATCAATTATAAATGTCTTTTATAATTGAGACATTTCTTCACTTATAGTATGAAGAAATATCTTCGTGTTATTTCCTCATATTAATGGAACCAATACTTAAGAATATTAATCAGTATTAAGGAATTATTGACTTAAAACAAGCTCTTATATCTTGCTGAAGAGCTACTTTTAAGTTAGTACATGTGAAATAAGGCATTTACACTAGAAACTAGACCAAAAATACTTGGTAAAACCTATATTTTTTGCAGAGTACATCAATGTACTTCTGAAATATTTTAAAAATAGTAATAAAGTTGATTTCTAGGTCAATATTTTATTATGCTTTCATCAGCATCATGCATTTTTCTGAGTCAGCATTTTCCAGCTATTCTTGTCATGTTCATCTGTGTGTCAAACATCCTGTTTGTTAATGCATCCAGTGGAAAGCACAGTGTTTTGCTGTTATATCCAGCAGATGGGGATAAAACTCCAAAATAGAGGTTTAGAATAATCTTACTTTTAATGCATCTCCTCACAGCACAATGTTGCATTAGGGAAACTTATAGAGAGTGAAGACAAAACCCGTTTTGAATGCAAATATAGTCTTACCAAACAATACACAAGTATTTTTTTGTCTAGTTTCAAGTGCAAATATTTTTAATACACTTAAAATAAAACAAAACTAACTTACAAGTAACTTTTAAGCAAGATATAGTACTTTGTTTTAACTCAATAATTAATGAATATTGCTGAAAAAGTACTTGTTCCATTGGCAGATTATTTCACTTATAATGTGGGAAAATGTCTTGTTATAAGTGAAATAATCTGCATCAATATTAAGAAATTATTGACTTAAAACAAACTCTTTCTTGCAGTAAAGTTACTTCTAAGTTTTGTGTTTTCTTATTTCAAGTGTACGAAGGTATTTGCACTAGCAACTAGAAAACAAAACTTGGTAAATTTTTGTGTTTTTTTGCAGTGTGGCCACAAATCCTAATTAAATTCTGAAGAGAATTTGCTTTCCACAACACAATTTCCTCACCATGTTTCTGAGCTTGGAAAAATGCACAAAGCAAAGCCAGCTGTGTTTTCTGGGTCACATTGGAAATGGATCAAATGATGTCCATGTTCATGTGGGCTGACTCAGCACAGAAACTGTCTGTTTTGCAAACGTAGGGCCTTTAAAAAGTATCTAAACCTCTTGGACTTCTTGGCATCTCGTCTTTGGAGATACTGGACGTTTTCTTCATCTTAAAAATAATCTTTTTGGAAGGAATTAGTTTGCTTTTTGGATCATTATGTTAAGGGTGAGAGCAATCTTTTGACTTGATACCTGCCGTAACAAGTTAAAAATGTAGCCAGTTTCTGGTTTAATGGGTCAGAAATGCAACAATTTTTATGGCTCAGAAAGATGTGTCCATGTCAGAGGTCCAGCCCTGATCTTTTGGCCTGCTCTTTTTATCTGTTCACCTTCGTTTTCCTTTTATTTTGTTCCTCCCTTTACGGCAAACAAGTCTATAATTGTCTTGAGCTTTAACTGTTTAACTACCTGTTAAAACAGATTTGTAGACGACTTTGAGAGTTTTCACTGTGAAGTCTTAACGACTAGAGACCAGGAGACTATGCTAATGAGCACAATATGAACAAGATCATCATTTATTCCCTAAATATGAGGTTAATATGTAAAAGGATGCTCAATGTGACTCTGTACCTAAATCAAGCATAACAAATCAGATGGTACAGAAGTTAACCCTTTCATGGACAACTGTCTAAAGTCATTTTCTTGTGCTTCTTGTGGATTTTTATGTTATAAATGCACACAGACCACTGAAATGGACACTAATGCATCATGAAATACACTATCAACTACTGGCCATCAGCTGCAAATGCAAGAAATTATTTTTGTTAAATCCAATATGGCTGACATGAAAGCATGCCAGCCGACCCGGTCCCTCCTTCTACTGTAGACGACTCTTGCAGGTAAACAAAATATTGTGACATCAGATAACCCCTAAAGAACAATACTGCTGATGCATTTTTCAAATAACATCTTTGCATTTGGGGAAAATTACAATTGATCACCTAAAAAAATAAAATATTTTTTCCTGCCATTTTTAATGCCTTAAGAAAATAAAAAAGGAAAGAAATCTTAACACAAAGGATCGTAATTCATGCATGAAAGGGTTAATTATCCAGGTGGATTTTTTAAAGAGGCTATGCATGAATAAGTATGTTGTTTACTTCTCTTTTCACTCAAAAATTACTTTATTACTTTATTAGATTTCTGTCATGATTTGTTGGTGTTATTATTGTCACCAAAATATTTCCGTACAGGTTAATCAATTTGTGTTGAGTCTATTTCAAACATGAGCCACGTGTGTGAAAGCTTAATAAAAAAAACCTTAACATCCATCAGATATATATTTTTTTAGATTTCATCAGTTTTACTTTGAATCTCAGTTTCTTCTGCATAATCTGACTTTTCACTGTCATTTCCCCATAATATCAATACATTTTAAAACCACCTGCCATGTTAACATGCAGCCTCTGCCTGCCTGCACACATCAAATGCCTGCCAGTGAGTCTGTGAGGGTCTAAAAAAGATCGATGGGCATCTGTCAGCTTGGTGGTTGATCTCTGAGTCACAATGCTCCCACTCAGATTCCTCGCATGAATCTGCTTTAAACCCCCTCAAAGCGCCAATGCTTTGATAGCAGATGTCACGGAAACATGAAAAACAGAGAAATATGGCATGTGATGACTGTTATGTAAGTTTAATGATCAGAAATGCCCCTGGAGGAGGAGATGTTCAACGGATCCGTGAACTTTTAACACTTATGTTGTCGACTAAATTAAAACTCTTCCTCCTGTTTCTCAGAACTGAAGATCAGATGAGTCCATATAATAAACTCCTCATTTTTCTGCCCAGTGTAATATTTATTAAAAGATTTAAAAGCTTTGCATTTTAAAGCATGGGAAGGTCTTACTTATGGGTAACTGCTGCCCCCTGTTGATCGATCAGTATTTGTTTTCAGTTGAAATCCTGTTTCTCTTTTTCTTCTGTAGGTAACCAATCCTGAGGGGGGAAAAAATGAAATCACAACTCATTTTTATACCCAACGTTGTAATTTTTAGGGCTGGATTTTGTTAAACCTTTGAGATGCTTCATAATTTAGTTAAATGGTCCTCTAGACAGGCTGTCATGCATATTTTAGGTGTTTTCCTGCTTCTGCAAACCTGATTTCAATTATTGGCTGTTTAGCAGTCTGTTGTTGAACTGCAATTATCTGAATCAGGTGTGTTAAAGCAGGGAAACATATAAAAACATGCAGGATTTTAGTTACCGTCTACTTATTGCTGAGGTTTTTTTAATAATTGACTTTCAGGGAATTGCATTGTTTGACTGTAAATACAGTTTAATCCCTGTGCAGCTTAGATTATCAAGCATTTTTCATAAATTCAGCTGAAGAAAATAAAATTAGACTGTTTTTGTGATAGGCTGCTCAAAAACATAAATGCAAAATGGTGTAGTTCCCTTTATCATGGGTTTGCTGGGTTTCTTCATCATAATGTCAAATGTGGGTAAATATAGATGCAGCAAATCATCTAAAGAGATAAAACACCTTGAATATTTCTCTTCATGTCTGGATCTTCTGTGGATAAATTTAGAAAATGAAATGTCAAAGTCTGTCAGTCTCATGTGTGCAAAAAAATTAGAATTACCACCATGTTTCAGGGCTAAATGTCATCTGTCTGCTCTGGTGAATAAGACTGGAAAATATGCAGCTTTTCAGATAGTTGCAATTTTGCAAACAAAAGCAAAAAAGAAGGCTTTGCTTCTTTTTTTCTCTCTTTTCAGTACTTGTGTAATACCTGTGCATTAACAGAGCTTTTTTGAATAAAAGCATGAACTAGCTGCATATAACCCAACAGAACAATTATTTTTCTTTCTAACATCAAACTCATGTTTTCACCCCAATGTAACAGTAAATGTAACAGGTTCAAACTAAATATTCAGCTCACTAACTAAATGCTTAATTTGGGGAAAAATGTTTAAATTGACAGTAAAGGTAAATAATTAGCTAGTGTGCTACATATTTGGTGTGCTTGGATCTAATTATTTATTTAGCAAGCTAAATATTAAGCTTCTAAGTAAATAGCCCCAAACTTAATATTTGCCTATCAAGCTAAATATTTATTTCCAAACTAAATGTTTAACTTGCTAATTAAATGTTAAGTTTAAAAAAAGTACAAATTAATAATAAATAAGGTCAAAATTAAATATTGAAAGATTAAACGGTTGAAACAAGCCCACACAGCACATGACTTACAATCGATAGTACCCACACAGGCACATCAGCTAGAAGAAAACAAACACACCAAGTACAATACTTTCATTCTATTGGCTGAGAGGTTGCTAGGCGACTCTGTCAAAAAGGCAGCGCTAGGTTTCGTAAGCGAACAGAAAGTCCAAGCAGAGACCAATAAGTGTGAGTGCAAGGAGATGTTTTGAGTACAAGCATTATAAGTTTTGAGAAGACAGACATGAAGTCCTGCTTTCAAAATAAAAATGTAAGCAAAAGCATTTAAAGTTTTGATAACAAAAGACATGAAATCCATTTTTCAGTCTGAAAATGTGTGCTCTTGGATTATGGCAGAAAAATTAGATTATTTTTCAAATATTTCAGGTTGAATACAAATTTATGCTTCTGCTGAATTATGCTACATCTTTTGCTACATTTTACTATTGTACTTTTTCAAACATTTCACCATTTTACTATTTCAAATATTTTACTATTGTACTTTTTGAAATATTTCAGATTGCATATAAATTTCTACTTCTGCTGAATTGTTATATCTTTTGCTAAATTTCACTATTTAGCAAAACATTTCTACCATGTATGACTGTTGCTTTCTTCTGTTTTTTCCTACTTCTTATGCTTTGTTCTGCTCTTTCTTGCATAATCTGCAGCAATCATTCTGCAGATTTGCATTCTCACAGCTGTTTCGCTAGGAACAGCAATTAGCATGTGTGTGCTTAGTTTTTGTTTCATGGGTTAAAATAAAGACAAAAACTGAATAAATAAATTACTTCTTGTGTTCCTCTTCATGCGATTTAAAACTCATGTCACGTTTTTAGACTCTGTTCAGGGAAAATATCAACTACACAAACTGAACCATGAATGTAAAGTCAACCAGCCAGGAAATGTTTCTTTTTCATTCATTTATTTTGCATTTCTGAGGCAAAGAAAACTCAATTATGGAGGTCAAAGCCAGGTGAGAAAAAACAAAACGATTAATTTATCGTAATTCTACAAACCTGTGAAACACACTGATGAAGATACAATTATGAAATTATGTCTCAGAGGAAATTTGATGAGAATTTTATTTCATAATGGTTTATGTTTTATTTAAGCTGTTGTTCTGCTTATCCACCCCATGTATTCACACACATCCATGACTCTAACTGGTTCGTCACATGCATTTTGTCCACTTTCAGAAAGCACACCGTAAATCATGTTGTTGAACATCGCTGCTGAGCCAGAGTCACCCTGTTGAAAAATGCATAACAATACATTTATTTATGTTGTAAAACAGAAAAGTCTTCTAATCACTGGAGAGAGATATCGAAGAAACAAACTTACATGACATGTATCCTTGTCTGGTGCTGCAGTAAGGAATATTTTCCCACATGGCGGCCAGAAGAAGGAAACGGCAACAACTTTCATGTTGACACACTGAAGACGTGTTGGAAGAGCAGCATCGAGTACTGTAGAGAAACATGACAATCATAAACATGTTCGTCACTCGACCTTTTCTGGAGAGGCAGAAAAACATTTTATTCTCATAACTTCAATGTTTCTCTCACGTCGCTCATTATTGGGGCCGGCTGTCGTTATTCCCTCTCCTACCAGCTGAACATCATCGTCTCTAAAACACAAGAAGAATAAAATGTAACAATACAAGATAACAATGTAATGAAGAACAATGAAAGAACAGGAAATGAATCCATGAAGGACTTCATCCACTGACACACGAGTGTCCACCTCCAGTCCTCAGTGAAGGTGTCCTGCGTCCTTTACATGCGTCTCTGGTCAAACACACCTGAGCTAAACGGGTCCTGATTCTGCTAGTGGCCCGATTACCTGACTCAGGTGTGCTGGAGCAGAGGCACCAGGACTGGAGACAGAAATCCTGAAGTCATGTTTTTGGTCAGAGAAAGACTTACACTTTAAGACGATGACTGCAGTCTGGTAGCTGAGCGGGTTGGACATCTGTTACTGGTCTCCGAAGCTTCAGCAACATGATGTCATGCTTCTCGTCGTGGGCAACATAACTCACAGGATCTTCTCGGATTACCGTATTCTGATGTATAGCAGTCTGTGGATGAACTTTTAACATTACTACGTTAATCCTGCAGAAAAGGTTAGATTATAATGAGCACACAGAAAACCTAATCATCTGCAGATAAAACTGTCTTGATGTCTCTTTCCTACCACCCAATATCCGACTTCCAGCAGTGAGCTGCAGTCAGGATCCACTGAGGGTGGATCAGAGTTCCTCCACAGCGGGTTTTTGCTTTACCCATGCTGCCCACCAGCCGAACATGATAAAGATGCTCCTTCTCATCACAGTCATGACCTCCAATGATTCTCTTCTGCAGAGAAACATCTGAGTTCACTGAAACACCTGAAGAAGAAAACGGGGAAGTTTGAGAGTCACAGAGAGCAGCAGCCTCCCTGGAGCCAGTGGAAATGTCTCCAGTGCTTCAGACTCACCCAGCCCCAGCAGCAGCAGAACCTTCAGCAGAGCCATTGCTGGTCCAGCTTCCTGTGAATATCTACAGTCCTGCAGCAGCTTTTAAACTCTGTTCACAACTTCCTTCTGGACAGGAAGCCACCAATCCCAGAACGGACACCGATCTGTCCAATCACAAGATAGACACCGATCTGCGCTGTCATCTGCATACAGAGGAACTCATCGCTCTAAAGAAAAAGGTTCTTGTTCCATTGACGGATTATTTCACCAATAACAAAACATTTTCCCCCTAGTATAACTTAAATAATCAGCCAATGAAACAAGAACCTTCTCATCAATATTAAGGAATTAACTTAAAAGAAGCAACTCCTATATTTTGCTGCAAAGTTTCTTGTAAGTTAGTTTTGCCTTACCTCAAATGAATTGAGAGATTTGCATTAGAAACTAGACTACAAATAATTGGTAAATGGTTTCCAATCTATACAAGAATTCACATCTGCCTTTGCTCCCAAAAATAGTATAATTTTGTATATTGGGGAGCTGTAAAAATGACCCTCTATACAAACAGAAAAGGGTTTGCTTCTTTTATTTGGAAAAAGAACAATATTACAGTGCTGGGTGGTGAAGCAGCATTTGCAAAATTCACAGAAATTCATCCAATTGACATGACGCCGGATCCACGCCCTTGCAGAAGTAGCTGTCCTCCGACAAGCAAACTATTATGGCAGAGATAACAAACTTTAATGCATTACCCGAGACATTTTTTTGAGTCAATTTTGCCTTATAAACCAACACTGAGGCAAAGAAAATTATCTAACTAGTCCTACATCAGGTCTGTAAGGTTAGTAGCGGGAAACAACGATGAAGCCCAAGAGGAAAACTGATGAGGGACACAAAGTCTGGTTGCATGTACAAAATGGGTGAGTAATGACTTAAATAATACCGGCTTGTGAAAGTATGCCTTCAGGAAAATGCTTAAAAACAAAAAGTAGCATAAAACGATGTTTAAATGTAAATACGGCAGTTACTGCAGTCTGTTTTCATGCTGCCTTAGAGCTACCGTTGGAATCTACACCATAAAACTCTGCATAACTAGCTTCATTTATTGATCTGGAAATGATTATGTCAATGTTATGACAAAAAATGGGACGTTTACTACCGGATGCCTTCGTGCTGACTAACGTGGTAGTTCCGTCCATCAGTTTCATTCAACTGGACGTGAGGTGGGCTGCCGTCCATGGTCCATTTCTTGCGTCATTCCAGACTTCTTTTTGGTTTTGGAAATGTAATAAATTGTATTCCGCCCTCTACACATTCTGGGTAACGGCTGTCGGGATTGCATATTCCCCACTGACAACTTGGACCAGGATTTCCTATTATTTTCCTCAAAATCTCTCTGACCGCAGCGTGTTTGCTATGATAAACACTGTCAATATTGTCGGAGATAAGGAGCGTGTACTTGCGACGCTGATTGGTCAGTTGCTGACAACTGTCCTGGAATGATTGGGGGAGGATTGCTCTACGTCATCAAGGGGGCGGAGCCCGTGCCATGTAATGAAATAAAAAACTTCTGATTTTTAAAACACATTTAAAGAAACCTACAGTAATATTTTAACTGATGTGATTTTTTTTTTAATTAAAAACACAGACCTCAGTTTTTCTTATTGCTTTGATGCATTTGTGAACACAGGGAGAAAACAATATGTTTTATGTGGTTAAAAGTTAGGTTGGTATGAAGTGGAGCTAATGTGCTAAAAAAAAAAATCAAGTTATAAGGACAAACATAAATACAAAAAAATAGTAAAACAAAGCCCTGATGCTATATTGTGAAAAACAAAAAGACTAATGGAACTAAAATGTCCTTCATAAAAGAAACTAAAAATCTGGTGATTACAGATAAGAAATGTAACAAAAAATTCATAAGGAACACTCTGTTATTGACAAAAGGACTCTTTGTCTTTTCTCTATCTGTTTTATCTGTTCACACGCACACGGCTGCATGCTGACATGACGATAACATTTAAGACAGTCACACATAAACACTGATTAAGGCAGTGAACTCGAGGGACTGATTGATATAATTTGGCAGTAAAAACTGCATTGATTTGATTGATAATATAATATTTAAGCTCACTTAGTGTTTAGTCTAGACCAGTGTTTCTCAACCCTGGTCCTCACTGCCCCCCTGCTCTGCATGTTTTAGATGTGCCTCTATTCCAGAACAACTGATTCAAATGATTGCATGACCATCAAGTACTGCAGAAGCCTGTTAATCACCCAGAGATACAATTCAGGTGTGTGGCAGAAGGGAAATACCTAAAACATGCAGGACAGGGGGGCGCTGAGGACCAGGGTTGAGAAACACTGGTCTAGAATCCAGAGGGCCACATAAAAAGCTTTGGCGGGCCAGATTTGGCCCACGAGCCTTGAGTTTGATACATGTGATCTAAACAATGTCGATATCTGAAGGTACTGATCAATATCAGCCTTTAAATTTCTCCTAACCACCAGAAATAGTGTGATTGTGTTTCTCGAAAGGCCTTTTCCTACTGCTGGTGTCTGGATGTGTAAGTCTGCTGCCGCTGCCTGATTCTGACACAAACCCGGCATGAGAAGCCGAGAGCAGAAGACGCTCCAGGCGGTCGCTGACCTCCCAGTGGGTGGAGGCTCAGTCACCTAAATATCCCTGACAGGTCAGGAAAACACTTTTGTTTTAGTCTGTCGGGTTTTAGCCTCTAAAACAAAAGGTGTGGTCATACCTACAGATATCCAGAGCTTCATTTGTGCAAATGATAAATTGTCCATTGTTACATCTGTGCAGAAAAAATTACTTTTACTTTTTTTATTATTTCTTTCAGTGCAGGTTATATAAGAGCTCAACCCACTCCTGCTTCTGCCATTATTATCATCATCGTCATCCTCATCATTTTGAGAATTGAGAGAAAGGTTTCCATGGGGATATTTTTTGGTTCACCATTACGCTTAATTGTTTGTATGTCTTTCTGCTTCTCCATTCACCACTTTACTGTCTCTCATAGATTTTCCTCTTAAAACAGAAAATAGATTTAAATTGCAACGCTTGGAAACAAATGGTAAGAATATGTTTTTCTAAAAACTGCAAAGTATCTGCATGAGTCATGGCAATTTACAAATCAATTCATGATCTTTACAGCCGTTTTTTTTGTATTTTGTCATTATATACTCAAGTGTCTTCAAAATATGAGGTGACGAATAGATTGAATTTTGTTGGATTCATATGCAGCAGCATAAATGGAGAAAATCAATCCCTCAGCTGAAGTTGCAGAACACAAGAAATGTCAATAAATTGATCTGTTTAACATGTTCCCACTCTGCCAAAGAGTCCAATATGTTATTGAGAGCCTGCAGCAAACTTCTGCTATTAACCTTCCAGAAACTTATTTTTTGTCTGAATTGCTTTGTTAATAGTTGCTGCAGATGCTTCACACTAATGCTAGTAAATAAATGTGGTTCTCTAGACAGAAAATGTTGATTTGAAGGTTTTGTACAGGCTCTTTTCATACCTTTAATCTCTCATCACTTCCATGAAAAGCAGAACTCCTCCACAAATATATATATTTTTCTTTCTTACTTTGAGAATAACATCTGTCTGGTCGATCTAGATTCTTCTGTTTCTTCTCGTCCTGCAGAAAATGTGTTTATTCCTGGGTGCTGCTTTGTATTTGATGCACCTTTGATGCCTGAAAGATACTAAAAGGCTGATAGCTGGTATTTTTATCCTGTTAATCATCCAGTGAATGACAGGATGAATTATTACAGCTAAAAGGATACATGCACACTGACGTAGTAGACTGCTGTACTTTTGTTTTTGAGTAAAAATATAGCAGGGATGAAGCATAAAGTTTCTGTGGTGCATCTCTGACCAAGGAGGTGATACGGAGCCCCCTAGGGGACATGGAGGATTTTCTTCTTCTGAGATCTCTCACAAAAATGTACTGAGCAGTTCATGCGTCAAAATTGAACACTGAGCGTCTTTCTTACTACGCAGAATACAGCATAATATAGCAGAAACGACGGTGGCCGTAGTATCTGCTATATTATAAGGTTTTCGTGAATTTTCCATCTTGTTTGTAAGATATCTGAAGTTTTACATCTTTTTTTTTTGGACAGAAATGCACCACAAACCTATGTGCAAAATGCAAAAGCAAAATAGGCCAAACATGGGATTTCCCTCTCCCCCCAAGACGTAAACAAACTCTCCTTAAGAAGGAAAGAAAGAACAACTACTTCTAAATTATTTAGACTATTTCTGAGTTATTTTCATGGCGTAATAAAGTCATATCTGACAGTTTTTATTGTCTGTTTTGTGTTGCTAGTCTGACTGGTTAACAAAGGACCGTTTTCATGTGCAGGACCATCTCAACCTTACACAAACGGACATAAACATGCAGTGAATAAATTGATTTTGTTGCGTAAATGTTCTAGCAGAAATGTTTTCCTAAGGTAAAATGAGCTGACTTTGTAAAGTATGTACTTATATATTTTTATCCAGAGCATATCTTAAAGGGGGATAGCAAACATGAACAGCCTGCTTGTAATCAGCTGTATTGGGAGAAGTCTTAGAGAGTGCTTTAAGGAAAGAACAAGGTGTTTCTGAGAGGCATGTAAGACCGAGTGATTCAGCCTCACCTCTGCAGGAGCCCATCAGGACCTGCTTTTATGTGTCTGTAAAAATACATCACTGGTAAGAGATGAGGTGAGGTGGCATCAAGCTGAATTTTGAGGCTGTTGCGTGTCCAAATTGTCGATTTTACCCTTAGCAACTGTTTATCCACATTGTGCAAAAATAAAAAAAATAAAAAATGCAAAGACCTACAGGATGTTGGTTCAAAAAGGTTTTATGTTGATGGATAACAATGGAGCGTATTGAAAATGGAAAATAGGTCAAAATGACCTGAGAGTTGTGACACTGGTTACAGCTGAAGTACCGACATTCACAAAGAGAAACAGCTCTTCAGTCTGAGACGCTGTGATGTTTTCTATTATACTTTCACCCAATATGTTTTTCTTTTAAACACTTCTTGGCAGAGTCGTGCAACATATGCAGACCACATTCAGCCTGAAGTCCTGGTTTGCACTCAGTACCATCAGAAAGAAAAACAAGATTTATTTTTGTATTTATGTGTTTTAAGTATCTGCTAGTAAGCAACAGAATCATAAAGTAGCTTGACTCTTGGGAAAACTGAAAGTCAGAAGTGTTGAAACTATGCCACTGCAGCCAATAATATGACTACAGTCATTTTATTGGCTGTTGTCAATAAAATGAACTATAGCCAAAAACACTTTTTAGAGTGCAGCCGTCACAGGTTTGACGGCTGCACATAACAATTAAAAAAAAATACAAGTTTGAACCCAACAAAAATAAAATAATTTAAGAGCCACATTTTCAAGATGAAGGCATCTTCAAAGTGCTTCATACAATACTTCCCACCTAAATATTTTTTCTGCTCCTGATCTTTAAAAAATTAGTTGATACAATTCCAGGTTGAAAATATTCTTAAAGTAAGTCATTTTATTGGCTGTTGTCAATAAAATGAACTATAGCCAAAAACACTTTTTAGAGTGCAGCCGTCACAGGTTTGATTCCCGGCCTGATGACCTTTCCCCCTCTGTCATTGCCCAATTTCCTGTCTACTTACTCTCAAATAAAGGCCAAAAAAACTTTGAAAAAGATCCTTTATTAGTTTACTTCTCTTTTTGAAGAAGTAAACTAATAAAGGATCTTTTTGAAAAGATTCTTAAAGTAAGACTGACTTAAATTAGTCATTTTTAAACAATGAATTGAGTAAAAAATATATAAATTTAGTTGGATAAACTTAATTTAACTACTTGTTACCAATTGAAGCAATTAATTTAAGTTGGTTCAATTAATTTCTTTTTACAGTGTAACAATGCAGAGGGAGAAAACATTCAGTAAATGTTGGAGTTTAGATACCATCTGACGATCTGTAAGAGTTTCTTAAGCCATCTAGAGTTTGAGTCAGTTACCTTTGCATAAGCACGGTGGTGGAGGGGTGGTTATATGGGAATACATTACTGCCATCAAGCAAACTCTTAACTCATCTGCATAAACACATTTTAAGATTTATTTTAGAAATTTTGACACAGTGAAAGCACATTTTGATTTTATGTTTCAGACGTTTGGGCTGCAATCTGGACCAGAAACGACCCTTAACTTCACTTTCTCTGGAGAAATGAAACCCAAGCTGAAGTGTTCGCTCCCATCTGCCATCAAACTCTGAGTCACTGCAATACCATCACTCTGTATTTTTGTCCCTGACACTTCCCCACACGTTACGTCAGCACAGAGGGAAACACTGGAGCTGTTTACACCAGGAGCTGCTCCACAGCATCTGGGTTACCTGTTGTCTAGCAACTGCCCTGTTTAAATCAGGCCCAGCTTCCAGTTACTCAGAGTAATAGCTACTTAAAAAAAAAGAGAGAAAGGGGGGAAAAAAGGAAGTGGTCATGAGCGTGTGTTGCATCTGTTCCTGAGTGGCGGCTGAAAATAGATTTCCATGATAACATTAGGATTTATCTACTTCAAAATGAGCTCCGACAGGAGGAGATATAATAAACACTCATCTTTGTTATGCATTCATATGAAACAATCAAATGTAATCCAGTGCAACAATATTTCCAAATGATCCAGAGAAGCGAAAACTGACAAATCCTGGCAGTGGAAGTTGAAAAGTAGAAAGCAGAAATGGTTTTGAAAGCTATATGTTCGTTTATTGTGTTAAACGAGAACGTTTCTACTTTACTTTAAGTTGACAAACGCTCCAGCAGAAAAGAAAAATGACACTATAGTCTAAATGGACATCTAATGCATCTCTCCCTGTCACTTATTTTATAGCTTAATAACACCACCGAATTGATTTTTTTTTGTACCGACAGCAACCGCAATACAAACACAATCTCACTCAACTACGATGACTTTCCATAGAGACAAAGACATGGAAGGGAAAAACACTCACGACCTGAATACCAACTACAACAGTTCCTACTTTGGTTACAAAAACCTAATGCTGATTACAAATACAGATTTGTTCTTCTGTTACTCAATAATTCTTCATGTGCTTTTTCTTATGCGGCCTGCAAAGAAGATTAAACCGTGCTTACACAGTCTGGATTGCAGCCCATATAATTTCCTGCGCTCTAAGAGTCTGTAGCAAACCTCTGCTGATTTCCTCTAGAGTTTCTCTGCATATTAGGAGACACTCTTCCAGGCCAAAAGGAGAAGACAGTATTCTGTTAAGATGGTTTTAAATGATGAAATTAAGGGAAAAGTCTGCATTCACATTGGATTTCTGCTTTTCAGAGGCAGTAAGCCCTAAACTCTTAACGAAAAGCTATTGCTTCCCTGCAGAGTCTGGCAGAACAGAAATGCTTACAGAAACGTCTCCGTATGTGCAACTTGTTTGCACCATTTCTTGGTCCAACAATGGTTTAAGACAAACAACAACAAGCCCCAATGTTCTTGTTGAAAATCATCAGGACTGTCCCCATTTGATTTTTTATTTTTTTTTAAATCTTGTTATGGAATCAAACTTTCTTTTGCATTTCAAAAATTCAATTAGGCTACGTTCACACTGCAGCCCGAAGCAGTAGTATTATTTTTGCCGTGCGACGTGTATATGTTCTCCAGCGTGAACTGCAAATGACCTGAAAGTGTTCCGCATGCGCAGTAGAGGGCCCAATAACGTAAGCCTTCTCAGTGTTTTCCAACCGCCATGAAAAAGAAGAAATGCGCAATGTTTGCGGAAGTAAAGGTGGATGCAAAGGCTGATTAATAGATTACGTTTTTGAAGTTGTCCGACCGGAGTCAGCACATTAACAACTTAATCTTCATTAAGGTCCGCCATGGTTGTGGTTTTCTTCCTGCTTGAGTGTAGTGATGGATTAGATGAGGCGTCATGTATCATTTCGACACATAGCAAAACTGTGTCGATTCTGTCGATACTGTGTCACTCAATACTGACACCTGCTGGACATTAAAAATTCCTACAGGCAACATAGTGATTTGATGACCTAGTCCACGTGTCAAACTCAAGGCCCGCGGGCCACATGTGGCCCCCCCAGCATTTTATAGGCTGATGATTGACTTAAAATTGGTTTTGAGCACGAATTGATTACAAACTACATCTCCCACAATGCATTCCGATTGTTACCAGCCAACATTACGGCTTCTCGCCACTAGAGAGCAGCAGAGTCACCTCAAGCTGCTTATTGATTTTCCCAGCGAATAAAACTGAGACATCGACAAGCTAACATCAAAACGTCCAAGAAAAGAAAAATCGATTTACAAGTAAGACTGTGAATGAAGATGTGTGTGAGTTGGTGTCAGGGCGGCAGGTGGCGCTAGACTTTTTTTTGTGTTATCCGTTATCTTGACCGACAACATAAAAAAAAATCGGTCATGTACTATTTTTATCCGTGAAATTACAATCATATTAACATCGTCTATTTAGTCGCATTTTATGCGGTTTATTTAATATTAACCGTGAATCCAGATCCCATCACAAATTAAGAAGATAAATGCATCTACATTTTTCTCCGTAGTGACAAAAAACACTGACTGAGGCCCCAATAACTTTTAATAAATTAAATTAAGCGACTTCACTTAAATTAGCATCACTTCACCCGCTGGGGTCTGAACGCACTTCCTCCTGGTTCCATCTGCAGAAAAATCTGCGCTAATTCATCAGTCAGTTGGATCAGTCTGATCCAAACAGATCAACTGAACTCTGAGTGTTTTACCCTGTGGGGTCCGGTGTGCGCTTTTACCAGGATTTATTTATTTATTTATTTGTTTGTTTGTTTGTTTGTGTGGTTTCGCTTCTCCGAAACGGACAGATGTTACGTCTGCAGCTCCTCCAGAGCGCCGCTCTCCTGGGTAACTTGCACCAAGGCTCAATTTGTTAAATCCGCTGCATGAGTTTCTCCCAGCGGTTTCTAATTCTTCGCAGCGGCGGAGCCGCGTCCGCAGTGGTTGAGCAGCGGACTGCGCATGTTACAGTCTAATTAACTTTTGCATCGTCATTTATTTCCTCAAGATAAACTGCCGGCTCCTCAAATGGATTAACACAACCAGGGGCGCAACTACATATTATTCAGGTGGATACGAAAACATAAATGAACCACTTTTAATTTTGAAGTGTTGATTTTATTTTTGAACCCTTATTTATTGTAAAGTGTTGATATGTTTGAACCCTTATTTATTGAAAGTGTTGATTTTATTTTTGAACCCTTATTTATTGTAAAGTGTTGATTCTATTTTTGTATTGATTTTATTTTTCAACCCTTATTTATTGGGGGTGTTGATTTTATTTTTGAAACCTTATTTATTGTAAAGTGTTGAACCCTTATTTATTTTGAAGTGTTGATTGTCTGAAAGACCTTACACATGAATTGCCCCATATGGGGTTTGAACCGACGACCTCAGCATTACCAGCACCGTGCTCTAACCTGCTGAGCTAACTCACCTACCTTACAAACTGTTGAGTTTCCATGGATTTAAGAAGAACTTACATGATCTTAAAAGTGCTTATATTTTAATGTTTTTCAAAACAACTTACATAATATTTCATTTTCCAGAGATTTTGTATTTTGAAATGTTAATAGTATTTTTGAACCATTATTTATTTTGTAGTGTTGATATTGTTTTTGAACCATTTTTAATTTTGAAGTGTTGATTTTATTTTTCAAACTTTATTTAGAAGTGTTGATTTTATTTTTC
>NW_006799940.1:1800136-1883527 GCF_000485575.1 Poecilia formosa
GTACCGTCAATGTGGCCCGTTGAGGGGGGCCAATATGCTGCAGTGGCCCTCGATGAAATTGAGTTTGACACCGCTGATCTAGTCTATACCGTCAGGATCTTTTAGGAAAATTAAAATAATTGGTTTGCTGCATTCAAACTCAAAAGGGCATGTTGCAAGAGGTCTTGCAGTGCTTTTCAACAATCCTCCCACATTCAAAGACAGAAAGCCTTTTTGCCTTCACAGTCAGTGAGTGCGTGGATGCCTGACAGAAAATAACAAAAAAAGGGGAAAATTTCCCCATAGATTTGGATTTTTAAGATGATTTTCTCAAACATTTTCAGTTTAAATTCATATTCAAACATTTGTCTTTAATCTATGCTGGTTTTTGTACATTGTCCCTATTTCATCTTTTTGAAGCTTAATATGAACTAAAAAAAGATGCAGAGCTTTCAGACCTCAAATAATGCAAAGAAAACAAGTTGATATTCATTTAGAAACAACAATACTAATGTTTTAATTCATGAAGAGTTCAGAAATCAAGATTTGGAGGAATATCCAGGAGATTTTCAATAGAGTTCAGTGCAGTGGGCTCTTCATTTTTATGTTCACTTCTGACAAGAATTGTGAAGTGCTACAACTATAAATAAAAATCCTACAACTCTTGTATGTAATGCAGATCAATTTGTAAAATTCTGATTATCATAAGGTTTTGAAATATATCCTTCCAATAAAATCTGGAATAAATGCATTCATTTTCTTTTTGCCATTAAAAACCAAAAACATATTTGTGTTCTTTTAGCATTTTATGACTGCACAACTAAAAGGCTGTCATGTTTGAATAAGCCATCTGTGAAATGAGGTGGCAAATTTTAGGTCAAACCCAGAATAAAATTCTGGAAGAAATCAATGACACTCTGGTTTTTATGTGACCATAAACCAACAACCTGCATTATGGATATTATTACAATGCTGAAAGTGCCAAATAAATATCAGAATGTCATGTTTTTGTGCTTAAAACATATGGCAAACATAAGCAAGGCGTGAGATATTTTTCCTGATATTGCTGAAGACATTCAAGTTCTTTGTGGACATAGCAAAGCATTGTGGGTATCCTCAACAGAGGATACCAATCTACAAATATTTGAGGTGCAGCCCAGCTGTTTGCCTCAGATAAAGGTTAAGGATGAAGCAGCTACTATTGAATTATGGATCACGAAGAAGACAGAGCTAGAAGAGTCAGTTGGAGCTTTTGATGCTCATGTGTCTCCGCTTGCTTGCTTTTTTTTTTAGATGAGGATTGTTGCAAACCTAAAAGAAGTCAGCAGAACAGATTCAGGACATTTAAATCATTCTTGTTTCTATAAATCCTAATTTTTACCCAATGCGGACGATCTAAAATAAGAACAGAAGCGGTTTGAGTCATTTAAAACCTGTATTTGCATAATCAACATCTGCACATTTCAGCATATGAAACTCACATACAGTGAAAGAATGAACAATAATAATGTGTAAAATATTAGTAGAGACAGGAACATTTCCAGTTAGGAACCTGCAGAAAACAAAGAGTAGAAATCAGAATGCAGATTTCAAATATTTCAGCGAAAACTGAAAAGACAAATTGTTACAAAAGGTTTGAGATGTGTTCAGAAATAGAAAACGATCTCATCAATCTTTCAAACCAGGAGAGTTTTCTACAAGTCTTTATTGGAATAATTAGTGGAAATGTATGCTAAATCTTTAGCATATCCCTCATTATGACTGGATTTCTTGTTTTTAATCACAGACAGCCTATGCAGTGGCTTGCAAACTTGCTCACACCCATTGAACTTTTGCACATTTTTTCCTGTTACAACCACAATCTTCAAAGGACTTCATTGTTTTTTTATGTGAAAGACCAACACAAAGTAACTCATGACACAAGAAAATGATGAATGGCTTTAAATAAAATCCCATCAGGGGTCTTTGAACATCTCGGATGTTCCACTCCATCATCCAAAAATGGAAACAGTATGGCACAATAAACATACCAAAGCACAACTTTCCACATAATACAGCTCTGCCTTCCAGCAGGGAGAAGCTTAATGCTCTAGAATGGCGTAGTCAAAGTCATAGCCCAAATCCAACTTGAAATTTGTGGCAAAACTTGAAAACTGCTGTTCACCTACAGCATCTGAGAGCATGAATTATCTTGCAAAGAAGAATGTGCAAACCTGTCAGAGACATGATGTCTCATCAAAAGTCTTTCAGATGCAAGTTTTTTCTTTAAAGGTGACCTATTGTACTTCCTTGATCATATCAGAATAAGTTTATGGGAAAGAAGAAATGTTCGTTACATTTTTTGGTACAAAATCATTCTTAGATATTGAGATTTGAGCCTGAATGTTTACACTCATATGTGAAAATGGCTGCAAACAGATGCACAATTATACAACCGTACATCTTTGAAAAGCATAAGTAGAGCCTCCTGCACAACCAGCAATAATGCAGCCAGTGGTTGATGGAAGGTAAGTCAAGAACAAAACACTTGTCTTTTCCAGCAGCCATTGCACAGAGCACTGCTGACCAAAACTGTTGGAGATCCACTTGGGTTGCTAGGCTTCACTAGAGTTGCTAAGTAACGGGGCAATGCCTGCTGATTTGTGACGCTACTTTCAGGATGTTTTTGAAATGGCTCACTTTCCACACACCAAAAAATGTTATTGCCAAAAACCAGAAGCAATAAAAACTCAAATCAAAGAACAAAAATGTGCAAAATGTGAATTTTGCATAGTAGGATGGCCTAAGATTACAGAAAATCATGCATCATTTTATTCCACTCAACAATTAAGTACTTACTTAGTGTTGGTCCATCAGATACATTAAAAAAGTAAAATAAAGTCAAGTTTATGATTGTAATATGAAAAAGCTCAAGTGCTATGAGTATTTCTGCAAAGGCATCCGTCTTCTCAAACATTTTATTATGTTCAATAATTATAAAACAGGATCAGTCAAAGCTGTGGTAAAAGTGTCAACTTGGCTAAAACATTACAAATAAGTCATATCAAACCGTTTTTCCTCCACAGTGCCTCTGGTTTAGTAAACTTAAAAGTCTGAGTTTGAGTAAAGAAAGGAAAAATCTTGTCAAAAACTAGAGTTCAAGCCGACCATATGAAGCCATCGTTGTTAGCGAGTTGTATCCAGCGGTGCAGACTCGGTTCAGGGATCCACGACGGGAATCGTGCTGACCTTGTTGTTCCTGCTGATCCGCCGCTCGGGCCGCTGCCTGGGCAGTTTGGTCTGGATCAGCTCCTCTGGCGTGTTGCCCAGCGGAGGGAGCAGCCTCTTCTTGCTGTTCCTCGTCTCAGGAAGCCACTGAGGCGGCAGCTCGAAAGGTCCGAAACCGAACTGCGGAGAGTCCTCCGCTTCTGTGGGCGTAGCGGGCGCCACCTGAGACGAGGAGGTGTATGCGCATGCGTGAACGGGAGAGGCCCGAGCCGCTTTAGCTGAAGCAGGGGCTTCTTTAGTGATGACCAGCCCTGCAACAGGGTCCTTTGGTGTGTTCACTTCATCCTTCAAGCTTCCCAGCCTTGACCCATCCTTCTGGTTTTCCTTGCGCTCCGAGTTGCCTCCTGATGCTTGAGAAGGAATCTCATTCTCCGCATTCTCCTCCTCTTCCTCCTCTTCAGAAGGCCTAAAGATTTGCTGTTGGCCGATGTTAAACATCTCCAAAAGCTGGCTCCCAGAGCGGCCAGCTGTATCAAGGCCCACAGGCTCCCCAACTGGCCCCTCGCCCGCAATAGACGCCAATCTGCCGGTGGTGACCGCGTTTCGGCGGCTGTAACGCCTGTGAATCCTGAACAGCAGATCCATGCAGCTGTGACGGGCCGAGCGGTTAACCGTCAGGAGCAGGACTGGGTTGGTAAGAAGGGAAACCTTGGGGAGCCAAAGGGCTGTGAGATAAAGTGAGACGGGTAACTCTTTAGTGTCTGCAAAAAGAGTACGGTAAACCACCAAGGCTCCATAGGGGGCGCTGCAGGCTGAGAAAGCCAGCACGGCGGCCAGCAGGGTGGCGTGAAGCTCCGCCTCTCTCTGCGACACGTACGGGATGGAGATGCTGTTCTGCGGGGTCCGCAACGCTGCGATGATCACCTTCTTCTTCTGGCTGGCACTGAGCGCTCTGCGGATCAGGAGCATGAACAGGAAGACCAGGGCCAAGGGGAAGATCACCGTCGTGACGTTGTAGATCAACACGAAGACCACGTGACCCAGGGAGCGGGCGTGGTCATCGGAGCAGGATGAGGTGACGTAGACGTCGGTAACGTTGGTCACGGCAAACACGGGGAGGCTGGCCAAGACCGCATGAACCCAGATGTAGATGACCAAGTCTCGAGATCTGGAATCGGAGATTTTCCTCTCTAGCGGGTACAGAACTGAGTAGTACCTGCAAACACAACGACAAAGAGTCAGTGGTATCAAACTCCATTTTCATTTTGATGATAAACGTCCTCAAGGGTCAGTTATGCAAGAATGGATTGATGAAACTGTAAAAAATATTAATAAATAGTATCTCTGCATTCAATAAGTACTTCCTAAAATTAAATATCAAACATCTTTTCAAACTAAAATTTCATGTTTGTTTTTTTTTTGGTAATCAAAATCACAAATCATGGTAATTTAGAAATTTTTAAAAACAAATTTTGAAATATTTGCACTGACCATGTTGATCATGGACTAAATCTTGAAAACGCTGAGCCAGAAATGTAGGAGAAGAAAGATATACTGCCACCTGCAGATGGGAGTTGGTAGCCTCAAATGGGTTTGACCATTTTAGCCGAAAATGTGCAATAAAGTCACAATTATGTATTATTAGCGTTGATTTTGCATGAATTTCCACAAAAAAACTGATTGTCAGTTTTAAAGTATGCAAATAAAACTGCTATGATTTGATTGATAAAATAATGTTTAAGCACACAACTGTTATATTGAAGGTAGTATTTATGTGGTCTGCAATCCCAAAGTATAAGCTCCGTTGGGCCAGATTTGGCCCCCGGGCCTTGAGTTTGACACCTCTGATCTAAGAGAAACTGTGATTTGTCTCTTCATGTCCCAAAGGTGTAGCCAGTTTAAAAAAAACTGAAGGTAGTTTGAGGGTTCTGATGTAGTTTAAGCCGTTTTCTACTGTGAAAAAAAGGCCTTTTCATTGAGCCGAGTGTCGTCTGACTGCAGTCACGCCTAAAACGGCTTACGAAAATCTCACTTAAGAGGATTTATGTGGAAATACAGATAAGCAGAGTGGAATTTTAAAGAGTGAATCTATTAAAAAAATATATCCACATCAATAACAGAAGGGTTCAGAAACAACATGTATCCTGTTGATGTGAAGTTAGGCGAGCAAATCAGAAATTCACACAATCTCCTACTGATGTACGAGCTTCAAGTGGTTTTACAGGGAAGACAGAACAGCTCCAACATAAATGAATCCATTATATTTGCTGCAAATATTTTTAAAAATGGCTAAGAGGTGAATTTTTCTGCACCGATGTGTAAACGAGCCAGGAACTGTGCAGCAGTCTCAACTTGTCTGTATATCTGCAGCCTTGATTACCCTTCGAAAGAATAAATAATTAAGTGTTTTGATATTTTTCTGACTGCAGTTGCTGTGGACCCAACACAATCTTTAAAGCAGTAAAATCCAGGTTGAGGCGATGGTGCAACAATGTAGCAGCTGACTGCAACCACAATACAGAAAGTAAGCCAATGCTAACTCAGTTCAACAGAGAAATAAAGCAGGGATTCTTTATAACCTGTTTTTTTCTGAATAAAGAAAAAGATTTATTTGGTTCCTCAGCAGTTAGTGTGAAATGGCTTTTTCTTGTTTCTCTGTCACACACTTTCAGCGATAGGTTGGGAAAATTAGTAACTCTTGAATGGTTTGACACATTTACATAAAAATAGAATAGCATGGATTACTACATGCCTGTAATGTGCTACATTTATTGTTGTGATTATTAAAAGGCTTTATCTCACCACTATGCACCTATTTTTAGTGCTTTGTGTATTTCTGAAAATCATGACAGTCCTTATTTCCATCAAATAATTTAATACACTTATTACTTATTAGCTACGTTTGCATTTTAATGATTTAAAGACATTTAACACATTTAAAATTAACATTTAATTATTTTTATTGCATTCACATTTCAACATCTCAAGTTAAATTCAATAAATTGTTATACAGTTATTTCATTGGTTTTCACAGAATAGATTAAAAAATCATTTATGTACAAGAATGCAAAACACTTGCCTAAGGTTGCCAGCAGGGGGCAACGTAGTGGGACGAAGACAGCATAATAAATTTCTGATTTAAAAAAAAAGCAAGGAGGAAAACTATAGCCAGAATACTGCAAGAATTTTTTTTAGACAAACTGTGTGCAAATTTGTTTTAACTGATTGTTTTTTTCATAGGTGCATGCTAATGTAAGGTAAACATCTTAGCAAAGTTTCCCACGGTTGCTGCTTAACTCTTTCCTTTATTACTATAAATGAGTGAGCTGAGAATGATTGTCATTTGTTAATTTATTATAAGGCTTTAAAAAGCTGTTAACCACAGCAGAAAAGAGCACAGAACAGTTTTTGCTGCTAATGAAGCTCCTTGTCTCTCCCTTTTGTCTGTTTCTACTTAATTTTTGATCCTGGGATACAGGAAGTTTTGTTTATGCCTGCAGGTAATATGCTCACAGCATGCTTATCTGCTTAACACAGATTTGTGGCACATCATTGATCTAAAATTGCAGTCGACACCAGAAGCGATACTCAAAGTGTTCCCACAAAACTCAGCAGCACATTTTCGCATATTTCCACAGAAACAAACAAAATACATGTTTTTGTGAATACTAAAAATAAAAACAGGTGCATTACAACCTAAATTTTGTCCTTCCACATAATTTTCCATGTTATAGGAGTAAGTGTTTTTACAATCCAGCTCAATGTGAAAATAAAAAATATATTTTGGCTACTTTTATGCAGACTTATCAAAATTTTAGATGTGTATTTAATTTTATTTTAATTTCAGGGCAACCCTTAAGTGGAAACATGACACAGATGCGCTTTCATGAATCAATTTGTATCCAGCAAATACTTCTTTTTCTTTGCTTTTCGCCTGTTCCTCTTCTTGTCTGACCAACTGTTTACTGCTTCATTATTTATTTAGCTGAACAAAGTGGATGCTCGATTAACCAATTCTGACAACTAAAAGGACAAATGCGATTCCATTTTCCAAGTGAGATAGAACACAGTTAAATTTTAAAGACAGTGTGTGTGACTTTATGTGGGTAGCAGCTGCTATCTTTGGCTGCAGCACTTAAAGCTGCAGGGAGGCTGGGACACATGCAGAATCAATCCCAGGGCGCAGAGAGAGGCTAAAGGACTATTCTGACAACCTGAAACATTTTTTTAGCTCTTATTTGTGGCTATATTATAATATGTAGCTCACCCTTTTCAATGGTACAAAAAAAAAACATTCATTTTGGGAATGTTAGCATCATGTGTGGACAAAGTGAAGAGCTCAAATTACATTTGGTGAAGTGAGCAGGGGGTGCTCTTCATCATTTTTCAACTACGTGTTGACATTTCGGTTGTTATGGCTGGAAAAAAAAAAATTCAACTCCAGGAAGAAGCTTTTATTTCAAGAACAAACACAATTTACTGTAAGTAGAAGTGCTGTAAAGACACATTTGCCCCCATACAGATTTCGCCTATTTTTCTTTCTTTTAATACATGAAATAATCATCTGGGGGAAAAAAATGCATTTCGTATTCACTCTGCATCAAATTAAGATTTGTGCAAGGGCATTTCTTACATTCACAACATTTTATAATGCCTTCCTGCTTTTAAAATGCAAAGACTAAAACAAACGAATAATTGTGTGTACCTGTCGAGTGCGATGGCGCTGAAGCTGAGCACAGTGACGGAGCAGAACAGTTTATGCAGGAATTTGACGACCTTGCAGAGCAGCAGAGTGTGAAGCCACAGGCAGCAGCGGGGACTGGACCCCAGCGCCACGTCGAAGGGGACGCACACGAGTCCGGCGCAGATACCGGAGCACGCCAGGTTCTTGATGAATCGTTTGGTAACCGATTTAAAGACACTCGTGCAGCAGGTGCACCACAGCACGGTCGCATTACCTGCGGAAAGGAGAAAGGGGTAGAGAGTAAGATCAGACTTCCTGTTTGCCTGAAGTGATTTATTAAGCTGAATCGGTTTTAAACGAAGTTAATGTGAATATATCGCGGTTTGGCAGATTGTAAAGGTCTGTTTACAACTGGTTCTTAGACTTTGTTGCCCGGATGACGCGTGAAATTCAAATGGGGTCTGAATTTCGCGCTCATATATATTTTTTGAAGTATCTCAAAAAAAGTATATGTATATTTAGAATATCTTGAGGATTTACCCGGAGTCGAGGCTGCAGACCTCATATTATATAGTGAACCAGAAGAAAGCTTTAAAAAGTCTGGAAGAATAAAATTATTTAGTTTCGGGTTGGGTAAACAATTAAGGATGAAAATAAGCATTAAATTGCTGTCGACTAGTTTCTGCTCAGGTGAGTAGCGAGTTGTGCTATTTTAAGTAATTAGTCTATGATAACAATGCTACTGCTAACAACAACAAGCTAACCCATGTTATTTCTATGTGCTTGGACCTACTTGTAAATAATTTATTTCTCTTCTGTAAACCCAAATTCATGCGGGAGTTGTATGTTAATGTTGAGTCGTTCTGCATTTCTACAATGTAGGTCAACCATTCGGTATTAAAACATGGTTCGTGGCCAGAGACAGCGGGGAAACATGTCACAGCTCACTGTGACTGCTTGCCTTTCTCAGTAACTGTCCAATAAAATACCTGAAAATACAATTTAAACTATGAGATCGTCACCTGTTCGAAAGCGGAAACTCTGGCATTGTTAGTTTCTGCACCTCCTGTTTTTAGCCGCAGATTGTTGACACACTTTTCTCATCTTTTTTTGGTAAGTTTTTTTTTTTTTTTTGAATGAACTCCCTTGTGACCAACTAGCTTTGGAGAACGAAAATAACGTCTATCTCTCTATTAGAAAGGCTGAGACACAGACTTTAGGCATTTTGAAGCTGGATCAACAGAAGTACACGTTTACTTCCTGACCTCATTTGCATTGCATGACGTTGGTGCTACGTCATTTGAAATCCAGCAATAGAAATCGTTAGAAAAGCAAAAAAATAAAAAATTGTAGCGTTCATAATTTCTTAATGAATAAATCAAAACGACCCTTACATAAAGCATTAACTGTTCATTTCTTTTTGTTTTATATTTTGGTACGACAATAAAATGTGCCTTTATATTGAGACATTATTTAACATTGTTAATCTGTTAATTTTAACCATGTTTTACGTCATAATCTGGCATCAACCAGCTGATATACATGAAGTCATATCCTTGGACAGCAAAGTGCTGTGTGGGATCAGCAACATGTTGTTCTGATGCGTTAACAAGAACATCCCACATGCTCCAAACAGCTGCAGGTTGCTCACATCATTTCTCCCTGAACACCGATGCAACAGCGACTCGCTCACAAAATGACGTCTTGATGCAGACAGACAGCAATTTAACCTTCATCCTGCTTTTCTTTTTTTTTTTTTATCTCTGCCTTGCAATACTCACCTTCCACTTGGCAAACACCGTGACAACAACCAATAGAGATAAAGACCAAACACTAAAACTGACTGTTCTTTCAACCCGTCAAATGCCAGTCCAACCAGAGCTGCTGCAACATCAGCAGAGAGGACAGTTTGTGTTTTCTCTGGGTTAAGAGTTAATAAGATGCTCTCAGTGAGACGCCTCTATGTGTCTAAAGGTAGCAGCACAAGCTATTAAGACCAAATGTGTGACTCATTATCAACGCATTTAACAGCTCCTTTTTTATTATTATTGCATCCGAGTGGTGTTTAATTACTTTATTTCCCGCGGCAGAAATGTTTGTGAATGATGAGCAAGCAGATGGCTAAAACACCTAATTTTTTCTCTTAGTTCTGAATGAAGCTGTTGCTTTTTGTGCTGTTCTGGCTACACTTCACCAGAAAAATGCACCAAAGGAACATACACAATTTGTTATTTATTGTTTTAAATTTTGTTGAGAAGCATAAATTAATCACTGAAAGTATTTGGCACTGTTATAATAATAATAATGATGATTAATTTAATTTGTAATGCACTTTTCATTCACAAAAATCTCATAGGATAACAATCAAAGCACTTGAAACTTGATTAAAAGTGAATAAAATCAATGATAATCAATCAAGTAATGTTAGAAACTGTTATAACATTTCTTGGCTTTTTGGTTGTGATGCTTATAGCATTATTTTGCAATGATGCTATAAATTTACTTTTAACTTTTTTTAAAAAAGTGACACAACTAGAACATCGGATTACAAATAAAATGATTAGATGATGGTATTAATTTCACTAATTGTTTCATTTTATTCTTTAAAATACAACAACTTGCACATAACTTTATATTTTTGTATCATTTTTGGACAAATAAAGTCAGATGATCTGCTTTATTAAATACATTTTTATTCTAATTTCTGACTTGAATAATTGTTTGGATGACTACTTTTTACTGAATTGTAAAAATTGGACTGTTCTGTTACATAAATATGATTGAACTAGACCATCTAAGCTTAGTTTGGTTGTGTCATTTGGTCATTCTTACTTTTTCCACTAATATTTCAGTAATATGTTGCACCTTCTACCAAATCTTGAGATTTTAACCAGTCTTAGGAAAACAGAACTTATTGTAAACAATCAGATTACCATAAACAATTTTTATTGTGATTAAAGAATAGCCATTGCTGAATTTATTGCTCTAATATTAAAGGCAGACACTGAAAATGAAGCTTCATTTTCAGTGTGATGCTGAGAGCATTTCAAGCCGTAACTGCTCCTATTTTCCCGGCTGTTTATTGCTTTCATTTTGTTTTCCATTTATGAATGAGACCCTATGTGGAGCAGTGAGCCACAATAAACATTATTCTATGTTATTGTCAGACTTTAAAGCACACAAGAGCTTTCCTCCTGCAAACAATATTGATCCTTAACTACTGTGCACCAATCACCTCAAGCCCTTTGCCTGAAAAAGCAGGAACTGGTTATCTTCTAATCGAAACAATAAAAATAAGAAGGAAATTACATTGTTTTGTAAATTGGTTGATTTTTAATTCCGCATTTAGTGTTTCCTCATAGAGGATCGCCTAAACACCTAAAAGAAGAAGCAACTAAAAAAGATTCAACTCAATCATTATATGAATTACATATTAAGGTGAATCTGCTTATGATGTCTGCAAGTTCAGAAATATATGCAAAAAAATGAGACAACAAGCTAAAGATTTAAGACTTAAAGTGACATATTTGTCTGTAAATCATTAATATAAGCACTAGAAGTCCAGCTGATTATTTGCAATGTTTTCAGGAAAGGAAGAGTTCACGTGTTCTTGATCAACACCTGAGTTCAGATGATTTTCCACAGGTGTCCAAGTGAATCTGGTCCATTTAAAGCCACCTGATGGAGAACGGGAAAAGCTGATTTTAGCCGCTCGTATTCGGAAGCTCATTCTTTCAGTTGTTGTTCGTATCTTTACAACTGCAGGTGAGGGCTGGAATGCAGGTGAGTCAGTAAATCAGGAGATTTGCCTTTGAACCACATTGCTTCAAACTATGCATCAAAAACAAGATGTCAAAATGAGCGCTAGAAAATAAAACCTCGGATTCCCTTATCCTGGCTGCTCCACCGACTGCAAATTTCTTCAATACGTCCTGAAGGTCATAGCAGCGAGAGGACAATACAACCTCAGACACTCTGAGATTCCCAAAGCAGACACTCTGCTCTCCATTAAGAGGATCAGAAACGAGGGGAAATCCCGACAGAGCGGAACATGCCCCCATTTTGCAAAGCACCAGTTAAACGTCTGCAAACTTTGACTGAGCTGTGTCATCACATGAGCTGGAATAATTTAAATAAAAATCGTGGGATGTAATATCTGCAACTGGTGAGAAGGATAGCACAATTTAAAGGTGAGCAACAGGACTACTTCTAATAAACGAAGGCTATTACCATAATTCAGTGGGACTGAATTTAAAGCACAAAATGTTTTCTCCACCTCTGTAATACTGTTGCATTAAAATAACATGCATTTGTCTGGAGAATGTACTTGAAAAGCAGTAATAAAAGGCCCAAACTGAAAGAGATTTACACAGAAAATATTAGATTCGTCATTTAGATGCCGGCAGCTCTCAAAACGAGATCCATATTCATGAGGAAAATGTGAGGAAGCTGCAGGGATTATATTTAAAAAATAGGCATGGCTAGTCATACACAAAAAAAAAAAAAAATATGCAAAGGTTGGGGAAGCCATTAACTTCACTTAGTGGAAACTGGAAATGCATGAGAAATATTCCCATTTTGGACCTGATGGAGTATTCCCAGTCCTGGATTATTAATCCATGCATCGCTACAAAGCCTTCCTGTTTCCTTCAGCTCCTTAATGGTCTGTCAAACATACTGTTGCCATTCTATCTGATGCTCAATATGCATGCGTCTCTTACTGAAGACGACCTTTTCTACACAAGTTTATGGTGGAAATAAATCATTTTCATTCATGTAGCTCCCACATTATTACAACATGGTTGTGCAAAACATTTCCTCCGTCATGTCAAGGAAAATCTTTCTCTTCTTTTCAATTAAAAGCATGTTTGACTTATTGGTGTGTTTGCAACTCAAGAGCTATTAATTTGTCTTTGACCTTGATGTGGTTTTGAGCCAGAGCCATGTCATTTCATTCTGTTTTGAAAAAAAAATGTTTAAGTCAATGGAACCAGCGTTCATGGTTCAAATGGGAACTTTGTGGCCTCTCCAAAAACATCCAGCCTCTGACGAATCTCATACCTTCCCTTGTGACACACAAGCAATCTGGTGCAAGTGTGTTTTCAGCTCCAGAGAAACACGATGTCACGACCACATCCGTGACAAATGACACATTCATTTGCAGATTTCATTTTTTGGCCAGAACGTTTATGCTTCTGGCTGCTTTAACAGTGTGTATGTCAAAGCCAGGATGTGATGGAGGTCCCTCAAGGCAAGGCAAGATGGTTTGAACAGTTGAGACTCAGGGTAATGTCATAGAAAGAAGCTTAAGAAAGAGGCGTTAAAATGACAACATTTGAGAAAAATGTTCACTTTGTGGATGATTGAATATGCAATAAGTGGACGTACCGAGCAGCGACCCGATCAGGATGAGAACCTGGACAGTGGTCGTGAAGTCCCGGTAGGCTTGCTCTCGGACCAGGCGCTCCTGCTGCTCCTGCAGCCCGGTTCCGTCTGCAGGCGGACTGCTGCTGCTGCTGCTGCTGTCCCACCGGCCCGATGCGTTCAGGAGATCCAGCCAGAGGTGGGCTGCTGTGAAATTCACCACACCGTCCCCCACCGTAGCTGCCCGGCTCCAGCCATCCATCTCGACCATCTCGACCACGCAGAGATCCTAGTGATTATTTCTAAGTAAGGTTGGAAGATGCTGGCCACGGGAACTACAAAAGCATGTCCACGGAAATTACGGTGAAAAAAAAAATCAGAAATGCAGAACGGAGAGCTAGGAAAATACGTGCAGATATGTAAATAAAACGTGGAAGAAGAAAAAATAAATAAACTGTAATCACAGCGCAAGGTGAACCTCAGCTGCAGCTTCCGACCCACATTTCCCCATTAGGGATGCATAGCAGAAAATACAGGTCAATGAAAGCCATGCACGTTGTGGACGGCTGGATGGTGCTCCCTGACATCCAGAGCACCTACAACAACACCGGGCTGCGAAATGTCCACGCAGCGTGCGCCGCCAAAAACACAAACCCCTCTCCTCTTCTCGGCAAAAACATCGTGGCTGCAGGCTGGTAGCTGCTGTTTCCTTTACAGACTGGATGGTGAGGAGAGACTGCGACCGAATCCGGAATCTCCCAGCGTGAAATGAAAGAATGGAGAGAAGAGGAGAGGAGAGCCCCTCCTTCTGTTGTTGCACCGAGAAACTCCACAGAATCTTATGAATGGCACGCAGCATGACCAAACTGCATTCCAGTTAAATTATGATGATGATTGGACTGTTAAACACATCCCACAAGATTAATCCACCGGGGTTTTATTTAAAGCAGCAAGCCAGACTTTTCTGTAAGATCATCAAACTCATCTTTAGTGGCGGTTCATGAGCCACAGAACCGATAAGATGGTTGATTGTTTACCTCCATGACGTAGAACACCTGTGTCAAACTCAAGCCCCGTGGGCCAAATCTGGCCCGCCATAGCACATAAGTCTGCTTAAATATTAAGTTATTAATCACATCAATGCATTTTTTTTATCTGTTTACTGCCAAATTATATCAATCAGTCCCTTCGGTTTCTTGAGAATTATTGTGGAAATTCACGCAAAATCAAATGTTTTTGCGCGGATGTAATCGGATCCTTTCTGTTGTGCTGGTTTTATTGAATGATTAAGACACGGTTTGTCTTTAAAATGGATGGCTTCTCGATTTATTCACGAAAACAACCGTGTTAAAGGCTGCCCACTGCAAGTCTTACACAAAACAAAAGTACATGACAAAAACAGAGTTAATTCCTGCTTTTTTGCGATTGTAGGTTCACTAAAATACAGAATTGATTCATATATTGCAAGGGTGATGACAAAAATTAACTTAATAGAGCTATAAATAAACTGGATGTAATTAGATGAAAAATAAACACATGACAAAAGAGGAGGAGCTAAGGGCGCAAACAATTTAAAGACAATACCACAGAAAAAGAGATGAAAAGGAGGGGCTTCCCATCTTAAAGTAACATGGTCAAAACAAGGACAGTTTTAAGAGGTATTTCAGTCAGGTAAGAAACAATACGAATAACCGAAAAAAATAAATTTTTGTGTAATTATAATAAAAGAGAAATATAACCAGGGTACACCAATACATAATTGGGAGTTTATTGCAGATTTTTCTCAAAATTAGTCAAAAACTTTCTTACTTGTACTAAACAGCTACCTCAGCTTTAATTGGTATCAGATTATAGTCCATGATCTACATAGCGAGGAATAAAAAGTCACATTTACTGTCATAAATAATTGCAAATATTGCAAATATTTCCAAATTAGCTCCACAAACACTTAGATTTTTATTGCAAAAAAAAAAAAAATCACAGAAAGAATCACAAAATCCTGGAGGGACCCAAATGATGTTCAATAATAGTAATTAATTTTAAGGATGTTTTGACTGAAGGGCCATGTCAATAAAAATGTAATGAGTGTCTGCGCCATGTGGACAGAGAAACTGATTGTTTTAAGTGCTCTCTTATTTTTCCAGAGCTCTATATGCAGCTATTTTAACGGGCTTGTTTTTGTATTCTTTCTTGTTTGTTTTTCAGGGTTTTTTTTTATTGATATATTTTATGAACAAGATTTTTAAATGTTTAAAGGCACACAAAAGGCAAGGGAAGTGCATAGATATCGAGAAAAGTGAGCCACAGTAAAACATATTGAATTTCACCTTCAAAATAAAAAATCTTCAGAGATCATTTCAAGTAAATCTGTTAAAGGAACTATAAGATGTGGTTGGGGTAAAAACTGTTTACAACAGAACACCTGTCCCCCCCAAAAAACAAAATTGTGAAAAATTTAATGTTTATGTCACTCATTTCAGAAATCTAAACTTCTGGATAATTCCAAATTGAGTCTCTTGGAAAATCTGAACTCTGTGAAATAGTTTAAATTGGAAGCTCGTGGAAACACCCCAGTCAGTTAATTAACTCAAAACACATGCAGGTTTCCTGAGCCTCTAAATGGTCTCTCAGTCTGAGTCATTAGGCTTCAAAATTATGGGGAAGGCTGCTGACTTGACACATGTCCAGAAGACAGTCAGTGACACCATGATTCTTTCCAGCGGCCATTAAGTGAGAGGCAGGGCAGCCTGGACTGGTCACCAGTGCATCGCAAAGAGAAAAATAAATCTAACAGAAGTTTTTTTTGGACCATGTGAGAAAGTTGGAGTACCTGGGAAGAATCCATGCAAACTCTTTGCAGAAAAACCCCAGCCTGGGATTCGAACCCAGGACCGTTTTGTTCTCTAATTTTCCAAAACACTGAAATTTTTGGTTTTCATGATCTGTAATACTCAAATCTTACAAGTAATATACAAATATTTCACTCTATAAGAAGAATCTCATGACTTATTTTCAGACAAAAAATATCAAACTTTATGAGATTGTGATTTTTTTTTTAAATGCACCTACAAGTTTAAGTGAACACCAGAGGGAAAGAGAAACGAAAAATGTCATCTCAACAGTGGGAAAAAGAGACGTTTTTCAGCTCCTAAATAGTGCAGTGGGTTCCAACTGTGCACAGTGGCTCCTGTACTATCAAATAACAACATTATTTAAGGTGTTTACTCATTTACAAATTCATACCAGTTAATGTAAGAATCCCTTCCAACCCAAACACTTCACAATCTATGTCGAAATCTGTGGTAAGCCTTTTTAAAAGCTTTGGGTTTTGTGAAATCCTGTGCAGTACAGGAATCCAAACTCCATCTCCATGGTGCGTTTTAACAATCATACATTTATTTGTGATCAAACTAAACCATGCCATGGTACCTTCAAATGAATGCATTAACATTACATCTGAAGACGGACTGTTCTGTTCTTTAGGAAAATGCTTAACCTTTTAAAAGGGTCCCCTTTCACACTGCAGTTGTTGCCTTCAGGCTTTAACAGGAGCTTGTAACATTCCTCTTGGGTTTGATGGAAATACCAGAAGTAGGAGAGGACAGACTTCTGTAATGCAAAACAGTTTGCATAACAACAAACAACACACAGTGCTGCACACAAGCCTTTCTGTTATGTTTTGCGTAAATAGATCTACAACTTTTCGGTACGTTTTTTGTTTTGTGGATTATCTTATGATTTTGGCTGCTTTTCCGCCCAACTTCTGTTTAAAGGTTAAAAATAAGATGAAAAGTGGAGGACAAAAAATGTACCAAGACTGAAAATCTCTTTCATAAGTAGGAAAAATCTATTTATTACGTCATACTGGACTGAAGAGGTAATCTAAGGCAGCTCTTTACAAACGTATTTGTACTTTATTGTACAAACACTTCATGGCCTCTGTGTCCTAAATTAAAAATTTCCACCTTTATATTGTTTTGCTTATTTTAACTGTACGAATTCTTTAATAATTCAATAAGTCGAGTGAATTTAATTCACGTTCAACAATTTAAACGTCAAAACCGATTAATTTTTGCTCCGAAACAATTTCTCGTGGAATTTCGTCATGCGTTTTAATTTCTTCTGGACGATGATGGACAACAGAGAGATCTCCTGGAGCTGCAAGCCGGAGGTCACAGAGGTCTTGTTCACGCTGTAATCCACCAGATCTCGCAGGTTTTCAGCTGAAGAGGATCAACTGGGACCTGTCCTTCATTCTGGGTGTAAGTTTATGTTTTTAACCCAGTTTCTCCCCTAGAGTAAGCTGCTGGAGGGCCGTTTGGTGCAAATAACTGCTTTTTTTCCACCAAAAGAGCTTCTACTGCAACTAACTATTTCTTCTATGGAAATACTCTTGGAGCAGCATTTTCTTTTTCTCTCTTTCTTTACTCTGTCCTTTCAAATCCCCCGGGCGTCGTGACAGATGGTCTTTCAAACAGAGCCAACTTCTGGTTCTGCTGGAGGGTTCTTCCTGTTAAAAGGACATTTATCCTCTCCACTGTCACTGCATGCATCCTCAATATGAGGCAATGATCTAGCTTACTTAACTGCTGATCAATTTAAATAATTGGTGCAGTGTTGGCCTTCCCCCCCCTATTTTTTTTTTTTTTTTTGAAAGTCTTCCTGTTAAAAGGAAGTTTTTTCCTCTCTACTCATCACTTATATCCTCAGTAGGAGGCATTGCTTAAGCTTACTTTGCTTTTAATGAATTTAGAAAATTGGTGCAGTGTTAAAAAGTGATTTATTTCATTCTTGAGTTGTTAAAGGGTTGGACTTGCAACCTGCACCTGTCCTGCTGTCGCCTTCCAGTCCTCAAATTTCATTTGCATGATTTGTTTCTCTGTTTCTCCCAAAAACGACATGAATAAAGTCTTCAGTTTGGTGCTTTGTGAACAAAATTGTTCTTTAAGGAATGGTTTACTTCATAATTTCTTTTATTGTGTAGTTTCTGTTTATTTATTTAGGATATGTTAAATGTCTTCCAGTTCTAGTGTTGAATGTTTATTAGAATTTAAAGTTTGAGAATGAAGAGGACTTCTTCCCTTTGGTCTTCTCAGTTGGGTTTTTAAAGTTTGATCTTTGAGAATGTGTTCTTGCATTATTATGCTATATCCATTGTATTAGTCGAAAATTGTCTCATTACCATTTTACCGTTTGTGGTAATAACTTCTCAGACAATTTGTCATCCAGCTGAACTTATTGTGACAGTCGTCAACCTAAATTTTGCTGGACAATAAATTGTCCCAGAAGTTATTGCCATAACATAGTGGCCATAGCATAATGATGCAAAAGTACATTTTCAGAGATCAATAAACTTTAAATTCTAATGAACATTTAATACTATAAAATGTCCAAAATAAATTTAAATGTCTTCTTCATCTGAGGTGCCATTGCTGGGGGAGATTTGAGATCAAACAGCCTGAAAACGGCCTCACCTCTTCAGTTTGAGTCTCTACGTCACTCTGAGCCAATGGACGCTGGAAGAGAGGAGACACCGCAAGCTTTTCCTGCTGGGCGAGACGAAAATGAGGATTTAACTAGACCGTCCTTATGAGAAGCTGCTTTCGGACTCAGATGAACTCCATCCATCCATTCCTGGTTCCTTTTGTTCATCCATCCATCCATCCTGCCTCCCTTCCATTCCTGGGAATTACGTGACCATTTTTATTTCTTTACAGGGCTGTTCTCACAAACTGTTAAAATAAAAATTAATAAAACCAGAAAATCCTTTGAGTTTGTCTTTGAATGTGAAGATTGGACATGAAGATTCCTTTGAGATGACAGAAAAAGAGACAATATTAAACATTGGGCACAATGTTATCTCCAATGTTTCAAGTTGTTCAGGATGTTTAATGTTGTCCCCAATTTTTAATTTTATCTCCAGTGCATAACATTGTCCTTGATGTTTAAGGTTACATCTGATGTTTACTGTATCTGGAATGTTTTACTGTATCTCCAATGTTTAACTCAAAAGGAAACTTTTCTGGAGATGAAGTTTGACATCTGATAAATATTGGCAATAATGTTAAACATCAAGGACAACGTTAAGCATTATTCTTGATTAAATAAAAAATCGAGGACGCTAAATATCCTGGATATTAAATGCTAAACGTCGGTGGTTATAGCAAAAAAAATTAAAATTTCTACCTGTAGACTCTGGACAGGCTGATGTAATAAAGTATGATTTAACAGATTATGAATCGGTGGTAAGCCGGTGTTATGCAGTAATTATTTGCATACATGTTGGATAAATTATTATTCAGATCTCACTAAAACCAAACTACAAACAGACATAAAACAATGTCTTTAACTTCATCAATAATAAGAACAACTGTGCATATTTAATACACATATTTTTGCCAAATGTGTAAACATTATATAATTAGAACATGTTACAATCTCTTGGCAAACTGAATCCATTGAAAAAGCCAAGAACCTAATGAGCTAGTTTGAATTTATTTGTGATTTTTACACATTTAAGTGACATGAGTATCTTCTTAGGTGTAAATTATCTACAGAAGTGTGTAAAAATTGATCAATTTTCTCATTTAAACCGATGTCATCAATAATCTGTACGTGGAAGGATCACTTTTTAAGATAAGCCCATTTTAAAAACACAAAATATACATGTCAACTAAAAAAAATCAGCCTCTCTTTGTTTTCATCTTAAACGGGAAATATAAAATTTGTTGCACGCATACTTTAACAAGCAGGAATTAAGTGTTAATTCAGGTGATAATTAGCACAAATATTAACATTTTCCCCCCTCATTGCTTAACTAGAACAACAATTCAGACCTTGTGTAAAAGCAAAGAAGCCCGCTTGTCACCTGCAGAACCAGGAATGAAAAGTGGGTTGAACCAGTGCCATCCTAGCACCATCTGCTGCTAGGATGCTTAATGAGTGTGTTCATCTTTCGATATTCCCAGTTCATAAAATATTCAATTCAAGAAAAAAACATATTGAGGTTCCAATACAGGTAAAAGCAAGCTTACCTGTATTTGTTTATCATCACAAGAAACCATCACTCTCTTGACTTATAAGACTGTATAATTTTGTTTCTTTCCTGTTTTATTTGTTAACTGTTTTTTCTCCTAAAATCGTACGTTTTAATATTTTTTTTAAAAAGCACTAATACTTATTACTACCAATATTTTATTATTTAAATAAATGTGGAAACGGAAACCGCATAGTGAATGCAATAACCACCAATGACCACTAGATGTCAGCATAGACACACGTGGAAAATGTGAGGGGATCCCCGTAGCTTTTGGTTTTAACTTTTAAAGTATTTGGGGAAACATAACCAATAATATCCTTGGGAATCCAGAAAAATAGGAACAAAGTTTGATAAAAACAAAACAAAACAAAAAAAACAAACAAACTCTAATTTACGCAAAATTAGTTTTGTATGATGATCTAGTTACAATAACAGTCGACACATTATATTAAATATATTTTAATTTCGATTGGCTAATTTGAAAAATACAGGTCCACTACATGTTGATTTTCCGCAGAATGGTTCTGCATTTATATCACAGAGGTTCTTTACAGGACATCTGAAGTCACAGTGTTAATCTGGACTCTAATCCCATTACTCACTGGCGGCTTTATTGCTGGGCTCCAAAACCAATGCTATGACAAGGAAGAGACAGGGGATGAGAAATAAATTTTTCATATACAAAGACAGAATAAGGGTGAGTGTGGAGCATGACAAGAAAAAGCTGAAATGAAAAAAGTGAATTTAGGAAATGAAGATGTGCAGAAACAGGGCCCATATAAGCTTGCAGTGCTACTTATTTTTACATAATCTTTACTTGGTGGTTAATTTGAATTCCATATCATGCAATAATGTTTCTTGTAATTTCACACCACTATTCTATTTAATGTATGTTATTATTACATTGGATAGATGTGATACCATGTCTGGAAATTTCTCTGGCATTTTGAGTTTAATTAATCAAGGGGTATTGTATCTCACTGGACAGCATGTCTTGAATCTGAAGCAGCTGTGAAAAAATAATAGGAAGAACGTGTATAACTTACAGAAGAATAAACGCAAAACTATGCTGAAGTATCATTGCAGATTTTTTTTTTCTTGTGGGATCAAAGCTGAAATTTTTACAAAGACGGATGTGTTTTTGGTAGGTTTAATTTGATCCTCAAGCAAAGATTATACTGAAACATTTATTTAATTTATTAGAGTATATGTCATCATCCTGTGCTTAAAATGTTTGTGCCCTGTTTGCTACAGTTGTTTATGTTGCAAAGCTCAGAAACTGGTTTTCTGAGTTTCAATGAAAGCTGTTTACTTCAGTAATATTTTACATAAACATGTTAATCTGTTTTGGCATATTCCATATTGTTTTTAACTTCATAATAATTATCATAATGTATATTTTAAACATCTTAAATATTTTACTCAAGACATTGTTTCTGTTGTGTATAAGGTGATTTAAAATTTTCTTGGTACATAGATACAATTTTTTTTTTTCCATAAATACATCTCTATGTTGTATTGTATTTTGTTGATTAGCTCTTGAATTCTTTTGTCTCCAAACCTAACACATGAGCTTTTATTTTGAAGCGCCATGATAAGCTTTAGGACCGCCCCTTTTATAGAGGTATCCATGGAGACCGCGCGAGAGCGAGGCAGGCAGCCCTTTAGAGTTTTCACAGCAGCGAGTGTTTCCGCTCACCTAAAATTAAGAGCTGGCGAGTCGAGGAGGACAAGGAGTGACGGAGCAGGGCAGACGGGACCTCGACGGCGAAATACTTCTATTCTACTTTATCTTTTCATCTTTAGTCTGTGGGTGTCGTCTTTAAAACTGACTTTAATGCCTCGATTGTGAACAGGGGCAGAGGAGGGCTCGCCGCTGTTAACCTTTACGTTGGTGAGTCTTTTTTTGTTGTCTTTTTTCGCAAGCTAAGCACACATAGGCCACTAGGAGATCTCAAACAGTCTCCCATTCCGTCTTTTGTCCGTCTGAATTAGTTCACTTCGAAACAAACAAGACAAAAAATATCACATGTCTGGCAAACATTTACTGTTCTGCCAAGGAGAATAATGAGTTGTCAGTTTTCTGCTTTCCGATCTGAAACTAAGCTAGCCGTGTTCTTCCGTAAACGTTAAACGTTTGTCTAAAGACGTAATGTGTCTGTTTTGACGTACGTCTGTCGTGTTTAAGTTTTAATATTTATTAAAAAGCTTAAACTAATGTTTTGGAGATGGAACGTAAACATTTAGAGAATCTGGTCGGTCCGCTCTGCTGTATTGTTAGACCAGTCACATGAACAATAAAAGGTACGAGGAAGCCATAGGTGTGTCGACTTTATCTTAGGTGAGTCGGTAAAATGAAGCCTGAACTCTTATGTGGGTCCTGCTATTTGAGTTGGATTGTTTTGTTCTAATCATTAACTTCTGTGTGTGATGTTGGCAGCCCACCACCACACTCTTTGTTTAAATACCTCAAAGCACAGTTACACGTGTCGAACCGTGTGACTCTGCTTTTGACTCACGTTTGATACAGTAGCAAAGATTTGTTATCGAGCTCGGATGCCCCGTTTTTTTTTTTTTTTTCGTTTTTTTTTTACAGGGCAACCTTTCAGTAGTGTCGTTTCCCACTCACTGGCCTTTGTTCCAGTTTAAGTATGACTTGCTTACTGTTACCGGTGTTTGGAAAGTTACGACATTTGATATTGCAAAGAGCAGGGAAGTCCAGATGTGAAGTGTTTACATTGGAGGACAACAAAAAGGCGGGTGTCCAAGTGTAGTGTTCCTCCAGTAATACCAGTTTGTTGTGTTGTCTGATTTAGCAGAGGCTTGTGTATTGGGTTTTATATTGTAAAAGTATTTAAGGGTACTGTCTAGTGGTGTTTTTCAATTCCAAATGCATAGTGATAGTAAAAACATGGGTCATAAATTATGGATTTCCACTGCAACATTTCATAAAATGGAAAGTTTTAGAAGGTCAAACTAAACAAAAAATACAACCAATTCTATTTTTGTGTCTTTGGATTGATTACATCACAAGATACCCAAGAATCAAGCTGATAAGCCTTAGTAGACACTACTGCAAATTAGATACTTTGAACACAATCTTACAAACTTTCCATGTGACACAATATAGCAAGATTTTGCTGAAATTCCAGATGTGTTCTCAAATGTGGTTATAAAAGTTTTATAAGCATCTTTGAAGGAGGACTTTGATTTATAAGGCATAAAGACAGAGAGAGGACAAAAGTACAAAAAATGCAAAAGGAAAGTTGGAAAACCATTAATCAGCTGTTATATGAGATGTTGCTGTTTTTGGTTTGGCTAATTATTTCCATCTTGTTGCCGTTTGTGTATCCATTTCAGGAGAGTAAATATAAATGCATTTAAATATGAAATAAATATCTGTTACTGGCCATAACAGCAGTGTAGATATCACCCAAAAGTTTTATACCAGCGCATCCCTAATCTCTTGATCAAAACAGTGGTTTAAGGTAAAGCTCTACGCTCTACTCATGTTGAAAAGGAAATATGATTTGTGACCACAATGGCTATCTGCTATCATGAAGTTATGGTGGGGGGTTTTTTGGCTTGTGGATTGTGGGCTAAGAGAACCGCAGTCAATGCAAATTGGATGAATTATAACATTTTACATGCATTTTGAGTATTTTAGCATGACTGATTTTGGGATTTCATTTAAATGCTTTCAGAAGCAGCAGGGTATTGCTTAGTGGTTAAGCACATGGGTGAGAAATGCCTAGGAAGTTTGAAATAGCAAGGTAAGCTCAAGTCCTCATCACAGTCCCAGTTGTTTTGAGCTTTGTAATTAGTTCTTTAAATAACAATCAGTTGTGGCAATCTTGGGTAAGAAGCTACTTTCTCATAGGCGTAAATAGACAACTTGTCTTTTTGTCTTTGTTTACAAGTATGAAATGGGGGATTAAAAACTGGCAGAATGTGAATTGACCCAAAGCTGTTTATTTTCCACTTGTCAGCACAACTAACACAATGACTAGCAAGTCCCATTTTTTCTTGAACTCTTATTGAGAGGTGAATTGTGGGCAAATTAAGAATTGAATTAAGTTTTGTCTTTATTTTTTTTTAGTTCCAGCACATATAGGCTTGTTGAAAAAGGTGCACCTTTAAGCTATGACACATTACCTCATTCATCCCACTTTTCTTCCACGTTATTTTCCCCTCTTTCTCTTGTCTCTCTTTAGTCTTTCTGTGTGTTTCTGTCCCTTGCTTGCAGCATTGGAGGGGGGATGCTGAGTAGCTGTGGGCCCTAACAGTACATACTACTACATAACAAAGGCTCCTTTCTCTGCTGCCATGCAGAGTCCTGTCTCTGGGCTCCCTCCACAGGCCTATGCAGGCTCTAGCAGCAGCAGCAGCAGCAGCACTGGGTCCTATTGAGTGGAAACCTCCTCTCGGCTGTTTCTTTGGCACACTGAGTGCTCTCTGTTCCCGGACACATGTCTGTGCTGGTGCTCTCCTTGGCTCCCTTTGCATTCCAGGAGCCTCGGGCAGCTGAAAAACTGCAGTAGCAGCCTGCTGGCTGGCTGGCTGGCTGCTTGTGTTGCTGCTATCTGAAGTGAGGAGTTGCATAGTTTTTTCCCCCCTCAAGTGGATGACTACAGACGGTTGTCTTGGCTTGTAAAATTTCCATTTCTTAAATCATGAGTTTTTTGTTTTTCTTCTTCTTTTGCTGATTGACACTTTCGATGTTTAGTTAATTACTGTGGATCTACATTGAAACGTAGTGGGACGGTAAAACTGGTACTGCCAGTTTTGATGGGTAGCTGCATGGCTGGTTGTGGCAGTTTATGCCAGTTTCTGGGAACATAGAAGAGATAAAATTGGAAATCAAACTGCTAACATTGGCAGATTTTTTTTTCCACAATCCAGTTACTAATTTACATTTCATATACTTAAAAGTGCTAACCACAGAGATTTGTTTAGTAATAAAACAAGGAAGTTGTTTTTTGTTTTCTGATGCACCCATATGCAGCGCTGTATACTTTTTAAATCTATTTGAAATCCCTTCTTTTTGTCCTTTTTCTCAAATCTTACTAGTTGTGGTGTTATTTAGAGATTCTGGATTTCTAAGACATATTAAATCAGCTAATGTTGAGGATTACTTTGCAGTAAAGCTTGATGCAAAATCGTCCATGAAACAAAACATGTTGACGTTTAAAATAATACGACACATTTTAACATGATGCGTCGTGTTCAGCATTGCTGTCGGTATCTGACAGGACATAAACGCTGCTGCAGGTCAGGTTGACATCCAGACTTGAAGCATGCAGTTTTTTTTCCCCCCTGTGAAACTGCTTGCTGGGATATTAATTAATTTATACCAGTAACATCCAGTCAGCAAATCTCAAGATCTGCAAACCTATTTATTTATTTATTTATTTTGGACAAAGTGCCTTCGCACTGATTAGATAAGTGTTTCACGTGAAAGCAGAATAATTCTGCTTAAGTTTTGATTTTTCTGATGATCTGGCTGGTCAATACTTTCTTTTAAGCTTTTTCCAAGAGCCCAGTCCAGCAGTGTGTTTAGCTTTAGCCACAAAGTGCATCTTTTCTATCTTTGATCTTTCTCATGCAGTTTATAAAGAACATCTAAAATGGCAAAGCTTTTTCACTACCTAAATGTGGTCTAATTACAGTATGGACCAACAAGGAAATATCGACGCATCAGATGGCACGATCAGGTCCCTCCTGGTGCTTTTGACTGCCTGCTCTTTGGCTGAACACACTACCCAAATTGTCCTGCCAAAACTAATTTGCGTCACTCTCTCCCACTAGCAGGCGCCACATGCAGGTATGCTTCTGTCCTGCTCATGCAGCGAGGGTATTGATGCTGTGTGATCTTTCTGTGGAAGGGGATGATCAATCTAAATTTACAGAATCAGATGACCTTCTGATGTGAAGACAAATGATTGGATAAATGGCACTGCATCATACTAAAATAGCTGCTGTGAGAAGGAAACCACAAGCTTTGTCATCGTAGTCATGCACGCACTTCGTCATGCAACTATTTTAGTTTTTTGACTATATATAAAACATTTTTACCCCAGTTGGACATCTAAGGAAGTTTTTTTTGTAGTTTTTTTATTTTGGTAACTGTATAATTTTGTACATGGTAGTCATACCACCACAAAGACAAACACTTCCCATTTGTAATGCTTTGGTACACCAGTCACATAAAAAAGTGTGATTTGTATCTCTCATGTGCGCACAGCAACTGCATTTAATCATATTTTCAAAGTTATTGATGATTGTTGATACTTTTTGAACAAGCCGTGGAGAAAAATGGACAGTTTTAGGGGTTTGTAAACATCAATAATTGGAATTAATCATGACAATACCAAATCAAAATATTATAAGAAATTTATCACAAAGAAAAGATAGATGATATATGTCCACCCCAACAAGGCAGTTTAAAGTGCTAAAGCACTTTAAACAATTATGAAACAAAGTAAACATTACGGATCAAGTCATAAAGATCGAGAACAATCATCATCAAATATATTGATCAGCGTTCCAGTTATTAATAATCAAGGGCAACTCTAAACAGGTTGGTTTTTTAGCCTTGATTTAAATGAACTCAGTGTTTCGGCTGCTTTTCAGTTTTCTGGAAGTTGTTCCAGATTTATGTCCTGCATTTTTACTCAATTGCATTGCAATCTTGCAGATTCTATGAATGTGCGACTTGATTGACAACACTAATACACAGTACTAGTACAGAGTATCCTCTTTAAGCTGCGTCACACAACTTTGCATAGCAACTATTTGCAACAAGGAAGGCTTGTTACTTTTTACTTTATTGCCATATTCACCCTGTCAAGCAGGTGTTTGCTGCCGGCTGTCTGGATTTGTCCACCAGTTGTTGTTGTCATTTTCCGAGCCTCCACGCGAGCCATCCAGTAGCACTTTTCTGTAAAGAATTGGAGCGCTTTGATCACCCGTCCAGCCCTGAAGCTCAGCAACTTCAGTGAAAACTAGCCTCTGCACCTGGATGATTTGTTGCCACATTCACCTCGGAGTGATCAGGATCCGATTGATATCGGTTACTGCTGGATCCTTTGAAGCAGAGCTGAATGACAGTTCAACATTTCACACTTGCACTCCAAAGCTAGACATTAGCTGGTGTTATGACCTATGGGAATGGGGCTTCAGTGAAAACATGCCATTAATGTTGGCATGAACGCTTCAGCTTTTTGGAATGCTAATGGGCTCCTTTCCCTCTCTTGAGAACCTTTTACCTGCTGGCATGCATGTTCTTCAGAAAATGGCTTCTGGATCTTCATCCAAATCCTGCTTTTAATGATTTCAACTCATTTCACCATGTGGGTTTTATCAGTTGGCAGTTTTTTTGCTGCTTTTATAAGATTTGATTTTGTGTCCAGCATTGCTTTAATTAGTGTTTTCCACATCTGGATAAGTACGGAGAAGCAAAACAGTTTGGGGGGGGAAAAAAAAAATATATATATATATTTTCAGACTTAATTACCTTTCCAACTGTCTAAATGAAACATGTTGGAGAATCAAATTAGCCTTGTGTTCTTCATTTTCTATGCAGGTTTGTTTCAAACTAACCCGTACAGAAAATGGATAATCAAAGTCTGAAATAATCATTGAAACAAAAACAAAAGTGAAACTTTGTAGATTGATAAAAATGGTTTATAAGGGCTGTAAAAGATACCAGGAACCAAGCAATGGCCCATATTTCTGTCTTAACATTTCCTTGTTTTATGCACTAAACTCTGCTGCAGCACCAGCCTGCAGCACCAGCCTGCAGCACCGTGCACAGAACTGACGCTACCAAGCACTTTTTAACATAACACTTTAAAGTCTCTGCTGAAAACATTGTTTGAATTTGTAATGAACATTTATTAATTATTTCTACCTCCTTTTTTGCTGTAATAGTATTAAACTATATGAATTATACATTTTAGGTGGAATCGTGATTAGTTATGACAATGCTATAATCAAATATAACTTTCTGAACAGCATTTTTTTTGTTGAATGTGATGCACATTCAGATTTTCCCACCCCCTCCATCTGCCTTTTGCCACTTTATTAGTGGCTCTGATCTGTGTTGTTGTTGCGTCACATCCAACATAGTGTACTTAAGGGCTTATGCAGATAGATGCTGTGCCAAGTCAAAGATTAGGGATTGAAGCAAGAGGAGAAGACGACTCGGATCGATGGGCTGTTGCTAGTGTACACTGATTATAAAACTCATATGGGAGGAATACACTTATCCATAAAGTTGTGGGTTTTACCAGGCTAACTAAATATTGAACCACAAGCATGGAGTTCTCTCTGACACGCTTGGTTTGTCAACCAATCTGTGTAGCCGCCTCTCATTATACCCGTCTTTCTGTCTGTTGCTTCTGGTTATGTAATCCCGGCTTGAACGTTGATGGTAATCCACGTTCTTCCTCTTCCTCTTCCTCTCCCCCTCCCCACGCGTCCCTTCCTGTCAATGTGGCTTGGACAGGTTAAGCCGTAGAGGACTCTGGCTGGCTGTCGGGGGGGGAAAAGATGTGCGATGGAATGGTAGCGTTTCCGACGAGAGCCCCGTCCTCCTCCTCTGTAGCCCACAGACTGGCTGCCTCTGCACTTCTCCTCTTCATCCTGCTCCCTCATGGTCATGCATCAGGTAAGTCAGACCCACAAACACACACACACTTTCTTTCTTTCTCTTTTTGTCGGTGTTCCCACATGCTACACGCAGAATAAACCGCCATCTTTGACCATCTGTTGTGAATTGATTGAGCGATTTTCACCTTGCCTTCAAGTCAGTCAGATTAAATGATCTTTCTCCGCCCTCTGGGTCATTCAGGTTGCTTAGGATTTCATTCTTGTGCTGGGTGAATTCATTCGCTGTCCCAACGAGGCACAACAATTTTCCTTTACTATTAAGTCAAATGGGGAGATAACGTTGCCTGTGGTCATAGTGTGACCATGAAGTTTGATTCAAACACAACATTTACTGTCCACTCAGAGATTCAGGACATCTGACTAGCTTTAAATATTCACTTGGGTCCTCTTTTGTCATTCCAAGAGATCAAATACTATGTTTTAATTCGAAATATTATGTTAGGAAATTTATTTCATGTATAAAAGTTGAAGTTGACAGTCCCAGTTTTAGTGTTTCACTTCTTCACTGAAGACCCAGTTTACTTTCTTTGACCTGTGAGCGCTGGAGAATCATTCCCCATCCTGACAGCCTCCTTGCATGTAATGTCCACACTCATTCACGTGCACAGGCCACACATCACAAGCTTGTGAAATGTGCCAGATGTCCTTGCTGCTGAGAGCCACAGTGCCTGTGAGGATATGTAAGGATTGTTTTTGTGAATCCCTGACACATAGATGGGGCTCAGTTTGTCTTTTCTTTTTGTTGGTTTAAGTGATTAGTTGTTATGGGAAGAAGAAAAGGCAACATTAAGAAATAAAACAATCAGAGACGAGCCTCTGAGCAAAGAAGGGAGGTGCTGATCCGAACGAAGCGCAGCATCATCCCGTTCTGTCTTATGTAACACATGATTCATGTAAAGGCCAAAGCAGCTGCTGTTGTGCTTACTTTCTGCTTTCAGCATGCTCGCATGTTTTCTTTCGATTATCTAAAATGTGCCTTTTGATCCAGAACCTCCAGTCCAGTGATTCCTCATTTTCCTGACACTTTTCTGTCTTTATGAGAACACAATGTCCCCATTGGTCTCTGAGCTGTAGTATCTCACCTAAAGATGTAAACGAGGTTTGGACATTAATGGCAATTAGAGTCCGTGCAGCTGGCCAGATATGTGATGTTGCACACACTGATATTGCAACAATGATTGCTGTTAGATATATTTAATTTCTAGAATAATTTCCAGTTGTATTTGCAGCTAATACTAGGCCTGCACCAATCAGTCTGACGTCTTACTAAAATAAATGCTCTAAAGGGAAGCCATATGTTTCTATAGATGCATGATGTAGCTTCATACAGCTTCTTGTTTTGTTTGGGCTGTTATTTACTGCAGTGTTGGTGTTTGCTTTCATTTATATTCACCATTTTTTCCTCAAATTACCGTTTGGTAGAGTCGTAACTTTAATGCAAAAGCAGAAAAAAATAAAATAAAATCTCAGCTTGAGTGTGATATGTCATGCTGTTGATCGAGCCAGAGATCAGTTTGATGAAAGAAAAGGCATATTGTTCATAAAATAATGTGTATGGACTATTATGGTTCCCTAGGGGCGTATCTTACATAAAAATACAGGGAATCTGCTAAAAATCATTGAAAAATAACTTCATCAGTTTTTCTTCCATCATATCGGCAGATAAAATACAGATTTTAAGCAGTTTGGAAAGTAAAAAAAAAAATAAATAAAAAAATAACTTTTTTATATGAATGTATTACAAGAAACCTTTACATTTTATTATGAGAAGAATGAACAAAATGTTAAAGTAACTTCAAATGAGCAAGATGCATGCCAGCTTCAATAGCATTAGAAATACGTACTGCAGCATTCATGATGTGAAAGTATGAAATTGAATTCCTAATCAGACATATTATCAAACCGCCAAGGCTTTAAAGTGGTCATTAGTCGTTTCAATCACCAACCTCTCTCTCCCTCCCTCTCAGCATACATAATTTACATAGGTAATCCCTCGACACGTCCCATGGATGGTGAGTGAATATGAAATTTCATCACCAGCTCTGCTCTGTTACATGCATGAATAAAAAGCAGTTGGCTGTATCAATGTTGTGGCGTTTTTTCCCTGCAAGGAATTTCTTTTTATTGACAGGAGAGTTGAGTATTAATTTCTTTCAGTCATAATTTTGCTAATTTTTTTTTTTTTTAAAGCCAGAGTCTCTCTTTATTCCATATAGGCTTGTCACAATAACAAATTTTGCTGAGCGATTAATTGTCTAAAAAATTATTGCGATAAACTAATATTATTTCAAGACCTTCTGACACTGATTTAATGGAAATGACGCAATAATGCATGCTATTTCCTGCCATAGATAGATACACTTTATTTTCAAAAGAACACAACACTGGAACTGATAAACTACCTGATGCAGTAGTTCACACTGCACGATTTTTTGCCCCTATTTTCCCTTACGATAATTTTAGAACGTTGGCCGTTCTGATTGTCGCTGGTGATTTCGTAACCAATCATCCTGCAGTGTGTGGTGTGTTACGGTAGATCGTCGTGGCCGCTCCGATCTAAATCAGGGGTTTTCCCCCGACTGGGAGCTTAACGCTGAATGTGACAGGTAGCTAATCAGAAAGCCGGATTCTCCTCCGTGCTTTCTGAGGGGAATCCCAAACAGCTGACACGGCGCAACCCGAAGTCCAGCGGACATCGGAGATGATATGTGGAAACAACATTAATGTTCAACATTTCGTGCAAAGAATATAGAAATGACCAGGAGAGGAGTTGGAGCCAAATTGCTACCGCAGTTGATAAACCTGGTAAGTTTTCAGCTGTTCTTCGTTAATGTGACATAAATAGGTTATAATGATTTTCATTCAGTCAGAACTTTACGCTGACTCTAGCCACATGCGTCACAGGTAGATTCTAGTAAAGCATTGAATAATGCCTGGTTTTAAAACTAGTTAACTGGACTTGTAGCCATTATTTTGTGCCCATGTGGCTGGACACCACACGGCACGATCGAACCCGATGGAACCGTTACCTAGAGTTTCTATCAGCTAATGTGTCTCTCAGGTTTTGAAAATGGGCCGACAATCATGTAGTGTGAGCTGGACATTACACTAAGGAAATGAGGAAGGGAGGGTCAGTAGAGAGCACCGGAGTTGAGCCTTTTTTCATTCAGTGTCATCAAGAGAAAGGAAAAAAAAAAACGGCAGGAATTCAGACGATAAAGCCGATAATTAAAATGATGTCGATTGGTTTCATTTATTGTGCAATTAATTGATTTATCGTTTATCACGACAGGCCTAATTCCATATTTTCTTAAAAGTTTTCCTTCTCTGTTAGGAAGAAGTGGAGCCAAGATATTTTTAGAATCAATCGCTTTCAAGCCTGTCTTTTTATCTGTCCAATTGTTCATTGTGATGAAGTTACCGGCAGCGTATTTCCTGAATTAGCACAAGTGACTTTCTTGGGATTCACGTTTGCGATCATTGCTCATGGTTATGTTTACGTTTTGGCCGTGGTTCAGATGTAGCCACCTTCTGAAAAAAAGCAAAGTGTTCCTAGAAACAGAGCTTTAACAAACAACCATTGCTGGGAAGCACCCCTGGCTTCATCCTGCAGGATTTTCAGGAAATTACGTGGATGTTGCTTGTTTCTTAACATTTTTCTGAGCATATCTGACATCCCCGCTGAAGTTGGCTGCGTGGAGCTCTGTTCCTAATATGGTGTCAATTTCTTACAGTAAGGCTTTGTGGCATGTTTCTGAGCAAGTACGCCCAGACAGTGAGTCAGAGCTGGAAGAGTAAAAGATGGGAACTCTGAGCCCCAAAGGGTCTATTCCCATGATTTGCACAGCATGTTTCAGCTATAACATTGTTCCATCTGGTGAGAAGTGGAAAAAAAGGGTCAAACCGTCCGTCTGTAAGCAGTTAAAGAGATAAGTATTAGGGCTTCTGAAACCCATTGTTCTGACGTTGATCTAAAGCCGGGCATGAAAGTGCGAGCAAAGGAACAGACATCTCCCATAAACGAGCCTGCTGCGTTTCCCGTATGCTGGCGACGTTGATATGTTAGTTCGTGAGAACGGGAAGTGGAATAACAAAAGAAATCCAAGGAAGAAGAACATAGCTGAGGGAGAGAGGGAGGAGAGATGGTGGGAGTGGAAAGCTGCCTCTTGCGTTTCTTTGGCTTTTTGTTTTTGATAGTTGGAGTTGTGAAAGATGAACAAATATTTCTCGGCCTCATGAAAGGCTATTGCATGAACAGATTCTTCTGTTTGCTCATGAATCAATGTGTTGAGCTGTCCTCACTATTCAAGTCAAGTTTATCTCTGTAGCAGATTTCAGCAACAAGGCAGTTCAAACCAGCAGTAAACATTACATTGAATCAAATACCTTCATCAAAATCACCAAGCAAATTCAAATCAGATATGTTGATTCCACTTATAGCTCTAAAGAGGCGAGGTTTTAGCCTTGATTTAAAGAAACTCAATGTTACGCGTGGAGGATAGAAACTGAACGCTGCTTCTCTGTGTTTGGTTCTGGTTGCAGAGTAGACTAGAACCAGAAAACCTGAGTGGTCTGGAATGCGACAGCTGATACAGACTTAAAGTTTTACCTCAATATTATGAGATACTGTTGTAGCTGTGAATGCACAAATATAAAAATTTGGGCCGATATTCATATCCGATCTTAATATTTGTGTTTTGTTCAATAACTGATATTTGCAGATATATTTTTTTTTATATTTCTCCACTGACACCTTTTGAGGGAAAAAAATGGCCAAAACAAACTGAAAAGTCCAGTTTCTTTTAAACTGCACCATACTGCATGTTTGCTTTCATTGAACAAACAGTGGCGAAAATAATAAAACTATCAATCCTGGACATAAGGACAGTTTTTAGGTGGTTTAAACATCATCAGTTGGTGTTTATTGTGACAGCAAAAATTCTTATGATGAAATTTATCATGATTAACGATACAATAAATGCCCACACCTAGTCTGGAAGTTTGATACAATAACCACAGATCTTTATTGGGTGCCTTCTGTTAGCTTCTGTTGCAAACTAACAGAAGTATTTTAAAGTCCATTCTCCAGGGAGCCAGTGGAAGGACTTTATATGAATTTGTTTTCTTGAGGGTTGGTCATAGAGACGGGGCTTGATGGCTCTTCTGTCTCTGCAGCAAAGCCTCACTGACCACAAAGGAAAATATCTGAATGTGCCATGGCCGCCTTCTGGGATCTCCAGCGGTCTTAAAGTATGTTGCTTCATTTACCAACAGAATGATCTGTACATGCATCAAAAACTAAGCGTGTCATTTCGGTTACCAGTGTTTGTAGTAACACTACGGCTTGGGGATGTGGGGAATAATGTTTCCAGTGCAACTATTTGTTCGGGACGATTCCCTTAAGTCCTATTAGCAAGGCACTTTGCAGACAGGCTGGAGTAAAGTAATGCATTGACTTCTCCCTCCTCTCTGAAATCCGAGAACAAACAGTGCATTTAGAGGATATTGGAGGCCACGGTGAGCTGCATCGCCAGTCAGCATTTAGATCTGCTAACTCACCGTTTCTGTTGTGACAGAGCAAATTGTGCGCTGTGCCAGGTCCCTTTTCTACGATCCGTCTCTCTGTTTTCCTCCATCTCTCAAAAGGTCTCAGCCATTAGCCAGGTGACACGGAGGGCCATTAAGAGCAGCCCGCTCAAATCCATCAGCCTTTCCCTTTCATTACCTGTGTGTTTATCACTTGAGCCATCAATCTTTGCTCTCACCCTGTGCCATTTAGCAGTTCCCCCCAGCCAATCAGGCCCTAAAGGCAAACTTTAGACGGGTCACCAAGCAAGGAAAAACAGATGCTGCAGTGCGGACAGGTGACACAGGGGCATTTCATTCACTTTAAAGTGTTGTTTGGATTGTTCTAATATTAGAGAAGATCACAGATGGTCGGGATTATTGTTGGCCACACAGTGCCACCGCACAGCGTGGCAGCACAAGGCTTATTGGAGATTTGACTCTTGTTGCTTTCTACCATTTGCAATGCTTCTTCTTGATGTCCAACATTCACATTGTGCTGATTACTATTTAACAGAGCTGCAACTATCAATTATTGTAATACTTGATTAATCTACTGGTGAAAAAACTGGCATTTCCTACAGATTTTTCATTTGACCACTTATTGAAAATGCATTAAAAAAATGCAAATAATTCAAATAANGGAGATTTGACTCTTGTTGCTTTCTACCATTTGCAATGCTTCTTCTTGATGTCCAACATTCACATTGTGCTGATTACTATTTAACAGAGCTGCAATTATCAATTATTGTAGTACTTGATTAATCTACTGGTGAAAAAACTGGCATTTTCTACAGATTTTTCATTTGACCACTTATTGAAAATGCATTAAAAAAATGCAAATAATTCAAATAATTATTTTAAAATAAGAAAACAATTTTATTCCCTAAAATGCAACATCATTCCTTTAGCAAATATTTACTGGGAGAAGTGGAAACTATAACACGTTAGGAGTTTTGGCTAAAACGTATTTAAAGACTTCATCTTAAACGGCTTCATTACTGCTCAATTTATTATTTTCTTTTTAACCTAATGGCATTTTGTGTTTGTGGTGCAGTTAAAGACTACTCAATTACTAAATTAGTTGTAGTTTATTTCAATAATCGATTAAACACAATGAATCATTTCAGCCCTACTGTTTTAGGGTTACTGTTTACCGTTATGAGGAACATGGAAATATATCTGTGACACCTGCTGTATTGTAAATGTTAATGAATGTCGAACCAGGAAGAGATGGCACTAGATACAGCGCTGTAAAATGGTGCTCACACACAAAGGTTACTGTGTGAGCAGTTCTAACAGAGCAGTTGTTTCCCCTCTACCCAGCTTACTTATTACTTATTAAATAATGATAACTCTATAACTAAACGTCCTGCTAGGAATTATTTGATTGTAAACTCAATCTGGTCGTCTTTATTGCAGCCCAGACAAGCGGTCTCTTCTCTACAAACTTTGACCTTGCTAAATAAATCTCTTTCTACCATATTAGGAAACTGAACTGTGATATAATTTCTACCTTTCAGTCATGTATCAGGTGTCAGCATCTCTTGCAGCCAGGAAACCAAAGCGCTGCATATCTCATTGGCTTACAATGTGTTCATAACAGCTAAAAATGATGAACAGCAAATTGTTATTATTGCACACACTGATATTTCAATGCTGACGCATCGTGGAGCCCTTGGACGTTCATGTGGCGTGATTTGACACTGGCCCACATTAGGGAGCCAATGTAGCTACGTAATATGTCGCCTTCAAAATAAAACAATTCTTCAGAACTGACACTTTATTCATATTTCTATTGTCTCTCTCTTTTTTTTTTTTGTTTGTTTGCCACGTCTAATTTTTAAGGATTATTCATGAGTGCTACTGTAGCTTTGTTTTCATTTCAAAAATGGAGCTTGTGTATTAAAGCTGTGGTCTGAGATCAATTGTTTGAATTTGACAATGATTTCGAGGAAACAATAAAGCCAAGCAGCGGAGAGACGGTTTGTAAATGGTTTTTCTGGGAAGCGAGTGCTGTTGTCTGGAGCAGCATGCAGTCGTAATGATTTCCAAAGGGTCTCATTGAAGGGACCAACCCGCTGAGTAGAGGACATCTCAAACTAATGAGCTGCTAAATATATCCCCAGCCTCTCCTGTCTTCTGCTGCTTTTACTTCACTTTTTTTTGCTTACGTCGAAACAGTCGCTCCTATTCTTGAATTTTATCTGATATCCTTGTATTTTTATTTCAGGAGAACTGAAAGGGGTTTTTATGCTAACAATGAGGTGAAATGTCACAATATTAATTGACAAGTTAAGTCTCTGGAATGTCACTAAATTACATTATAAATATCGATATTTTGAGATTGGATTTCAGTTCTGCTTTAAGTATCCAGTGTCATTTTTCTCTCGGTTCTTGTAGCTTTTCTCTCCTTTCCTGTCTCACCTCCTCCTTGGTGTTTGCTCATGCGTGTGCTTTTTTTTTTTTTCAGACCCACCGACAGTGTGGGTTGTTTTAGTCGTCACACGGTTAGTCAACACCAGCTTCCTGTTCAAACAAGCTCCTCGCCTTGCACACGAGGCACAAGGCATCCTACACACATGCTGACTTTGCCTGTTGGTGAGGCGTCCAAACTGTTTCAGAGCAACCACAATCGGAGCTCATGACGCTAACGCGCGTTTAAAATGTTCTCTGAACATCTTGAGCTGCTTTGCTTTGTCCTACCGTTGAGATATTTTTACAGTAAGATTTCCCTACTTTGCAGCTTACTTGGCTGTTGACAAAATGTTCCCTTTGCTGACTAGTTTCTATCATGATTGGAGCAGAACATAATGTCTGGTTGGTTATCTTCTGCATCGGTACAAAGCCAACATTCATTCAGGCCCCAGCACGCCTCAGTGTGGGTCGAGTGGAAATATGGCAATAGTCCCCACACTTCCCATCAAGTCCTTCCTGTTTTTTCAGCTTTGTCTTTGCTACATCTTCAACTTTGGAAAGCTTTAAGAAAATAAATAAAGGCCTGTTTGTGTGTTGTTGTTTTTTTAAATAACTTGCTAAAGGTGAGCGTATATTAAGAACCGACAACTACCTGGTATGAGAGATTGGCTGATACACTGCTCCAGGGGAAGGGCTGGGCTGTACATGTGCTAGCCTGCTACATTTACGTAGCCTGTCGTCATGGAGTCAGTGCACAGCTGTTTCACTTTAACCCCCTGCTTTTGTTTTGTGAGAGCATTTCTTCTTCATTCATAGTGATTGTAAGTAAGCAAAAGGACAGGGGAACAATGACTGTTCCTGATTCCCATCTGCCCTGCTTTTAAAGAGCGGTTACACTAGAGACATGAACTGGAGTTTTCTCTTAAATGTAGCTTCATAGCTTTCTCTTTGACATTGCTGGAATTCCCCTATTGAGGTCCTAACCAGCATTCAGTAATTTCTCATGACTCTTCATCCGGTTCCTGAAATATTTTGTGACCAGTGGCCTTTCCTTCACACTGACGCCCTCTGTCCTTATTGCCTCATCTGCACACAAAACCACAACTATGATGATCTTTGTAGTGGCTTGATGTGACTCCATTTAAGTTAATGGTGTGCTTCTGTGTATTGAGAACCAGTCACAATAAGCAATTAATCACTTGATAAATAAAAATGAGCTTGATAATTTACACTGAGATTTTTAGAAGGGCAGTTTTGTTTTGACACATCATAATATTTTTTTATGGTTTCGGTTGTAAGTGGTTTTTATTTATTGTTTTTGGTTGTTTTGGATATTTTCCAGCAAGTGTTCATTACAAAATTATGTTATTGGTCTTCACAAGGGCAAAATTGCATTTTTATGCCATTGTCATTACATTAGTTGAAAATGGTCTCAAAATAACAAATATTGTTTATTGCATTAATTTCTGGGACATATTATCTTCCAGTAAAATCTGTTATGGTGACAATCCCAGCTGCAGCAACTACTGGAGCACTTTAACTCGTAATTGCTGAAAGAAAAATGATATTTACTCCTTGTGAATATATTTATATTTGAGTAAATTACTGCTTTATTGCTGGATTGTTTAAAAAAATGTCATAACATTGAAGTCGTGTTGATTGGAGGAGAGTGGTTGCGGTTTCCGGTTGTAATTTACTGCAGTGGTTATTGAAAGAGTTTGCAGTTTGTGATTGTAAAACACACAGTTTGCCTGAAAGGTGACACAAATTCACACACACAGCTAACCGCGTGCCTTTTCTCTCATCGGCGCAGGCTGCTTGTGTTAAGAGGTTACACAGAGATGCTTGTTGCCATTTCATTCGGCCTCATGGAGAGTCGTTGGAGCAGTTGGCCTGAGAGTCCAGTTGGACTTCATTACTGTGATGATGGACAAAGCGCTCGAACAGGGACGGCTTTGTTGCATAACAGACTGTAGAGAACTATTTCTGTCTCCTTTCGCTTTGGGTTGAACTTCTTACACTGAAGTCTTGACTAGATTATGTAGATAAACACAACTTGTCTCAGACACTAGATTTTGATAACATTTTATTTGCGTTGTTCTTTGGACTGGGCGATAAATTGATTTCATTGATTAATTGAAACTTTGGTTTTTGGAAAAAATTTTACTCGTTAGGTTCAGAGTGATGTCAGCACAACCAGAACCACCATCTTGTTTACAGCTTCTATAATTTGGACATTGATTTCAGGAATATAAGGTTCAGGCTAAGATTTTAAAAATAAAGTCCTCATGTTACAAGATTACAGTTGTATTAATATGAGGATAAAGTCTTAATATTACCAGAATAAAGTTGTAATATTCAGAGAATGAACAAGTAATTTTATAAGAACTCCAACACAAAACAATTATAATTTATTATTCAAGCTTTCATTTTCATTAAAATTTACTCTTGTCATTTTAAGACATTTTTCTGGTAAAATTGCATCTGTATTCTGGTAATTTTATCACAAACTTCTCATAATTAAACAAAAACTCTTGTAGCCTGAATCCGTATAATTAAAATAAACACTTTTCTATCATTTGTATTGAATATTTATTTTAGAAAAAAGTTGGATCTTGTTTGTTAAGAAGTCAGATTTTATTTTTAGTTCACATTGCCCGGCCCTGACCACCAAGGCCATGCAGGCTCTGGCAACCAGGGTTGCCTTGAGCCGACTTTCACCTTCAGCCGGCGCCGCGGACTCGGCGCTCATGCCTCTTCTAGCTGGCAGGCTCGAGCCACTGAAACACGATCAACCCACAGTTACTTTGACAGTTTTTCAGTGAGGGGGATGTGTTCGGCTGAGCACATGCACGTGTGTGTGTGGGAGGGGTCCCACACACTCTTTTGTTTTCTCCTGAAAGCCTAGAAGTAGGAATGTCTGCCTCCCAGCTGTCGCCAACGGAGACGGCAATGGGAGAGAAGAAGGGAGCGCTCGCTGTTCGCCACCTCAGAACATCCTCCCATCTGTTGTGCGAGGGTCGAGAGTGTGTACATGTTTGCGTCTTGGGGCGGTCACACAATGGCTGCCCTCACCCGCTTTGGCCTCACATGCATATTTAACCCTTCAAATGCAAAGCTGTCTGTTGTCCTTTTCAGAGGCACGCTGCTTAAATCTGTCACTGTGCCCCGTCCACGGCGAGCGAGGACAATGGGGCGCACGGGCAGCACACGTGGCTCGCTAAATGCATTGGAGCAGCAGGGGTGGACTGAATGAGGACAGGGAGGATTTTCCTCCGCATTCAGACACTTCCATCTCTGGGCGTTTGCCTGTGTTTTCGCAACCTTGTGTTGCAGCTGCAGGAAGACGGGTTTTCTATAAATGCTCTTTTGAGATCCGCAGCTGCTTGACTCGTGTTTGCCGGATGGTTGCCTTTTAGTTGTTCCACCAAATCTGGCAACTAACTAATAAATATCGTTTGATATTTAAGGGGTATATCACACACGAAACGCAGATTAGAAAGGCGAAGCTGCTTATTTAGGAGAAAGTGAAAAGTTTAGTCTTGACTAGTTCTTACATTTTGAAACTCCTTTCATCTTGGTGCCAGGACCTCCCACACACTCCTTTCTCTTCTTTATCGTTTTCATTTTAAACTTCTCTCTTTATCAGGTTGCTAAATCTTCTCCCAGAAACTCATTTCTGCAGAACGTAACGCTTTGAGGTTTCGGCTTTGTTCTGCATCATTTCCACCCTGCAGATTTCAACGTCAAACACCTACCATTTTGTGGTTATTATGTTCTCATTTTTCTCCTCAGCATGCTTCGTTCATACCTGTTCTCTCTTACTAAACACCCAGATTTTTTTTTGTTTTTGTTCTCTTTCTGTCTTGCTACTGTGAGGTTCTCCTGAGGTGAGTGAGAGAAGCAGTGGGTTTTGTAGAAATGAGATTTAGAAGTTGTTCTGAAAAGAAAATGACCCTGCTAGTATCAATCACACACTATCTGTTTCGTGCGAGTCTCTCAGCTCAAATTGCACCTCTTATTGCTTGAACCATGTTTGTCTGCCTTGGCTGTTCTGTGATACTTGAGTTGAAGTGAGATGGAAAAAAAGGGATTTAAATTGCATGAGTTGGAAATGCATCCCATAATGTCACACAATACGGTTCTCAGAGGACATTTAGAATATTGAGTTTTTCTATATTTATTACCAGGTGTCAAACTGAAAGTTCACACTTTTCTAGAGATGCTAGGATTTAGTTGAGTCATATGATATTTTTATTATTAACTTATTGCTTTAATTGCTTTTATTACCAACAAAGAACAATTTGGTAATTTATTACACAAGATCAGATTTTCACTAAATGTTAAATTTTACCACAAATTTAAACTTTTTTTTAAATAAGCCTAAAGTAATAGATGTTTTTTTTAAAAAGAAGTATTGATAAATAAAATTCACCTAGATGGAATAACTCTCTGATTTATTGTTTTTTTTTAGGTTTTTGTTGTTCATATGTTAAAACTGCAAAGGAACTTCAAGCAACACAAAGATAAAAAACTACAGCTGGCATTTTAAAACTGTCCATAGCGTCATATCATTAGTGTTCAGTGCATTTATTGTAGTTAATTAGGTTAATGCTAGCCATAGGTGTGTTTCTTTGTATATATATTATCCACTCAAATAAAAAAGATGCTTACTTTAACTATTAGATTTCCTGTAGACTTCCAACATTTCCTAATACCAATCATCTTCCTTCTGAATTGGACTTTTCAGAAGGATTACGTTCAGCTTTGTTCTAAAATGTTCAGATTTCTGTGAATTGTTGAATTGTTGTCAGCCTGATGAAACAGCTGACATGCTCCTGCAGAAAATAGTTAATTTTTTAGAAGCTGGTAAAAGTTTTGCAGTATTTTCCAAATACTAGAAACTGGTTACTCCCTTCAGTAGCAACTTTATCACCAATGAGTGTTTTTAATGGGAAATTTCAGGAAATTTTCAGATGTAAAAAGCACCTTTAGCTTCCAATGGACTCTGGACTAATTGGGGGAGTCAAAAATACCTTCAGTTGAAATGTTTACCAATTTTAAAGTTAAAAATAGAAGTTATTTTCTGTGCAGTTTTTATTGAGCTCTCTCCAATTTAAGCTCACTAAACTTACTCAGGCATTCTTTTTAAATGCTTCTAACCAAATATAAAAATAACAACACAAACCCCAGCTTTAATCCCCTGATGATATTTACGACTGAGCTTATCTTTTAGTGGCAGAAATTAGTGCAAGTGCTGCTATGTCTCTAACACTACCAGACCGCGGGCTCTGCTTCACCGTACTACACTCCAATAACAACAGCTTGGCTTAAAAATCCCACGGATTAGCTGGAGAGACAAGAGAGCACGGAAAAACAAAAACATCCTGGTTTCCAAAAACGATTGCAGTGTCATCAAAAAAAAACAACAACAAAGGGATTGGGCTGAAGCCAACTAATATACAAAACGTATTTATCAGGAAAAATGGACCACGTCGTCATCTTTTCAGTTTGTAGCCTAATCCAAGCGCAGCCCCCCCCCGGCCCCCCTCGCTCCTTTATCTACGTAAACACACACACAGAGGAAAACACACCCTCTTTTATGGGCCATTGTAGAAAGCAGCATAGCCAGCTGACTGTTTAAGTAATCAGTATCTGATCTGCTGTAATGCGCTCCCGGCTTGTAACGGAGAACAATTAGAAATTTAATTTGCCTGGGCAATGATTGCTAAAACCCACATCTTTCTCCCACCCTGATTATTATTTTTTCTTTCTTCATCCCAGTCCACCCCCCTCTTGCGCTCACCAGACGTGTGCCATTAGCGACAGATGGGAAAGCAGGGATATTCACAGGCAGTCCGGCACCTCAGGGCTAGGAAGGGGATTTTGATGCCCCCCCACCCGTGGGCTGAGTGTCCTCCAGCACAGCTTTACGGCTCTAGCTGTTGGGATTAGGAATCGGATTCACGGGCGGTGTGTCCAGGCAGAGTCTCTCTTCGACGTGAAGTTATTCTCTGATCTTTAAGCAACTAAGCGCTTTGATCAGCTTACAGTTGTGCGCTCAAATGGACTGTAATAGTTTAACCTTTTTAAATGTCTCCTTCATTTTGAGAGCTTGGATTTTTATCGTCTTTAATTTTTCTTTTGTCTTTCTGTAGCTTTCGCAGAGCACACACAACTCTGTTTGAGTCATTATTGCTTTTTGCCATTTCTTAAATTAAATCTCTCGCGAGACTCTGATAACAGCTTGTGTTTTACTGTGACTCATTCCCTCCCTGAAAACCACAGAACATGCTGTACTAAACTTTGATTAGGCGATGCAAATCAACTCGGTTGGTTGTTTTCATCTTTCTGTTTCGGTATTAACTTTCGGCTAATTGACAGGGAGACGAACAGGTTGAATCGCAAACATTGTACACATTCTGGCCACCTGGACTGAGTTCACTCTTTCAGCTAACAGAATCTCTTCATCGGGATTTCTGCCTCACCTTCAGGCTATTATAATCGCCATGCATTACATCCAGAAGTATTGGTTCATGCCAACCTGCCAAAACATGTTTCCTTGTAGCTTGTAATTGCTTCTACCCTATTTTCCTCCTGACGTTGTCATATTTCTCCTCCTGTCTCCGTCTGTTTGAAGTTTTATGGCCTCATCTTTCCATTTATCCTCCATTTATATCACTTTTTGTTGCAGTAGTTCAAGCATTTAAAGTTTCATAGTAGCCAGAGTGGCATACATTTACAATTCCCACCTTTGGGATTGTTTTTCAGATGACCTGCATTTCAATTTCTCTTAAAGAAATTGTGTGCGAGTGTCTTTGTTGGAGAGATGGTTTTATTTTTAGCCGGGTTATATTTAGACCCTTTGTTTTTTGTGTCTATTCTTATGCAAGCTGTGGTGTTGTACTCAGTTGCACTGATTGTGATAAATTCAGACTGAAACCGTTTGGTTTCACATGGTGGTTTAATCGTGCTCTCAACCACATATTGGTGTTGAGAACACATTTCTTTTATTTTTTTTTATGCATATATTTTTCCTCTATTTTTGTTTCGTCAGTGTGGTGATTTATATTTATTAAGGAAAAAGTTATGGAAGTTTTGCAAAAAGTATGTAATGTGAATAAATGTATAATCTCCTGATAGTCCTGCAGCGTAGGAGTTTAACTGAAGCAGCTTTTCCCTTAAGGTTTCAAAGGGTAGTGAAATATATTTAACACACAATATCAATAAATATTAGTTATTGGCCGTAACAGCAATATTTATGTCGGTTATTGATATTGGACCAAATTTTCACATCGGTGCATCCCAAGTTGTTTTGCCTTCAACTCATTCTTATAAAGCTTTTCATTTCAACATGGTGTATGTATAAACAATATTAACACACCAGCCTTTCTTCTGTGTAACTCATTCAGTTTCATGCCTGGGTTATTGGGTAACAACCATGCATAGAGGCACCCATGCATTTCTAATTTTAAGGCTCTCCCTCAAATAAAAGCATTGCAAAGGGGAAAAAAAAGATTAGCACCATTACGACTCTTCTGTCCACATCAGCTCTATTGATCGCCTTGTGGGTCACCACAAAGGATAACAACAGGGGTTAAAGCTGCTGCCCTGAACTGCCCCCTAAGGCCCGTTTTGTCCCCTCCAGCCTCTCAGTCAGGTGTAATCAATTCATCACCTTTACCACCTCCATTACCTCCGTCCTCTCCTTGGAGAGCCGTTATTCTCCCCGAAGCCTTCCAGGGAACAACTGCTCTGGTCACGGTGTCAAATAACATCCTGAAATGTGGATGTGCAGACGGCGTTCGGGTGTGCAAGTCAAAAGGAAGGATGTAGAAAGCTCAACTTTAAATGCATCCATTTTGGTGTTGTTTACCACATGGAGCACACTTTAGGGTCAAATCTGAGATTGACCCATCACTGGAAATTGTTTTCCGAAAAAGGGATCCTGGAGGGAGAAGGATTTCTGTAACTTTTCATTTTATACAAAAAAATTTAGAATTAATGGAAGCTAAAACTCTTATTTAATCAAGTATATAATACTTTAGAAGAAGAACTGTTCTCAGTCACGGATAAATGAGTTGATAATCAATATATCTGTTGAGCAAGACATTTGGTGAGCTATGAAATATAAAATCCCCAAGTTATGCAGCATGTTTTTATTCCTAAAGCAGCGTGAAACCTGATTTTTATGACGTAGCTGTTATAACCCTGTGGTAACTGAATGTTTTGTTCGTCTTTAAACCTCTCGAGTAAACACATCCAGTCTCTCTGCAGCACAGTTCAGTAACACACCCACTGGTGTCAGTCTTGTCAGCCCTGGGCGTGCCTTTGTTTATGGGTGTTGACTTTGTTTCCCTGCACGTGTGTGTGTGTGTGCGTGCGTGTGTGTGTATGTGAGAGAGAGAGAAAGCCTCACACATTTGAGTGTTTGCATTTAATCTTCTGGTGCCAGCTTAAAGCGTCGTTTCTCTCTGGAGATTAGGGAACGTCTGAGGCTCTGCTGTGGAAATGGTCTCTTTTCGATCTCTAAATACACACTGAAGAGGGGTGATGTGGCTGTTTGCTCTGTTCCTGTTTGTTTGTGACAGGAAACTTGTCACTTGTTTCAAAAGAGGATGGGGAGTAAGATTTTCAAGGAATCAAATCAAGAATTGAACGAGGAAAGTAGATTTTTACTCCCATTTTAATTAAAAAAAGATTACTATGCAATGTTTAACTTGATCAAACAGATTAAAGAAGTGAAACAAAGAGTTACATCAACCCATTATTAGAAGATTAATTTATATATGCAATAGTAATAGATCTGGTAATAGCCTTTTAAATCTCATCATGACTCCAACCATTCCTGGTTTCTACTGAAATCAAGCTCAGATTCTTACACACCTGTTTTACTTTGAGTTGTGTAGGAAAACATGAAGCCAAAGGAAAAAGGCCTTTGTTTGCATTTGATGCTTTAACAAATAAGCCTGAGCAATATATCACAGTTAAAGCAGTAACTGTGTGGAACATGCATACCACATAAAACTGCAATAAATTATTTCAAGCTCTCTGCTGCCGTAGCTTTTTATGTGGCCCTTTAGTCTCCAAATTACATCAATAATTTCCTCCAGTTTTTCACAAATCTGCAAAATTCACACAAAATCAACAAATCTCCAAATTTTCTCAAAATTGGTCAAAAATATTGGCCAAGTTATAGCCCGTAATTGATACGGCAAGTAATAACAGGTCAGATTTGACATCATGCATTAGCGCAAATATCATAAAAATTATTTTCTAAATTGGCACCACAAAATCTGCAATTTTGATTGGGGGAAAAAGAATGCTAAAACAATCACAAAATCCCAGAGGAACAGCTATTTATCTATATTTTAACAGTTTAATTGGTTTTATCACTGTATTCTGGCACAACCGGCCCTTTAAGAACATTCAGGTTTTTGACATGACCCAAAATAAAAACGAGTTCGACCCCCGCTGTGCTAGATGGTCAGTTGATCCTTCGATGTGGGGGGAAACAAATTAAATTATAATAGCCTGGTCTGAATACTGAATTCCACACTCTTGATCCCAACATACATCCACTGTTCATAAGGCGAGCACTTCCTTAAAGATATGACAGGACATGTTTCACAAAATCCCTTTCATTTCCCCACATTTAGACTCTGTAATACACTAGCAGCGAACATGAGAAGACTGGAAACGGTGTGACAGCTGCTCTACATTACCTGCCATCAGGTGGCGCCACACCAGATTTACTCAGATTACTGTCTGGGCCCCAACTTTTCCTCAGTTTGCACAGGTGCTGCAATGTTGTGTCAGATGTGCTGGATTTAGATGCTCTCCCTCGCCAGATTGTAGCTTTAAATGTGGGGGTTATTGCGAGGAGCCGTTGGCACATAACACACATTTAGATGATTTTCTCTCACCGCAGTAAAACACAGGCTCCACGAGGAGCTGGCGTTGCCCCGCCGCGCCGTAGACGAAGCCTGGGAAGGTGGATCAAAACATGATTAACTCTAGGCTACTGCCTCACCCTGTGTTTCTTGGCTGGCTCGGATATCGAAGTCTGCCATTAACAGAAAATAAATGAACCAGAGTAGGACCCAGACCTACTGCCAGATTGAGCCATTACCAGTTTGGGAAGAGGGCGGGTTAAAGAGCAGGACCTAATCTAGAGGAATTAGATCTATACGGAGCTCACTGTGACATTTTAATCCTCTGCACGGTAGCGAGACTTCCTCCATCTAACTCGTCATCTCGATCCAGTGTTCCTCTTCTTGTGGTGTGAGATGCAGCAGAGTTTTGGTTACAGTACCAGCGCGCTTTAATTATCAGCTGTACTTGTCAACAGTTTCCCCTTTTGAAAGGTCGTTTGACCCGACGGCAGCTGCCGTCAGGGTAGACCAGGCCAAGGTTTATGCCAGCACAACATTACTGCAGCACTCGGATGCCAGAGTGGCAATAAAACAATTCTTGTCTACACAATGAGTACATTTTATGTGATATTTAAACATAAATCCAAATTGTAAATAGAACATTCCTCCAAAAGGTAAACAGTTTGTTTCTCCACTTGGCTGGTACAGGAAAATCTCTGCCTAAATTAAAAATTAAGATACACATCCTGTCTAGAGGCAAGCTCAACTCTGTTTACTTACATAGCACATAATTACTTCTTTTTTTTTTTTTAATCTTGCATTATTAAATATGGATTATGATCTCAAACTGGCTGCCAGGCTGCAGCAGGGAGTTGGTTACGTAAGCCAGAGGAGCGAAGCTCAAATCCCATTTGTGTCCCAATCCTTCAAGCAGCGAGCCGATAAATATTCCTGTCGTTGTCTGACTTTAGGTTGTGCGCCGCCGCTCAGAGTGCAGCATGGAAGCCTGCTGAACCAGACCGAGTCCAACCAGGTCTCCTACCCTCCTGGCTCCCAGCTCACGTTTGGCTGCGATCCAGGATATACTCCAGATGGACCAGCTACTGTCTTTTGTACCAGCGACGGAGTTTGGTCCCGGTCGCCTCCAAACTGTATCAAAAACTACGGTGAGCAGCAACTTTACTGCTGATTTAAAAGAAATGTAATTTGATGTTGATAAACTTCAAGATGGAATACTTAAAATCTTGAATGTTTCACTGCAAAAACACAAATCTTACCAAGTATTTGTGGTCTAGTTTCTAGTGCAAATATCTTAGTTCACTTGAAATAAGACACGACTAACCTTAAAGTAGCTTTGTAGCTACATAAACAGGCTTGTTTTGAGTAAATAATTCCTTAACAATGATGAAGAAGTACTTAATCCATCAGCAGATTATTTTACTTATAACAAGAAATTTTCCTCATGTTTTAAGTTAATTTATCTGCCAATGAAACTAGTACTTTTTCCTCAATATTTACTTGAAACGGAAATGTTTCTTTTGGTTTGTCGTATTCCAAGTGTACCAAGGTATTTGCAGTAGAAACTAGACCAAAAATGCTTGTTGTGTTTTTGATATATTTTATTGCAATGTTCTATAATTAACACAAAGTGGAAGTAAAGTGATGCACGGCTTTCTTTCAGTCAGTAGTACAGGCTTTTGAAGTCAAACTTCAGCACATAATACTTGAGTAAACTCAAACTGAAATGTCTCTTCACCACGCCTCTATACAATACAGTAACACTGACAGAAAGGTTTGTCCTTCAGAGCTGGCAGGAAGCAGCATGTCATAAACTCTGAGCTCTGAAGTCTCTCCACAGGTAGAAATAATGACAGATTTTCTGGGCACAGCAATATTAATCAAACATCCATTTCACCTCGCTCTCTCCAGTGTGTTCGCCTCCTACGCAACCAGAGAACGGAGGCTACCGTTGCCACCCGACTCCCTGCCACCGGCTCATCCACAACACCGTCATCGAGTATTTCTGTGACGAGGGATACACGATGAAGGGCGACTACAAGTACCTCACCTGTCTTAACGGCGAGTGGGACAACCCCATGCAGATCAGCTGCAGACTAACACAAGGTTTGTTAGCCTATTTACTTTTATTTTTGGATTTTGATTCATTTCCTTTTTTTTCTTTGAAGGCTTGAAAATGTGTAAAATTATGACAGAGGACAAGAGGCATAATAAAAAAAGAAAAAGTCGTATTTGAATAAAGTCCTCATATTACGAGAACAAAGTCGTAATAATACAAGAACATATTGTGAGAAAAGTTGTAATATGATTTAAAAAGTCGCATGAGGATAAAGTCAAAATGATATGGGAATAAAGTCATAATATTACCAGAATACAGTTGTAATGTTAGTAGAATGAAGAAGTAATTTTATGATAATTACTACACCAAAAGAATTATACTTTTTTTGACTTTGTTCTTGTAAAAATACTCAGTCCAGTCCTAATACACTGTCGTATTAAAGATTTGAATAAAATGTGTATATTTGATTTTAAGTCACTCGCTTTCATTTTAGCAAGCTACAAATTCACTGTGAACCTCTCTATTTATTCTTATAAAATTGATTAAAAGTCCAAAGGTCTCTGGAAATGTGCATGTGAATCAGCGATCTAACTGCTTCTACGCCGTTCTGTCTTGTGGATCTTCCAGACAAGGAGCCCAGCTTGCCATTGGGGATGCCAGCGCTGTCCATCGTGTTGACCACAGCGAGTTCTGTGTTACTCATCCTGCTCTTAGTGGTGCTGTTCGTCCTCGTACAGCCAAAACTCAAGTCCTTCCATCACAACAGGTGAGATAACCTCCACGTCAAAGCTTTCCCTTTTCATTTCCTCATACCGCAAAACGGAACTGGTTTCATGCAGTAAGTTGTGTCTTGTTTGTTATTGAAGAGAATGTTTTCTGCACCTTGTCCTGGGTGTAGTTGGTAAATATAATGTTTTTTTTTACTAAAATGTGTTAAATCTTTAACATTAAAAGGTCCACATGTCCACTTCTTCTACACTCTTACCTGTTAGTCATGTCTTGGTTGACTCTTGTTGTGTAATTTAGCTCATGTATGACTTGTTCTGCAAGCTTTCATTTCTGACATTCCTGGCCAATAAAAATAAAAGCATTTAAAAAAGTTAATCAGATCACATTTGACAACTGCATCTGCTGGTGCTCTGTGACAGAAAAGCCAGGGTGATTTGATTTGATGCTCATTGGCAGTCTTGTTGATTGTGTAATGGACCAGATGGCTTCGTACAGCCCGATAAACAGTCAACACTAATCGCTCTGAGATTTTGCTGCACCTCGCAACATGTTGGACCCTAACCTAAAACTGAGTTTCGTATTTAAGAGGGAACTACTGTGTAAAATTCATATTTTATATATTTTTAGATGCATAAAAAAACAGGTGTTTTTGCCAATAAATTATTGTTATTTGGTGTCTGGAAAAGGAGCCTTTTCAAAAACCTCCTGATTTTTAACTCGCATTTATAACCCAACAACCCAAGCTGAGCTCCAGCATATTTAGTTTGCTGGTTTTACAGCCGTTTGTGCAGTACAACGGCTGCTGGAAAGACGAGTGTTGTTAACTTACCGTCCAAAAACCACTTGCTGTATTCTTGTTGATTATCCAGGAGGCTCTACTAATGCTTTTCAAAGATATATGGTTGTATAATTGTAGAAATTTTTACCTGCAAAAGGCTCAAAATAGGCAGAACTGAGCAGACTGCAATCTCATTGTCTAAAAATGTATTGAGCATGTTTTGCATAACCCATAGGAAGCACAATATGTCACCTTTAGGTCACATATTCGGTTTAGCATTAAGTGTTAAATTATTGTGTGTTTGTATTTGGTCATTAGGAGGGAGCAGGGCGTCTCAGGCCAGACCAGCTCCATCGTGGTGGAGGGTGTCCAGGTGTCCCTGCCCTCCTACGAAGAGGCGGTATATGGAAGTAGCGGACCCTGCGGCATGTCTGGACCTTCTCCTTCTCCGCCACCGGCTGCAGCTCCACCAGAGTCGCGGGTCCCCATCGTGCTCTCCGAGGGGCTTCCTCAGGGAGCCGCGGGGGGCCAAAGCTCCAGCAGGAGCCGCCAACACAGAGAATTAGACTTCTGCCTCCCGTCAACCTCTTCCTCCTCCTTCTCCTCCCGCCGTCACGCAGAGACGGTGTTGGTTCATCAGGCGCCCTCATCCTCCTCCTGCTCGTCTTCGACTTCATGGGCTAGAGAGCACCTTGCGGGTGCCTGGGCGGGCCCCCTACCTCTGCGTAGAGACTCTGAGAGCAGCGACCAGCACAGTCTGCTTTCAGTCACCTCTGTAGACGAGTTTGCTGACGGTAAGAGGAAAATCTACAAAAATCTTTTACGAATATGACTTGATGTTTACATTTTCTGTTGGACTGATTCATTTTATTTTTTTTGTACATGTGTTATAAATATTCACATCGCTTAAATTTAACGCATGTGCATTTGTATACAGTTCTCTTAAGTCAATATCACTTTTTAGCAGCAACTCTTCAGGGTATGTTTATACTAGCTGTGCACATCTAGAGACTAAATGTGACTATATGAAAATACATATTTCTATAAAACTTTAAAGACAAATTTTCTGTCAAATTCCACTGATTGAATTTTTGTTTTTTGAAGATTTAATTTTTGGAAAAGCTGAATTTATTTTTTAACCAATGCACCACTTGGGTTACCACAGTTCATAGTGATGTCAGCACACCTACGGCGGCCATCTTGTTTAACAGACGTGTTTTTCAGCCTCTGTTTATTTGGACTTTGAATTCAGATCAACTCTATGATGGAATCTACGGGTCAGGCTGCAATTCTTTTTCTTTTTTCTCCCCTTTCAATCATGAGAATAAAGCCATAATATATTAAAAATACAAGTATTATTTTCATAACACAAAAAATTATTAAACTTTTCTTCATAGAAACTACTGTTTTTCCACTTAATTTTAAGACTTCCTGGTAAAATTGCGTAATTATTTTTGCTAAAATTATAACTATAATTTCGTAATTAATAATCCGCTGTTCAATTTACAGAAGGATTGATTGAAATGAAAACCACTTTTGAAAACGTCTTCTGTCATTTGTAATTTCTCTTTTAGAAAAAGAAAAACATCAAAATCAAGAAATCGGATCTGTTATGAAAAAATCTCAAATGTACTCCAACTCTTAATTTTTTGGTGCAAAAAAAGTTAAGCCAGACTATAAGAAATGCAACATTTAACCTGCACAGAGGTCACAGAGGATAGCAGAAACACAATCTGTAACACAACAATGCAAAGCTGGAAGTGAAAACATAGCTGTGCACAAACTGATGCAGAGTTTTGCACCAAAGTTGATGCAGCAACCTTCGCTCTGCTCTCATATGACTCCTCTGTTCCCGTGCAGATATCCCTCTGTTGAAGGAAGCATGATGCCTGCAGCCCGCTATCAGCAGCAGCAGCAGCTCCTTCCTCTATCTGTCGCTGCTGTCCGGAACCGACTGTGGCTGCCTATTTACTTCCCCACAACTCCCCTCTGTCGTCCGAGCAGCCAGCAGAGAAGTGACTAGAACAATGCTCAATCTCCCACTGCAGCCTCTTCTGCTATTACTGTTCTCAAGCGAAACCAACCATCAGTACCGATACTGCAACATAAGCAATGATGGAGCCCACCGGACCCTTATGCTGGTTGAACCTTAGCAAAGGCCAGACGCTTTAAGTGGAACCCGATTGGCGTAAATCCTGTAGATCCTGTGAATAAGAGTGAAAAATTACTTATCGAGTCAGGATTGTTTCATAGGTTGCGTGTTGCCATGCTTCTCACCCAGTGTAGTTATCTGTATCTCCACTGCAAATAGTTTTACTTTTTTTTTTTTTTCAGCAAATGTTCTAAACTCATCAGTTCTGATCGGAATCTCTGTCGATACGGAAAAAAAAAAGAAAAAAAGTTTGATTAAATTGTGATTTTTGGCTCCTGAAGCTTCAACGCTCAGAACCGTCTTCCCGCTGTACTTGAAAAGTCGTGAGTCACGCCTGACTTTTCGCGGCCCTCTTCTGCGAATGCTGCATGTTGTTTTATTCAGTTCACTGCTGAACAACGCATGAAGCCTCCTCTGTTTCCTTCTCTCTCTCTCTCTCTCTCTTTCTGTTCACCGCCGCTGTCTAGCAAATGGATTAGCCGGAATGACAACCGTGTCACACAAGCTAAAAGCAGCGCGCGGTGTTTCATTAAGCGCCATATCACAGCTATAAAAAGCCCTGCTTCTTTATTTTCCGCCGCCAGCTGCAGCCGTATCTAGAGGCTGCTCCTTCTGCTGCATGAGTGGGATTGATTGGTGTTTTGGCTGCACATCTTACACTTCTCGTACACGGCAGAGGGGCGACGTGGTTTTCTGCCTGAGCTGAAGTGAGACACCTGTTGTGATCGGACAGCTGTTTAAACTTTTTAAGGTTCCTATCGTTTAATTTTTTTCCCCACCTCACTGTATTTATTGTTTGCGTGTGACTGTTTGCTTTGAGTTGCCGAATCGGAGTGTGTATGTGTGTGTATTTCTTGTGTAGCCCAGGCAGGAGAGAACATGTCCAGATATGGTAGGCCTCGACGCAGCCCTTTTCCTGGCTTGCTTGTCCTCAGATTGAGGACAATGTCCCAGTCTTTCATCGTAGGAAAACATCCCTCCCAACGCTTAAAAAAAAGTCACATGAACAAACCAGCTTCACTTGTGGCATTGAGTTTGCAACACAATAAGGGTATTATTTATCCACTCAAGCTAGAATACGGCTGTAAAACTTCACTCTCCTTAAAGGAAATGGCTCGCCTGTCTTCATGCTGAACTAAAGACTCTCCACTGCTGAGAATTGTGGAAACAAACTGCAACTGGTTGCAGTAAAATAAAGAAAATAAGAAGAAAATGCTTTGTTAGATAGCAATACACCCCCCTGCATCTTCCTCGACATACTCACTCTTAACGCCAAGTGCAAATTAAAGAGAGAAAACGCGTCCTTCTGTTCGAAGTCATCATCTGTTTTCATTCCCACTTGAAAAGCCTTGAGCTGGTCACCGTGGAAACAGCATGGCTCGGACAAACCCTGACAATTACTTTTTGAGCTTTTGAAAACACACAGACACACACGTGCCGTCTAAATATCTGTTCTAGTTTTTATTTGGCTTTTTTTTTTGTCATTGTCAGCGGCTACTCTTTATTCATGCACACAAAATGTTGCCTTAGATTTGTACATTTTCTTTTCTTTTAATATGTATAATCTTAAGCCTCCAAATTGATTCTTTTACAGTTTTTGCAACTTGTTGTTTTCCCAATTGCCTTACTCTATTCTTTTTCTATTCTATGCATAAAAGTCTTTATTTATCAATACGTTTACTTCTGTTGTGGGCACAACTAGGCGAATGTCTGTCCCTTCCTGTTCTCCCCACTGTTTTTCCAGCAACTGTGATGAAAATTGACAATAATAACAATGATCCTGAAAGCACCTATATTTCATTACCTTTTGGCTTCTTTTGCTGCAAGACGACTGGAGGGGGAAAAATTTTTCTAAAGATGCACTGTTGTACGGTGTTTATTCCCCAGAAATAACAGGTTCAAATTACCCATCTGGACTCTTAATTTCAATGATTTAAGCTTTTTTTTCTCTCTGAACATGGCAGTGGGTGTGAAGATAGTAATTTAATATTTGTATAAAGTTTAATTTAATTTTACAGTGTGTATATAACTTTCTAATTAAAGCTTTCTTTTAAATGTGGAAGAAGGTGTGTACTTTTTTCAGTGTTTTGCTTATTTCTGTTCATGCTGCATTGAAATACTCTTCCAAACACTTTTGTATCGACAGTTTTAGACCAGTTTTAAATTAATTTTTGAAAGTGTATCATGTGGGCAGGGTTGCAAATAACTTTTTTACATTTTGCTATGCTATGGCTACAAATTTTAAGCAGATTTGAGATAATTAGAGATTTATTGCAGTTTTATGAGGAACACTACATGATTTACAAACAATTTGACAAATGCATGTATGAAAAGTGGGAAAATTAGTGCAAATAGAGAACATAATGGACAACTATGGTCATCCTCTTTAAAGGATTGTCATACAAAAGCCTTGTTTTAGTCGGAGGCTTCAACTGAATCTCTGTAAGATGGACTGCTACTGGAGATCTTGCCCACAGCCATCACCATTTACATCAACTCTAAAAAGAAACTTGGACATTTTGAGTTACAACAATATTTAGTGTTTTTTCAATTGAACTGAATGTCTGATGTTAACTTAATCACTCTACATGCAAGAAAGGGGAATTAACTAAATATAAATGCATGATAGACTTTTGAAGTTTTGACTAAAAAACAATGTTGGAAAAATGTAATCTTTCACATCAATCCCACTTAACTTAATGTAAGAAATACCTGAATCTGTTCGATAAATCCAAGTACACTCAAGCAGCTAAGGATACTTCGCATGCTTTCCTTCGATAAATTCATAAATCATTTACGAATTTATCATGGAAGACTATAAAGATTTATTTGGTTAAAGATTTATTTTGTATGACTCTCTCTATACTTTCTGTTTTGTGAGTCTAAAAAACAGTTCACCTATTTTTCTTAGCCTATTATCAAGGTTGTAGTGTTAAATATTTCTTTCTATGTTTGTCACGTCTTTTGTCTTAAAAACGCAAGCAGCCATTGTTTGATTAAACACAGTAGTGTGTTAGTGACCCCCAGTGGTCAAAAACGTAACTACACCATTTGAAAAGGGGTGTTTTATTGCGTCATATTCGCAAAAGTTCGGAATACGTTTCGGGTTTGTTCGTGTTCTGCAGTCTGTGCTTTCGCTCTACGTCACGTGAGGCTTTTTTCTTTAAAAAGACTCCGCCCTGAAACAGCAGCGGCACCATTTTGTTTCATCTTGCATTACAGTCGACGGTTCAGGGGATAGAAAGAAAAAATAAAATAAGAAAGAATAGGTCTGCAATCTTCCTGCGGTAGGTACATAGAGTTAGAATATTTATATTTTCACTGTAGCAATTCCGCATATTTAGGAGAAGCGGTATAATTAGTTTCCGCTGTTATTTTGATGCATTAGCTTGTAACACAGTTAAGGCCCAGGCGTTGACTAGCATATGCAGGGCTTTTGCTAACGGGAAAATGCTTATAACACCTTCTGATTGCAGCAAATTAAACTAAAACTGTCGACATGAGCGGATGTCGTATCTTCATCGGCCGCCTGAGCCCGTCGGCCCGAGAGAAGGATGTGGAGAGGTTTTTTAAAGGATACGGCCGCATTCGGGACATTGACCTAAAGAGAGGCTTCGGCTTCGTGGTGAGTCACCGCAGGAGAAAGTAGGTCACGGTGAAATTGCTGTTTGTGAACCGGAGAGCATCTAATCAGAGTGGGGTTAAATTATTCCAGAGATTTCCACCTTATAAAGCTAACGTTTGACTGCAGAGGGAGTGATTTTTGCACGTCTTATTGAATTTTCAATGAGAAAAAGGAAAGGATGCCCCCGCCCCCCTCTCCAAACCTTACCATGCTTCTCTGCTAGCCTGAGCAAGCACCAACCCGACATTTCGCATGAGTCTGAAGCAACATTATTGTACGCCTTGCGGGCAAGTTGAGCAATTAAAAACATCAGTTTTGCAAGCAATGATTAACTCAAATATGCATGTGGTGGAATACCAATTTTACAAGAGTAAGATGCTGCGGTTGCATACCTCTTTTGTGAACGCCTCTTTGTGTTTTTTAGGAGTTTGATGATCCCAGAGATGCTGAAGATGCTGTGTATGAACTCGATGGTAAAGAGTTGTGTAATGAAAGGTGAGATTTTCCTGTTTTAAGTTAATAGACTTGTTGAACTCTGTTCTGTTTACACATTATTTCAGGCCTTATTAGCTTTTAGTTTCTGTACAGATGGGATAGCCACAAACCTGGATGTGCAAGATTTCCCCCAGAAAACTTTGTAAGCCCTGTGCTCAGGGCGCTTGGACAGTCATTCATCCAGTGGCCTGTCATTTTTTGAGTTAAAAAATGTTTAAGGTTGACAGGAAATTTGAAAATATCACTTGATGATTATGTGTTATTGAAATATTGGAAGATTAATATCTGGACACCAACTATAAAAGTTTTAAAAATGCGAATATAAAAAAACTTAAATAAGCATTGCTTAGCCTGGTGGGGGCACAAGTAAAGCCTGGTGGCCCACCAGGCTTATAATACCCTAATGTGTAATTTTATAGGGTTTTATATACAGGGCTGCAAGTAATGTAGGAAAAAAAAAAGCACCAGGACAAGGATTTATTCCAAATAAAACCTGCTTAAAATGTTTAAATACTTTAATTTCACTTGGGTGTTTTCAAGGTTTGCAAATTGCTTGATTTCTGTTAAAACTGCTTGATATTCAAACTGCACACTTTTGTAAAAAAAAAAAAAAAGCGTGCCATCTAATGTTTGAAAGTCTAAATTTGGAAAGTATCATTTACAGTTGAAATCAGATGTTTTCATAAACATAATAAAAATACTTGCAGGTTTTTTATCCCTGTTTGACATTAAATCAGACTAAACTTCTCTTACTGAGGTCAGTTATTTTATGTAAGACATAACATTTTATTATATTTTAGTTTATCCTGTCTTTGCTGTAGAATATCAGATATTCTAGGCATTATTAACAGTGTTAATTATTATATAGTGGTGAATTTAAACTGTCTTTTGTTTTATGATTTTTTTAACTCTGGAAAAGTGCTTGAACCTTACTGTGGGGAAAAATGTACAAACCCTGAAAATGTAATAGAAATTGCAGGTATATACTGTTATATCAGCAGTTGAAATACTAACAAAACAAACTTATTTTGAGAAGACAGTGATGAGTTATTGTAATAAGTCCTGTTATGCTGCACTGTGTAGACGTGCAGACTTGGACCAAAACACTAGTTTGTGGTGAAATATGATTCTGAAGTATTGACTCAGGAGGGGTTAAATGTAAATACATGCCACTCCATTCCATCACGTTAAATCCTAATGATTTGTGGTTGTAACTTGGAGTTCAGGGAGTGAATAAGCACCAACTTCCTACTCAATCAGTCCTTAATTGGCTTATTAAATCATGCCTGTCAATTGAGCTTCTGGAGTTTCTGCTTTTTAAATCCAAAATCTTCCCTTATTAAATGCAGGGTCACCATTGAGCATGCTCGTGTGCGTCTGCGGGGGGGCCGCGGGCGAGGAGGCGGCGGCGGCGGAGGACGTTTCTCTGACCGCTACGGTAGAGGTTCCCAAAACAGTCGGAGGTAAAGAGAGGCTTTTACTTTCCTGTTGTTTCTGTTTTATTGTTTGTTTTTCAGAGTTTGTATGGGTGTGAGACATCAATTTAAACAGCACAACTTTGTAATAAAGTCCAATTTAACGCTTGATCAAACGCCTAAACTTGGAAAGCATTATTTGCGGTTGAAACCATATATTTTCATGCACCTTGAGACAGTTTGAAGTTAAAGCAGACTGAACTTGTTTTAGGTTATTTCTTTGTGCTAAATGTAGCCCTGCCACAATAAACAATAAATCAATTAATCGCTTGATAAATTAAAAGAATTTGTCGTCTTTCTCTTTTTTTTCTCTCTTTTTACCAAAAACTGAACGATAAAGTCTTCAGTCTGGTGTTTTGGTCTCAACTATCTCTGGTTTTGAAAGATAATTTTGTTTTCAAAGACTTCATAATTTATTTTACTTGTTTCTGTTGTTTGTTTGTTGTTGGATATTTCAAATATCATCCAGTCCCAGTGTTTAAATGTTCATTAGAATTTAAAGTTTATTGATCGTTCAGAATGTGTTCTTGCATTTATATGGCATTATTACTATTGTATTACTTGAGAAGGTTCTTAAAACAATAATATTGTTTATCGCAATAAGTTCTGAGGCAATTTATCATCCAGCAAAATTTATCGTGATAGGCCTCGCTAAATGCCAGAAAATCTGGTGCAAACACATTTATTTTTATTTATTGTTCCTAATGGCTCAATTATTTATGTGTAAATGAACTAAAGTTTGGCTTGTATTTTACGTTAAACAGTATTATTGAGATCTGGGGAAATTGTGTTAAAATAGTGTTTTGTTCACTAACTAGTCGGATTTATAGTGTCTGAGACGTTTCAAAACGTTTTATCTAATCTGTAGAAAGTAGTAATGAATGCAATGTTCTTATTTATTTTTTTATTTCCTCCTAGCCGAAATCCTCCTCCGATGCGCACTGAGAACCGTCTGATTGTGGAAAACTTGTCCTCCCGCGTCAGCTGGCAGGTCAGTATTTCTTTTAAATGTCTCATTTTTCACAAATATCACCACCTGCATTTATTTAATTCCAACAATACACATTGTTGTTCAATTGGCTGCTAAAAACCAACTTTAAAAAATTTAATTTGTATTGTCAGTCTTAGCCAGGTGAGTTGGTTTCAGTAATTGTAGTAATTGTTTCAGAATTAAACACTTGTTGATGTTTTTTAGATGCAGTTTTAGATAAACACAAAGCAACAAAACACCAAATTTGTTCATGTTTTCACATTTTAACCAATTCTCCACCCCTTTATTTGCCAGCTTGACTGTTGTGTCATGTGGAAGAGCTCGCTTATGGTGGAGTTAACCCCTTCTGGGTCCTTCAGTCTGGGTTGAGCCTGTGCTGTCAGCCAGTGTGTCCTACTCCTAGTTGATGCCTGCTGGTCATGTGAGCGCTCGCTCCACACTAGAGGCGCTGGCGGCCCTTCGCTCGCTCGCACCGCCTGCTGTGTGGTTGAGGGCGAGAGAGAGAGGAAACAGAGTTGGCAGAGAGAAAGCAGAGGAGAGAGCGAGAGTCGATGGTGGTGGCGTATTGATCGATGGTTCGTTAATTTGAGGGGCTTCGATCGATCGATATCCCCCCTTCCTTCCTTCCCCTCGTGGTGTCCCCCGCACATCGTGAGAGAGAGAGAGGGTGTGAGTTCCTCCCAGGGGCCCGTGGATAAAATCTGCTGTAATCCTGGTAATGGTGGGCTCGGAGAGCCTGCGGCCCACCCCAAAGGGTATCGCTCTCAGGTAGTAGTTTCCTCTCTTCCACCCTGTTCACTCTCTTTACTGAGGTGGGGTGCCGAGACGGTGGCGGTCCCGGCGCCCGGCACCACCCGGACCCTCCTTGCCGGGGGGGAAATGGGGCTCTTGGTGCCAGAAGCTGCAGCCCAGTTGATGAAGATGATCATCTGTGTAGTTTTAATGGAGCGATGAGCTCACAGATCTCAATGCTGCTGGAAGAGACTGACCTTGTGCTGCAGTGATCCCTGACAGAAAGGGGTTTACATCAAAACACATTATTATTATTTAAATTTTTCTAAAACCAATCCTGTTGGAAGCACTGAGTCGGTGAGCAGCCATTGGGTTCCTTGGACTCATCCTCTGTAATTGCTGTAGTCTGTGTAATTCTGAGGATCTAACCATCTCTCCCTTTGGGTAAATCAGTGCAGTTAATATCTCAGCCTGTGCTTGTTGCTCGCCGCACCCCTCCAAAAACTGACCTGAGTTTGCGTGTGTAGGACCTGAAGGATTTCATGAGACAAGCTGGAGAGGTGACATTCGCAGATGCACATCGCCCAAAACTCAACGAAGGGTACGAGAATGGGAGGGAATTTATCCAGAAAAACTTCTGGACACAAGTCAAAAACAGCATATAAATATTATTACAGTTGTTTTTTTGTTAGTGTTTTCTTCACATGGTGATGATTTATTGCCATCTTAAGGCTGGGCAATAAGTCAATAGCAAAATATACAATGACAGACAAGTGATCAGTGTCAATATATGACAGCTGATTTTTTTATTTTTTCAGGGTGGTTGAGTTTGCCTCTCATAGTGATCTGAAAAATGCCCTTGAAAAACTGTCTGGAAAGGAAATCAATGGAAGGAAAATCAAACTTATTGAAGCTTCCAAGAAGAGGTGAGTTTCAGCATCAAATTTCCCCTCTAATATAAAATTAAACATTTCAAAAGTTACTGTTTGAGCACGGAAAGTATTAGAAATATGACAATGGTTTGCACAGGTGCTTGAAGTTATTGAATTAAGTGTTTAAGGTGCAGAATATCACAGTTTTGTAGTAAAATGTAATCTAATGTTTTATTAAAAACCTAAATTTGGAAATCGTTATATATGGTTGAAATCCGATATAACGAGATTTGTTTTTTCTTGCTGTCTGAAATTAAACTAAGCTTTTCTTCTTTTAGGCTAGTTGGAATCATCAAAATTATTTATATTTGCCAAATGTAAGAAAACTTGGCGAGAACATTATATTAGATTTTTTTTCACTGCATCGTTCTTGGTTTTGGTGTTTGAGCATTAAGGTCATTTACCTCAACACTAATTGTTTGGATTGTTTTATGGGTCATTAAACATTAATTAATTTTTTTTAGCGCCTCTCTTGGAAGAGAGTTTTAGAAATATGGAAACATTATTAACATATCATTTAAGAGTGAATTGAAACTTGCTGGAAGAGTTTGAAAACATCTCTTTCAGTCGTCACCATTTTTCCATCCTAATTGTCGTATTTCTGTTCTTTTAGGTCGAGAAGCCGTTCCCGTTCGGACAGCTCGTCCCGCTCGCGCTCCCGTTCCCGCGGCCGCTCCCAGTCCTGCTCCCCCAGACGTTCCCGAAGTCCCGCCAAGGCCCACCACCGCTCCCGCTCCCGCAGCGGCACGCCGGCGCGCGGCGCCTCCTCGCCTAGCCCCAAGTCAAAGGACCCCAAACGCTCGTCCAAAAACAGCAAATCAGTGACGCCGTCCTCGCCGCCGCCGGCTCAGAGGTCGTCCAGATCCCGCTCTCGTTCAAGATCCCGCTCACGCTCCCGTTCTCGCTCCAGATCTCCAAGATCCCGCTCTCCTTCTACTGACAGTCAACGCTAAACTGGCTTAAAAAACAAAAGCAACTAGAAAACTCCCGTTGCCTCCTGGGAAAGCAGAGAGGTGAGGTTTTGTTTCAGATTTTTGTTTCCTTTTTGGATTGTTCTTGTGACTGTCCTCAAGTTATTTTTTACCAACACAAACCAGGCTCATCTGAAACGATTAGCTGTCGTTTCTCCATTATTAATTGGCAGGATTTTTCCAGAATGCTTCTGAACTCGGAGTGACGCCTCTCCTCTAATGTTTATACACGTGTTATAACACAGCAGTACAGTTGAGATTACAAAGTGAGCCACCATAATAATGGCTGAATTATGGGACCCGGTCATCGCCTTTTTTTCTTCCTTCCTTCAGGATTTTTGTTTTTTGTTTTCCACCCAGATTCACTCACAAAAAACATGCTTTTTTTTGTGCTTGGAGCTAAAATACGAAACAGATTTTCTTCGCATTGGCAGCTTCTCTTCCAGGCTCACAACTGTACAGCTGCAGATTATTCCACTGGCTTAAAACCTGTATATTGTCTTCATGTATGCTAGTTTTTTTTTTTATGTTTGATTTTTGTAGAGGCAAAACTCTTGAGGATGAAGCGAACCCTTCAGTTGCTCTCTGTGAGCAATAATGTTACTTATTGGAGTGATATTTCTTAAATTGAGGATTTATGTACATACTGCAGCCTTCTGCTAAGTGTTGAGATGTGTACATGTTACCGTTAGGGTATTCTGACAGACGTTCCTGTGTGTGTACATATAGACATGAATTTGAGGGGAAAAGTTTTTTGTTTTTTGTTTTTTTTGTACATGAGGATTTTTATTTTCAGTGAAGATAGATGTTTGTATGGTGTATTGAAAATAGACTTGATGAATAAATCAATTTTAATAAACCATAAGTTTTGTCTCTAATGTGCTTTTATGACACTTTTCCACTTGTTTAAAGTGATATTTTTTATTTGGGGGATGCGGTGGTCACGCAGTTCCTTCAGAGATTTCCTTCAGCTTCTCCTCTGTTGATGTCGGCTGGTATGAATCTGTTGAGCAATTAAATTATTTTATTACATAAAGAAAACATGCATATCTCTAGAACTTTAATAATGCATAAAATAACTCCAGAAATGTTCTTCTGAAATGGTTACGTTATTCTGAAGTTTGCTTCCCTGAAATCTATAATATTGAATTATTTCAGCCAAACTTTCTCGTTTAAGGAGCAAAATTATTTTTTCAGTTCTGGACATAAAACAGGAAATGATTAAACCAATCAGAAGCTAAAAATGACGCCTACCACAATGAGGTACTTTGGGAATTTTTATTTATTTTAACGGTAATTGCAGTATAAGATACAAATGTGATTTTTGCCAGAGGAAAAACTCTAGTTTTTGACTATTTTAACAATTTCATGCATGAATTAGGATCCTTTACATCAGGATTTTTTTTTCTGTGTTTTTGAATTTCTTAAGCACAGAACAATTTTTTTTTTCAAGGTGATCAGTTGTAATTTTCTCCAAATACAAAGTTATTTGGAAAGTACATCACCAGCAATAGTCTTTAGGGGTTACATGATTGTCACAATATGTTTACCTGCAAGAGTTCTACAGCAGAAGGAAGGACTGGATATTTCTGAGCTGCTTTTTCGTCTGTCTACCATATTGACTTTAACAAATATTCTCTTGCACTTGCAGTGGATGGCCAGTAGTTGGCAGTGTATTGCATGATGCACTCGTTCATTAGAGTGGTCTGTGTGGATTTAAAACGTAAAAATCCACAAGAAAATGGCTTTTAGGAAGCTGTCCACTGCATGAAAGAGTTAATTATAAATATGTAAAACATAAAAATAATCAGTGCTATTCCCATCTTCAGAAGGTGATAAATTAAAGATAAAACTACTATAAAAAGGTTATTTTTTAAATTCATCTTCAGCGGGTCTCACCTTTTCCTTTTGTCGTGAACCAGTGGTAACACCTGAACAGAACGATGAGCAGCGCTGCCTCGGCCACCTGGAAGAACCCCAAGACGAGTGGGAACAGGTACATGGGTCCGATCACAGCGGGGGGGAAGGCTACCTTCACTACGGTGGCACACAGTTGGATGTTCTGGCAGCCAGTTTCCATAGCAACGGTCCTCCGCTCTCTGAGGGGTGAGGGTAGAGTTATACATAAGTCATGAATGTATGTAGAGAAACACTCATGGTTCAATGCAGCTGATGCAGAATCAGTATTTACACAAACTTAAAGGTTCAAATGAGTGAATAATTTTAAATTGGAGGGAGATTTCACAAATTAAAATCTGCAGAAGCTGGTGTGCACTGGTATTCAGTCACCGTGAGTCAATGCCTTTCACTGGTACATGCAGAGACTGACATTTTTCCCATAAGAGAAATAATCTGCCAATAGGAAAATATAGACATTTTCGTCTCACTTAAGGAATTATTGAATTAATAAAACAAGCTCCCATATCTTGCTGAAAATTAACTAGTAGGTTTTGTTGTATTACAAGTGAACTAAGGTATTTGCATTAGAAACTAGACCAAAAATGCTTGGTAAGATTTTGTGTTTTGCACTAAAACCAGTTTCACTGTTCGCTCAGGTTGGTGGCACAAACATAACCCCGTAGACGTGCATTTTATAACCAAAACTGCCAAGTAAGGTGGTGAGGTTGCTCATGATTGACTAGGTCAATAATCGAGGTCAGTTGTTTACAATTGACTAGGTCAGTTTAAACAAGAAAAAACATTTTTAATCAATCCAAAGTCAAAAGAAAGACTTAGGCAAATATGGGTTTTGGATTGTAGTAAGTGTCCTGATGAAAGGCTGGGTACCAGAGAAAGGAGGTCAATATTTTGCAGAAAAGTTGCCTAAATATAACTTACATAATTATGGTATGAAGCTAACAGTTTGTAAAAACATTTGATTCATGCATCATTGTGCTTCTTTGCATTGCTGGGTTGCAGAGACGTGACCCGGATGACACATGAAATTCAGGTGGAGGTCAGGAAGTGGATTTCTCTGGTTCAAAACAGCAAAATGAATCACAGCGAGTAGCTAATGTCCTAAATAGGCTGGAACAGAGGAGGTATCTAAAAAAAATACACATATATTTAGGATATGATCCATATTATCTTTGTAAAAAAAGACTTTTATAATGTTGAGGATTTCCCTAACGTTGAGGCGATCTACATATCTAGTGCTGCAGACCTCAGATGAAAAATTGGAGTATGCTATTATTCAGTTTCAGGCTGGGTCAAATTTAGGATCAACAGAAGCATTAAGGTGAGTAGCGAGTTGTGCTATTTTAAGTAATTAGTCTATGATAACAATGCTATTGCTAAAACAAGCTAACCCATGTTATTTCTATGAGCTTGTATCTTCTGGTAAATAATTTATTTAGCTTCTTCAAATCCAAATTTATGCTGGAGTTGTATTTTGAGTCGTTCTTAATTTCTACAATGTAGGTCAAACATTCACAGATCCACAGAAAACCCATTAAAAACGGACTGACCAAGCCAGGGGGTAAAAATAATATATCTTACCTTACATGTGACTGCTTGTTTTTCTCAGTAACTGTCCAATAAAATATCCAAAAATAAAAGTGGAAACTCTGGCATTATTAGTTTCTGCATCTCCTGTTTATAGCCATAGATTGTTGACACACTTTTCTCATCTTTGTTTGGTGCATATTTTAAAATTAACTCCCTTGTGACCAACTACCTTTGGAGAAAGAAAAAAAAAAATCTATCTTTCTCTCTACTAGAACGGCTGATAAAACCCGTACAGGACACAGACTTTGGGCATTTTGAAGCTGGATCAACATAAATAAACGGGCTGCATTAATAAAGTTTGTGGCCATAACATAAAGCCACTATAAAATAAAATACTGTCGCGTACTTACGGCTGTGTAAGCCTGAAGACCCAGGAGATGATGTAACCAAAGGCGTAGCCAATCAGGGGCAGGAGGACAGCGATGGCCATGAGAGGAGGCGAGAGCATGGTAAGGAGGGAGCTTCCAATTTCAACGATAGAAATGATGCAGATGACGAGTATGGAAATCATCAAAACACAGAGGCCCACCTGAAAACAACAGAAACAAGAAATGGATCAGACTTTCAAATTTGTAGTAGTCTCCAATGATTTCAATTTATTCTGCTTCCAAGGAGAATCGGCTTCTTTTAAAGGGTTCTGGTGTAATTTTGGGCTCTTTCTGACACTCATTTATAACCAATTTAAAAAATGACTACCTAAAAGAAAAATATGGAAAAACTAGAATTCATTTTTTCCACATTGACTCGGCCAACCTTTGTGATTATCTTTGAATACTGCGGCCGGAAGTAGTTGATGAGGATGCCGGCTCCGCAAGGTACCAGGATCGCAACCAGGGAAGTGACGATGCCCACATACGGCACCGCTTTCTGCAGGTTGGAGAAGCCGTGGCAGTACAGGTACAGCAGCAGAGGCATCATGGCCAGAGCCAGCAGCGTGGAGCAGGAGGTCATCACAATGCTGAAGAGACAAAAAAACAAAACATAATTTCAATGCTTGGAAAGGCTTTTCCATCTTCAATATTTAATATATTAAAAAGAGAAGTTCATCAACCTGCACTTCTCCAATCCTTACACTGAAACACAGTTTTAGTAAATTCAGATCAATTAATCACAGAATGGTAAGATAAAAAAGAAACAGAACATTACCTACTTTTTTTAATGATGAATAAGCATAATAAACCTTTCATAAATCTAAATAAAGAAAAAAAAACTATAGATAGATAGATAGATAGATAGATAGATAGATAGATAGATAGATAGATAGATAGATAGTTTAAAGTTTGTTGTGCCTAATTTTACTTGTAATGAACAGTAAATCCTCTAGGGGCCGCCAGTGAGGTAAATAATGTGGGTTTTGTTTTGTCAAGTCAATCAGGTGAACTTCAACCTGGTAACTGTAAGACGGTTTATGGTCTCCATAGCATTACACAATAGATGCAGTGGTAGTTTTTTATTCCCACTAGTTATGACGGTACAGTAGGTTCTCTTGGACAGTAAAAAAATAAAGCAGGAATTTTATGTGTGCATATAAACACGATAAAGCTGAAACTGCTCAGTAGGAATACAGCAGTATAAGCAAACTGCTTTTCCTTTAGAATTTCTTTTCCACTTTATTATTATAATTATTGTGACTAGGTGCAAAACAGAATTTAAAGTTTTTTTTCCCACCATTTTGACTTTATTGTTGAAATTCTTCTGTTTGTAGAATAATAGTCTTTCATCCATACTTTGACAATTAACAGTCATCTTGAAAGGTTAGTTCACACAAAAACCATTCCCAACTTGTTATTAAATGAGCAGTATTATGTTATCAACGTTTTTGAGCTTTACATAATGTTAAAATGTTATTCCCTCATCAAAAACATACCTGGAGTGTTTCTTCGGTTATTTCGTGTTTGCTTTAGAGATCATTTAATCTCCAGTGGGAACCACTCAGCTGTGCAAAAGGCCTTGGTGGGGGGACAGAGGCACAGCTCCTCCTCTTTTCAAGGCTAAGCTCCTACCTCACTGGGCTCCTTCAGACTAGCCAGCAACAATTAGCGAACACCTTGTGGAACTACACATCGGCTGAACTCATTATTGACCATTTGCAACTAGTCACTTAATCGCCATGTTGGACGTTCAAAGTGGGAGATAGGAATATTGAACAGAGCGACTTAAATTGTTTTCCAAAGTTGTTTTTGCCAGTTTATTCATGGTTCCTACTTGTTTTAGTCAAGGTAATTTGTATAGGCAACATAACACACCTGGTTGGGGCTCATAGACGGAGGTAATTACAAAAGCTTCTCATAGCTAGCTTAGAAACCGACCCATACCTCCTCCCTCCTGATGTGTTGATCAAAGTAAGCAACTCTCTGAATTCACACCACATTATTTATGTCACTATGTCATAAACAGCGTTTCCCTTTACACCGGAGCAGCATTAAAAACGTACAGAAGACGAGATGCTAACTAGTATCCCAGACATGCTAGGCTACATGGCGGTGCGGCACTGTCTCCATGGTTACCAACGGTTAGACGCGTACCTTCTCCATAATGTGATATTTCATATCTTTCTAATAATACTTACTTATAAAGTATATGAACGTTAATCTTCTTACCTTGTAAAAAAGTGTTTGCTGCGCGATTTCACCGAGGGCTAACAGTCATGATGATCAACGGCTGCTATCCATGGCCGCCGGATCTTTCCTCATTAATTAAAAAGTTAAATATAATAAAATGACAAGTTTGGTTTCTGTTTATGCAGACCTGTTTATGCAGCACTCTATGACAATTTTTAAAGTGAAATCAACTAAATATAGGTGATATTAGACTAGAGGTGTCTGTTTCTATGGTTTTCCAGAGCGTGATGTCACGTCCAAAGGGTCATCTACTTTTCATGGTGCTGGTAAAAACGTTGTTGAAGAGTTAATAGAGAAGCCATGTTGTGTGATGACTTCCTCAAGAGTTTCAGAAAGAGCTGGAGCTTTTATTTGCTCTCCTGAACATGTCTGTGTACCTGAGGTTCATGTCTCCCTTTATAGCCAGAGCCAGGATGTTGGACAGGGCTCCTCCAGGACAGCAGCCGCAGATCAGAATCACCACAGCTGTGGCTTCAGACAGCTGGAAACCCTGCAACACAACCACACAGGGTATATGAGGAACATATCAAGATGAGTCGCATTAATAAGAAAAATAAGTAGCTTAGTTGATGTGCTGCAGGTCATTCAACTCAATATATCAAGGTAGTTACCTCATAAATAGGATGCCTAATGATTAGGAGAACGTCAGTGGAGCTTGTTAGCACAGCTCCTCAAAAATATTTTAACAATTTTTAACAGAAGCTTAAAATGTTCTGACTCTAAAGAAAGAATCCAAAAATAACTCAGATTTGTTTGTTTACACAGAAAACTGTCATGTTTCGGTCCTCAGATTTTCCCACATTGAGCATCTGCAGAACTTTGTTTACTTGTCAAATTTCTAAATGAACACCGAAAGGCTTGAATATTTTAATGTTTTTCTATTTTTTGTTTTTAGTGAGGTGTTACGATGATACTTTCTCAGCTTTTGCAGGTTTGAACCAATTCTACAGCTGTGGTTGAAGCCTGAAAAACTCATTTCGTAAATGAACAGATTTAAATCTGCTGTACAAACCTTAGTCAAGCAAAACGCTGTGAGAGGCATGATGCCATACTGGGAGAGAATTGCGATGGCCACACCTTTCGGTTTCAGTATGTGATCCTGGAAAGCAGCAGAGAGTAGAAATATTACAGCAATGTGTGCTTTAAAACAGATGGCTTCACGTGGATGAGCTGCTTACTTTGATCTTGGTCACCTCCATGGTGCATCCCAGTGAAACCATGACGATTAACAGCACTGTAATCATTATTATGTTGATGGTTTTGTCCATCACTGGTGACAGAAGAGACGGGTAAAGCAAGCTGGTGTTGGTAGCTGTCAGATTGGGTGAGAAGTCATCATTTTTCAGAAAATCTGGGTCAGAAAACGGATTTTCTGTGCCGCCCATGTCGAGATCCGGGCCTGAAAAACAGATCAAGCTGATGAAACAAAGGCACAGTCTCAACTGTCATCTGAATGTTAATTTTGAAACTTTAATGATTCATTAAACTGTTAGAATGTCATTATTATCAGAGTGCAGATGAAGCCAAATTAAGAAAAAGATACTCTGAATGTGACACTTTTTTCAGTCTTTGCTAAAAGCAGACATGTTGCTTTTAGACTGACAGGCAGGATCTTTTCAGTAGTTAAGATCAGTGATTAAAAAGCGCTGTGTACGTCAGTTCAGAGTACACGTTTTGTAATATAAGTTCCTTGAACTTATATTACATGGACTGCAAGACGTGTTCGCAACGTTACCTGTTGGGCAATATAAGTTCAAGGATCTTGAACTTATGAGCTGTTCTGAATCTTATTCTTTCTTTATTTAAACTCGAATGGATCTTAGCATTTTGGGTAACAATCAAAAAAAGTATGAAAGTTTATTTTTCCTTGTGTTGTTGGAAATGAGCTGGAACAAAAAGACTTACAACAAAGTATGAAACTAGACATAATTCATGTTCAGACTGGTTCGAATTAGAATTAGATAAGTCTGAATGGTTTAACTCAGACTTTTCATCTAAAAAACACAGCGAAAAACAACATTCAAATTGAAAACATAGAATCTGATAAATCTATCATCAACAAAGAATATTCATCATATGGTGTTTCTATTTATATCCGTTTCTGCCTCCATCTCCAGAACTGACAACCACATCCTCCCTGCAGACGCACATGCATGCTGTGTGCAAACAAATAACTTTCACAGGATTTCTGTTTCTCTCTCAAAAAAATTAAGCAAACGTATTAAAAAAAAACAACAACAACAACAAAAAACAGGTGCAAGAATGTTGTGAAGACTTACTGTGCAAGGCTGCAGGTGAAAATTGCACACCTGTTTGAGGAGGTCAGAGTGTAGGAAAACTGTGATTTCCCCAGAGACAATCACTCCTCAGCTGGAAGACGTGTTTGCAGCGTTACCTGTTGGGTAAGACGTTTCCTCTTATCTTCTCCCCTCCTACTTTGCCCCTCTCCAGGATTAAATCAGGTTATTAAGTAAAGGATGACTTATTTGAGTCAATCAGTTAAAAAACAAAAAAAACAAAAAAAAAAAACTTTTGGGCTCAAGAGTTGTTTTTTGTCATGAAATTAAAATATTTCTGACACCAGTCCAGGAAATATATAATAAATTACACTATGATAAGTCACCCGTTATAGTGACTTATAATGGGAGACTATTTACCCACTATAAGCTTGAATATACCGTATTCCCCCTTCATTCAGGCAGACAACTTTTACTTGAATATTTTTACTGCAGCTAAAATAACACACTGGCTTTGCTTTATGTTAAATAAAGCATTTAAAAGGTACAATCATTCCTCTTTCTTATTTTGCTTAATGGCATTTAGTTCTATCATTCCTGAAATTCTGACTTCCAAGAGTAAGCTCTGTTACAGAGAGCATAAAAACATCCTTTATCTGCAGCATTATTCACTAAAAGGACACACCATCATTAAAGAAATTACAGTAGGTGCACTTAATAATATTTTACACCATAGCGTTAGAGAATACATTCAGCGAGTTACTTTCCAAACTTTAACTGTTTTTAAAAACAAGTACTCATTCACTTATAAACCAGCAAAAATTGAGTGAGTAATCTGGAGCTTTTGTTTTTGCTAAAGTACATTTTTATCAGTTTATTTGTACTTTTACTTAAGTACAGTGCTGGAAACAAAAAAACAAAAAACAATTATCTTGTAAAACCTCAGAAATGTTCCCTCAAAATGTAGTTAAGCTGTGCGGATGTTAGAGAAAGATCCATAATGTGATTTATTAAGTTTTTTTTTTTTACATTGAAAAGTGTCGAAGTGTTGAAAATTAACCCACTCCGCCGCTCTCGTGGGTTAATTTGCCCTTCTCAGTGTCTGACATGCGGGAAACCAGTAGAAGTGGGTCAATGTGCCCTGTGTATTGTCTTGAAGGCATGACACCAGGTCATCTCGGTGGAACAGATTGGTTTCCTCCACACTTGCAGAAGTTTGTGAAGCTATGTTATTTGTTTTATTCAATTCCAAAGAAATAAGTGTTAAGGATAGGTAATTTGGAAAGCGTGTTCACTTGTCTAAGGTTATTATGGCTTGCAGGTTATTTTTGTTTATGCCTGGAGTGAAAGTAAAACCAAGATTTATGTGCTGAACTCTTTAAACATTACTAGTTAGTAAATTATTAAAGATGAGTACAGTTTGAGCCTGCAGATTTTCACTATGTCAGCATAGTTGTCTAATGTCTTAAATATTCAATATTTGACTGAATGTCTGTTGTTGAGAAGATACATATTTGGATGTTATGAATAAGTTTATTTGAAGAAACTGGAATGGGACATTTTAAAGCGGTCATGTTTTAGTTTAGCTGTTTGAGTCTGAAGTATAAGAACTGGAGCTCAGGGAAATGTTTGAATGAAATAAGCTTTTCCAAAACAAACACATGCAAACTGGATGACACACAGATGACCATCACACCAGTGGCGCCGGAAAGGTGGTTCACCCAGGGCGCCAAATAGGCTGGGACCGCCTCTGTAAACAATTAAGTAGACAAAAAGGAAAAATTACATGAACAAACTAGCTACAGCTTATCATGAGTCAGTAGGTCGTAAAACCACATTTAGATGCATGAACATGCAGTATCTGCTTTCCATATGACTCAGTTTGTTTCACACCGATGCTTCTTGCACGACTTAGTTTCAGACAAACTTTAGCTAGAATACAGATAGTTGCTGTTATTGCAAAGCAAGCTCAAATCATCAGGCCTCTTAACAGCAGATATGAGGTGTTAATGCTGATATGCATGACAGCTAAGCAGCCATTTTGGACCATTTTGGTCTCAAATGTCCAACAAGAGTTGGAGAACTCTTGTGGTTGGTTAAAATGAGGTTTGTCGCGCCACAGTTTTGTTTTTAGAAGAGAAGCTTTATGTTGGAAGCCTCTGGAAACAAGTCAAACTCGTTCCGCATTTTTCATGACCCTTAACATTTAAAACACCGACTGAAGCCTGCAGAGTTCAACATGAAGCTCCGGTATTTTGTTGTTTTTTTTCACGTTGGATGGAATTTACTGGAACATCGATTTCCTGAGAAGATTATCAGCTGTCCTCCCTCAACCACTCGTGAATATTCATTGTTGCTGCAGAATAATGGCCTTTAAACCATTTTCTGAAATTGCCTCATAATCCTTCTCAGGTTGATAAGCGGGGACAGTTGCCTCACAGAAGCAACCGCTGATTTCTTTCGCCATTTTGCATTGTGTTAAAACGCACACGTACGCTTCAGCGCAGCAAACTAGCTGTGTTTGTGGCTTTAAAGTTGTTGATTATAAGTTAATCAAAGCGATTTGATTCCTTTATAGGTTCCCAACTGGATCAGTGAGAACTGAATTTGGATCAAATAGATTCAGTAAAATTTGTTATGAATTGGACCTTGCTGAGAGGATGTTTGTTGCAAACCAGCATTTTTTTTAAAACTGGTAAATAAACCGAATTATATTATTAGAATTAGTTTTTTCTCCATGACAGTAAGAGAACAGACTGTTGGATTTAGAGAAAAGGGAGAATTTATGAACATAAACACATCAGAGGATGAAATTTATTAACAATGTTCTTTCAAAAATGCTACAGGAAAAGCACACATTCCAAAAATAAGACTATATGTTAAAAAAAAAATAAAAAAAATAATAATAATTTCACCACAACTGAGACAAAAAAAGCATGTTGCTTTTATGGTATATTTTGCTCATGTTTTTAAAAAATATATATTTAATTGTTTCCTTGTTTGGTGATTGTTAAAATACTTTTGTCCTTATGCACAACTTGTTCCTTTAACAAATACACTTAAAATGCATCCAGTAAGAGCGCTTGAGACTTGCTGATTTATTTTACATCTTTTTTAAGTCACACACTTAAAACAGCAAAAAACAAAAAAAAAGTGCCTAAACATTTATATTGTATAATTTTTTCTGTTGTGTTTTTCTATATTAAAAACTACAGGAGAGACTGGGCATTTCTGATGCCAGTCAGACTTAAAATTTATACTTTTTTTTCAATTTTTCTTCCTCTCTCTGTTCTGTAATCAGTGATCTCCCATCAGACTGAACACTATAATCTGAATAGAGCTGAAACTGTTCATTACTGAGCCACACTGACTGTGTGGCAAGAATGAAGAAATATCTCCACTTTTAATTAACACATTTTTCTGCACCATTATCCATGACTTTGGGAATAAGAACATTAACTGCGCTTTACAGTTGTTGTTTCTTCTTGAAGACGAAGCGGCTTCTCTGCATCAGATGCATTATTAAAGCCTGGCCTTATTACGGTTTCATGTTTTAGGCCACGCTGTCACATGCAATATTTCTTGGTAAACCTCTTCTTGCGTTTCAACGCCGCTGCCTTCAGTTTAATCCACTCCAGCAGCGATTTAGGCACAAGCGAGCGATTTGGCGGGATGATCAGCAGAGAGATGATAAGATGGAGGTCAGTGCAGATCTGCAGGAGAAGGAGTGGACAGCATGGCGTCTCCTGAAGCTGCTGTGGCCTCTTGACCCGCTGGTGGAAAAGAGAGAAGATGCTTCCAGCTTTTTCTGAGCCACATAATCCACACTGTAAGCTTCTTATCTACAGTGTAGTTTGGTGAAAAAGGAAGCATGAAAGCAGATTATTTGAAATCTGGCAAACATATTACACATTTAGCCAGTGTGATGCGCTCAAATTAGGGCTGGGCGATGAATTGATTTGATCAATTACTCAAATTTTTTCTTTTTGAAGATTACATTTTTGGAAAATCTGATATATATTTATCTTTTTTGCCGATTGATTCCTTGTTTTTCCGTCGTCAGAGCGATGTCAGCACCCAGAGGACCGCCATCTTGTTCGACAAATGTGTTTATTAATAGGGTCAGGCTACATTTGTTCTTTTATAATTATGAGATTAAAGTCATAATATTACCAGAATATAATCGTAATATTAGGAGAAAAAAGTTTATGAGAACCCTAACTCAAAAATATAAAAAAGGTTAAATTAGATCTTGGGAGGCTATGTTAAGTTTTATAGATAATACTAATAATTAATAGAAATATGTAATCTTTCAACACATCAGCACCAAATGATCAGCAGCAGGATTTTCAAGACAAGAATCACAATCTATCAAAACAGTTTTTCTCATTAAAACTAATTTTTTCTCGTAATTTTAAGACGTCTTGGTAATATTATGACACTCAGTTTGAGTTAGATGTCTGTTTTAATTAAAAAGTGAGGAGGTTGTTCCCCACATGAGTCAATCCACATATGGACAGAGGAGCAGGAGCCTCATCTGCAGTAACACTGGGCCTTCTCCAGTCCAAAAGGTCAAGATGATGAAAGGAGTTTGGGGCTAAGTGGCTAAGCTTTATAGATAAGGTGAGGAGCTCCACCAGTCCCATAACTACCATGTTATGCTGCAGCAAAAATAGCTTTTTTTCATAGTATGTAGAATGGAAAATGTGTTTAAATAAGAACAACTTAGTTATGTTCGTAGAAAACGGCATTTTAAAAAAATCAAATAGTTTGCAACCTATTAATAAAAAAAGAACATTCCTCTTACACAACTCGTGTTTCTCTTTGTGGAAATTAAAAAATTCAAAATGTATTAATTCCAAAGGGAAATTAAGACATGGATGTTGAGGTCCATTCATCCTCTCATCAACCCTGACTGGCTTCCCCATTCCTGCTGAAGAAAAGCTTCCGTGCAGCATGATGCTGCCGCTACTACGTTTGGGATGATTTTTCAGGGAGATTTGCAGAATTAGCATTATTTTGAGATTTATATTTGTAAACTCTTCTTTTGCTTCCTACTTGTATGCTCATTTGTGATGATCTGTCACCTGAAATCCGTTGTATTACAGCTATGCAATTTATATGAAAAAGTTTGATTATGGATTGATGGATGGAAGTCAGTATAAAAAGCTATTATTATAAAAATATATTAATCTTTAATCTTTTTCCCATTTATTTTTAACCTAATTCTTATTGAGGATATTTTTGTTGATTTTTGCAACTCCAATACCTACCATTTTAAAACATTAAAGGGAAATAAAAATAAAAGAGGCACAATATTGTGATCAAATTTAATGTGCATTTTTTTTCAATTTTTATTTATTTACTTTGCTGCCAGAGAGTCTAAATAAACTCAGATCATTGCCTTGGTAATATTCTCATGCTGTAGTCTATTCTTGAAATCCACGTGTCTCAGCCATGGCCTTTTTCAGCTCCTTTGACATACAAATATGACTCAGACTACCACTCCCATGGAGCAACACGAAAAAGCAAATGATGTGACGTCACAGGCAGACGTTCGGATTTTGGGGCATTGTAGTTTAAAAAAGAAAAGTTGCGTTTTTTAATTAAACATTTTAAGGTATTTATGTTAATTATTATAACGCTAATCATTGTGAAATTGTATTACTGTAACATTTGTTCGTTGAAATACTTGGAAAGTCCGTATATTTTTTGATTACTTGTAAAAGACTACGTCGTCCGACTACAACTCCCACATAAATACCGCGCATGCGTGTTGCGCAGCAACAGTCGTGCGTGTGTAGTGTAATCACGTGGAGACGGTTCTGTCCAAACAGAAGGTGAGCTGCTGCTGCTAGCTGCGCCGCTCGGTGCTCAACTGATCCATGCTGTTTTTGTAGCTACCCGTCCCTTTAAAACCAGACTATTTCAGCGAAGAATGAGTGATAACGATGACATCGAAGTCGATAGTGACGTGAGTATACCCACTTTTTCCCTTCTTAGGGACGTTATGCGCAGCTAGCTGGCGATTTAGCATTTAACTAGCTGCCCAGCTAGCTGACGAGCTGCTCTTTTCTGAGTTATTTTTTAAACAGGATTCTGGTAAATTCATCAAACCCCTTAGCCTGCCTTGTTGCTAATATGCTGAATTGTGTTACTTTTTAGCTACTTCAGCGTAATAGTTCAGAATTGCCGAACAGTTATGGCTACAATTGTACTTTTTGTTCTGTTTCTTTGCAGGAAGAATCACCGAGATATCACTCTGTGGTGCGTAAAGCTGTGGGGGGATTTGTCCACTGTCGAGAAAATGTTTTCACTGTTCAGTTATTTTTTATTCATCAGATTTATCTTGTTTTGGTATTTAATGTTGCCCCAAGGACAAGGCCGTAACGTTATAGCGTTAAGGAGTATTACTTAATTAGGCAAATGTTTCAACAATCACATTCGTGGTTGGATACATCGAGAATTGAATTAATGATGCGTTTCTGATACTGAGGCGATTTTGGCTCGCACTGTGCGTTGCAGGGTGTTCCCCATACGGAGTCCACTCGTTCACGACGTCTATATTTAGACCAAAGCTGTATCCCCCTACAAAGACTGGTTTTGTTGCAGGTTTGTTATTTTTTCCGGTAAACACAAAGCTGTCTCTTCTCCGTGGCAGCAGCCTTCCTCCTCCCCCTCCTATCGGCGCTTGACTTCACACCACGGGGATTCCGCTTATGATCAGGGTTTCTAGCATTTCACGCAGGCCATCATTTCGGTAAACAGTCGGTTTAGGATGAGGAGTCGGAGAGAAGAGAGGCTTTTTTGTTGTTGTTTTGTTATTGGTGTGGTGAAGCCGCGCCTGCATCTCGGACTGCGGCGGGATGTTTTTTCCTGTATTGCAGCCAGAGATTAGAGCCATCTTCTCCCTACAGGCGGCTAAATGAATGACGTATAGCTGCATCTCAAACCGGGAAGAGATGCAGCCAGTGCAGAACTTGGTTGCTGCACGAAAACACGTCCTTTTTTCTTTTGGCCTGAATTTAAAATGTTTTTGTGTGTGTGTGTGTTAGAAATGGTATTAAACATTCTCAGTTTCACCCTTAAAGCATTAAGCTTTTCCCTCACCAGGAACGATTAATGCTTCCCACACTTTTCAGATTTGTATTAGCTAAAATGTTCGCCACCAGCACCTGGCCGTTCAACCGTAACTGATAAATTTGTGGTCTGTTTTGGAAAGCTTTACATCCCGCACTATTTCAAATGACCATGACTATGGGGAAGCATGTTGATGGCGGCATTATGCTGTGGTGACTTTTTTTGTTTTTGTTTTTTAAGCAGGAAAAAGGAACAAGTCAGTGTTTAGGCTTGTATAAGAAAACCTAGGGGTTGTTGAAGACTTGAATTTCACCTTCCAGCAGGGCCACAGCTTAAGTTTTGTGGTTTAGCTCACAGCATGTTCATGTCTTTGAACGGCCCAAAACTGTTATCTAATTTAAAAAGTTTTGGCAGTAATTAAATTTTCTCAGTATGTGAGCTTGAGCTACTTTACAAAAAAAAGAAGAAAAAAAAAAAGCTTAAAGCGCCACACTTTCCAGATTCTTTGTGAAAATAGTTCAGTAAAATAAAAAGAAAATAATCTAAATGCTACTTGCGTTTCTACAAAAATACAAGCAGTAAGACGCTGTATGATCAGACAAGTTATAATTTTGGACTCTTTGTGACACTTTTTGACCAAAAGGAGCTTTTACTTATGGCTTTTGGTATGAAAACAAGAACCGGTGTTTCCCAAATTCCTCAAAGACGCGTCCTGTCATGAGCGCTAACTGCTCTGGGTCAGTTACCCCCCTGGGCATTGTCGTTTTCTCCTCCTTCTTCCTGTTTGTACCCGTAAGCAATGCTTTTCAAACCAGTGCCCTTTACCGTAGCATATCAGTTTGATTGGTTTTGTTTTCTGTACAAGAAATGACCAAATCTACAAAGTTGGACAATGTCAGAGGGCTACAACTTTACCAGATTTAATTTATTTTAAACGTAAAAGCTGCTTCATTCACGCAGCTAAAATAATGTAATATTCATCGGTGCGGTTGGAATCTCGTCTATGATCTTAGTTTGAATTTGAAACTGAAACTTGAGTGAAAAGAGAAACCTGTTTGAATTTTACTCTGTATCTGCATGAATCGGTAATTTAAGTATAACTTAAGCAGTAATTGTTATGGGTTCATGTTGGGAACGTGTCACGTTATGCTAGTTTTGTTCTTCTGCTTCATTCCTTGGATAACGAAAGCACTCTAGTAAGGAGGAGCCCAGGTTTCCATACGCAAATAGTAAAGCCAAGGCGACTTTGGGCTCGACACCCAGCCCTCTTTTGAAAAGCTTCACCGTCAAAGTATGTAAAGAATGGAGGAGCAGTGGAGCTGGCGTGTCCGGATAAATGCTCCTTTTATGTGATGAGTTAATAATTGCTGCATCCCGTCAACAAACGTCAGTAATTTCATAAAGTTTTCAGACTCAGATTGTCTCTTTTAAAGCTGAGAAGGCACAAAAGTAATGTGTATTTATGAAAGCAGACTCAGCATCAGTGAGCCTCCAGAACTAGGTTGTTTTAATTAACTGAATAAAAAAAAAAAATCAGATGAACATGGGTGTGTAAAGTAAAAAGAAGAGCTGGAGTTCCGAGAGCCTTTATTCGTCATCTTTAATATAAAACACATCTGCTTAGGCGTGTGCTCTATAAATGTGTGATTAAATGTCAGAGTCGTCTTAAATAATGCTCACTGTTGTAGTTTGTATCAATAAAATGAGGTTCTGGACAGAAACTTGGACATATTTTATCTTCTAATCTGAATCTAGCAGGCTGATGTGACTTTTTAGCACAAGGCCAACCTGCTGCTTCAGAACAGGCCACATTCCCAGATCTCAGTCACCGTTTAAAGAAACGTCAACCGCCTCGCTCTGAGATCACTCTCGCAGATTTAGCAAACGTTTTCCTCGTCTCCAGATGTGCGGAAAATTAGCTTTTTGGCTTGTGTCGTGGCGGTGGAAGCCGACGGCCTGCTGTCTGTCCTCTCCACACTTTCTTTCCGTTTGTGCTGAAACCGTCGCTGCGCGAGCGGCTGCCAGACTTGTAAATGCACATACCTTCAGAGGTTAGTCATGTGTTTGTTTATGGCAGGGTTGATGCAGGGAGTGGATGCTAGGAGGCACGTGGAGTTTAGCTGATGCTGTGGCAGCGCAGACCAAGCCAGTCACGAGACGCTGGGATGTGGCTGGTGCCGGTGGAATATTTCTGGTTTTTGCTGAAGTTTTAGTTTCAGTCGAGCGACTCATTATTGGGCAGCGTGTTTCAAATCCTCGTATCTTGTGGATAATTTGAGCGACTCAAACTTTTGGCGGCGTCCTTCCCGTGTTGCCCCTGAAACTTGAACTTGTTTCAGCCTGCTTTATGTCTCATTTGTGGTTACTTCGGTTTGTCATTGTGATCCTTGACAGCATGAGTCACATGTCTGCTACCTTGTCTTTAACTCGGCTGCAGAAATCTCGTGACAAAGTGCAACGTTGGCTCCACATCAGCTCTACACTGCAAAAACACCAAATTTTACAGAGTATTTTTGGTCTAGTTTCTAATATAAATATCTTTGTGCACTTGAAATAAGAGAAAACTAACTTTTCAGCAAGATATTGGAGCTAGTTTAAGTCAGTAATTCCTTCATATTGATGGAAAAGTGCTAGTTATTAGTAAGTCTGTTGCAAAGAGCAATTAAAATGAGCTTGATAATTTTCATTCTGATATTCTTTGAAACAAATTTTATTTGCAAAACACATCATCTATTTTTTTTATGGCTTCAACTGTAAGTGGTTTTTATTTCTGTTTTTATTGTTTTTGGTTGTCGTGTTTTATTTTGGATATTTAAAATGTCTTCCAGTTCCACTGTGCAAAATTAAAGTTTTGAGAGGGCAAACTTCCAGGGTTTCCCCCAGAGTATCATAAGCCTGGCGGGCCACCAGGCTTAACTCCCCCCTCCACCAGGCTAATTGTGTTTTTATTTTAAATAAACAAAAGACAAATACAACAATATTTGAATTTTTTCCCCCCAAAATGTCTTGCTCCACTGTTACTTCACTTATAGCTTACACTCTTCATTGAATTTTAAGGAATAATTGATTTAAACAAGCTCATGCCTTGCTGAAAAGTTACTTGTTAAGTTAGTTTTGTCTTATTTTGAATGTACTAAGGTAGAAACTAGACCAGAAATACTTGGTAGTATTTATTGTGTTTTGTTGAAGGCGCTCAGTCTGGCTCGTCCCGCCTCTGGTTTCAGTGTTGGGCTTAATGTCTGTGGCCTGAGAGCATGGATTAGTCCAGAAGCACGTTTGATTGGAGGATTTGATGGTTTGGCCTAAAAACAGAGAAGTGAGCTGATCTCCAGCTTGGCTCTGGTCACGTAACGGTGGCAGCCATGTTGTGCCTCGTACAGGGCAATTATGATGCAAATCTGTGTTTTTGTGTCAGTTTCAAGCTGGTGTTTAATGATTGCACAAGAGGTTTGGCAAAATCAAACCAGAATGGCTCAATTAAGTGATGCATGAACAGAGAATTTACACATGTTCTGAAAAAGGAGCCATGAACGATAAAATCTCCAAACATCCTTCTAAATGGAGTCTTTCAGTGAGATTTTGTTGCTTTTCTTCCTCTCTGGTTTGGTATTCATGGCGTATTTGGTAGCAAGTCTGAGTAACAGCTGTTGATGTGACCTGGGTTTGGACCTGCTGCAGGTTTTCAGGAGGATGAGCGGCTGCAGGCCGGAGTCACGGTGATTGAGTGACAGGACGGTGACCAGGTCATGTGGCAAAGAAGTATTTATTCCTTCAAACGGACAACTAAAGCTTAGAGGGTCGGCTCTTTGAATCGTTGCTCTGTAAACCTCAGAAGGCTTATGGTTTTGTTTTTATCATTCGATGAGTTATTAAAAAATCCTTTTAGTCAGATGGGAATAAAATCTGAGTCGATATATTTGGTTTATCAGAGATAAATTATAGGAATTATATACGTATTCTAGAAAATATGCATTATTTTAGCTTTTTTATATTACTGCAAAATATGAAGTGCACTATCATGATTTAAAGACGTTTCGGTTTAAAAAAATCATGTTTCAAAAACAATATTCAATTAGCCAAGTACCGTTGAACATTTTTGTCCCTAAATTGCAACCGATCACAGTCTGATTCTACGTTAAAGTTTTAAAAGAATAACGACTCGTTAGCTTCAGAACGTTGCAAAGAATTTCTGAACGCTGTGCTGCACTTTAAATCTCTGCAGTTTGAATTTTTGCTTGTATTTTTTGTCCCCTTCCCTGTTTTTGCAGGACAGATTCAATATGGTTCCCTAACGAGGGGTAAACAATGAACACGCTTAGGTTCTGTGTAGGCCAACACCTGAACATTGGTAATTAAGCTTGTAGCATATTTCTGAGGTTCTGTGCAGAAAACATTTACTGAAAAATATTTTACGGTTCGTAAATCAACTGCTTTGTTTTACTTTTTCATCTTTTTCATCACTTTACAAGCAGAATTTGTTTTTAATGTGTTTTTATTTTCAAACCTGCACATGTCACTTAATTGTGACATGAAACAATATCTGAACCTTTAAGTATCTCCCCTTTTAAAATCCTTTGAGAAAAACCATAGAAACACAGTAGAGGAAGCGTCATGCTGTGGGGATGCATTTCAAGTGAGGAAAAGACTTTGAGCAGGATGACTGGAATAGTTTAAATCAACGCTTATTCATGTTTTGGAGTGGTCTAGTCAAAGTCCAGACCTAAATCCAATTGGAAATCTTTAGCAGTTCTTAAAAAATAATGTTCTGAGATGCTCCTCATCCCAACTCACTGAGTTAGAGCAACTTTGCAAAGAAGACTCGGAATAAATCTCAATCTCAAAACTTTTGGATTTCATTTACAAAGAAAATCCAAAATGATTTTCAGAATTTTCCTTCCATTTCATAACTGTAAGCCATTTTGTTTTTGATCACACTGAATTCAGATAACATTCTGCAGTTTGTGGTACAGCGACTTGTATATTTAAAAGCCTTTTTTGTGAAATTGCATCCACAGACAGAAGCAAATAGTCACAAAGCAAATACAGGGAAGGAAAATAGTCGGATTGTTGATGAAAATCCAGATCCAGTCCACACCAGATATTTAAAATGAATGAAATGCCCGGGTCTTAACGTCCCGGTTTAGTCCTCAGATGTAGTTTTTGTGGCTCGTTTGTTTTTCTTTTCCACTTTCTTCTGGTATTGTTATATAAAATCGACTCTTTACATCATGTTATGCTGCTTTGGCCTCAACAAAAACATACCTGGAGTGTTGCCTTGATTCTGAGAAATCCTTACATCTCCATAGCAACCATTCAGCTGGGTGAGCGTAGCTCCGCCTTCGAGGCACAGCTCCTCCTCAGAGCTTCAGTTTCTAAGCTTCTGCCTTCCTCCTGTCTCCCCGCTCGGCTCCTTCAGACTAGCCAGCAGCAATTAGCGAACACCTGGTGCAGCTGCTCACCTGCTGAACTCGTTATAGCAGCTACTTCTCAGTGAAACGTTGGTAAAAACGTTGCTGAAGGGTTAGCAGAGGAGCCATATTGTGAAAATGTGTAATGTTGCCCCTTAGATTAAAACAAAAATTGGATTGTGTTCAATGGAAAAATTTTTTAGATTAGCAAAAGGAGTTTTTAGTCGTGGAAAAAGACATGAATATTGTCTCTAATGTTCAAACACAAGGCATGTTGTGATGACTTCCTGAAGGCGGAGTTTCAGGAAGAGCAGGAGTTCTTAAAGAGACGGACACCCAATTTCAAGGCGTCAGATTTACTTTGTCATATTTAATATATAAAAATATTTTTTATAACAACTTAAGGTAACATAGTTACTTGATTGTACTGTAAAAATTAGGGATGCACAATATTGGATATATTTGGCCGAAATAGATATATAGATATTTTACAGACAATATCGGCCGATACGATAATATCATGCATCCTGGAAAATGCATCATACCGCTCCTTTAACTTTTGGACATTTATGAACTATCTGTTGTAATCCACTGTACATTTTATAAATTAATTTTGATTTTGTGCTCGGCATCTTCAAGAACCTTTCTTCCTATTTTTAGGTATTTGCACCTTTCTGTTCATCAGTCTGATCGATGACTCCATCAATCATTTCTCAGTAATTCCTATTTAAATGAGTAATCCTGCCTTTCTGTAGCACACAGGGTGAATGTGAAGCG
>NW_006799940.1:1883537-1890979 GCF_000485575.1 Poecilia formosa
TTACTGAAACTGTATGGCTTTCTTTTCTGTGGTTTAAAATGCTACATTATTTTTGTAAATTTAGCCTGCTACCAATGCAAATGCTAAAAAGGAGGCTGAAAATGCATTATGTTTAAGGTCAAATTTATTTGACATCTGCTCGCTAAGACGACGACAACACTCAGTGAAAAGTTGATGTGTTGCAGGCATCATTGTCTCTGGTTTGTTGTATAAAACCAACGTTTTTTTAGATCGGTGAGATACTTTGATGACGTCTGTTAAGTTTTACAGCCAATATCGGCCGATACGATAATATCGTGCATCCTGGAAAATGCATAATACCGCTCCTTTAACTTTTGGACATTTATGAACTATCTGTTTTAATCCACTGTACATTTTATAAATTGTATTAATTTTGATTTTGTGCTCGGCATCTTCAAGAACCTTTCTTCCTATTTTTAGGTATTTGCACCTTTCTGTTCATCAGTCTGATCGATGACTCCATCAATCATTTCTCAGTAATTCCTATTTAAATGAGTAATCCTGCCTTTCTGTAGCACACAGGGTGAATGTGAAGCGACGCTGTGCAGCAGAGCAGCTTGTGTAGGTGTGAGCGGGGACGGCCAGCTGGACACCCGCCGTCCTCCTACCCACGCTGCACTGCTGCCAGGCTGAAGGCCCTGTGACTTCTCATTGCAGGCAGACAAACGGGCACATCACAATGCACTGGAGCGCAAACGTAGGGACCACATCAAAGACAGCTTTCACAGCCTGCGGGACTCGGTGCCCGCCCTGCAGGGAGAAAAGGTTGGTAACATTCAGACCCTCATAAAGGAGAACAGTTTCATCCTGTGTTTTTGCTTTTTTTTTTTTCTTTAAATTCAATGTGCATCAGGGGAATGGCTGCAATGGCTGGGAAGGGAGCAGATGGTGGGAGAGTAGATTGGCAGCAGTGAGGCAGTTCAAATACTTGGACCAGCGTCAGGAAGTTATTACGAGAACATTTCGCTGCTCACTTCCTGTTTTCACATCAGTGTCATTGAGAAGATTTGGACACATCGGGCGCAGAGTTTGTCATCACACCACAAAAAGCCCATTCAGGGATCTGAGGCGGAGCTGAGTTAGCTGTAGAAATGTTACACAAATCAGCTTTAGTAATTAATCTCCAGATTTTTTTCCTCACTAATGCTCTCCTTTGGTTTCCATAGCTCAGAGCTGCCAACTTGTTTGACAAGCTGCAATTTATCTGGACTGGTTTGAAGTTTTAAATCACATTTAATCACTTTTTCTCTGAATTAACTTTTCCTTCATTGTTTCTCACTGTATTTAATTTATTTGGTATATTTTTGCTGCTTGTATTTTATGTGAAGCAGCTTAAAAAGTGCTTCACACATAAAATAAATCATAGAAGGTAATTTGTAGCAATATTTCAGTATGTTTAGGTGTGAGATATCAAACATTTGCATTAGCTTGGACTTCGTGTTCACTAATAAAGATTAGGATTAGTCATTCTGAAGCCTTAATCTGGGAGTTTTACTTTCTGTTGCTAATTGAATTATCTAGAGAAGAAGAAGAAGTTCTGCTTGTTTACCTTCCTGGTAAAAACGTCTAAAACTAATTTTATTGCAGTTGCACAATCTCACTTTGGTCATTTTAATAAATTATAAACCCCATATTAAAAAACTAAACACCTCTAATGATAAGATTTTTATTTCTGATATGGTGTTGTCTAAAAAGAAACGATGAAGAAATGCACCATACAAGCCCACAGCATCACAGACCCTCTACCATACCCAACAGTTTAACTTCCTGGCTGCCAGAAGGAAATCTCACATTTTTAATTAAATTAACAGAAGTGGCAGAAAAAGCTTTTTGAAACAGCAAGATTAGGAGATTATCCTCCCACCTCTGCAGTCTAATCCAGGCTTTTCCAGTCAAACTAAGCTGTTTTCCTCTGGATGTAGATGAAGGCAAGTTAAGATTATGAGCTTTTTTTAAATTTGTTTACACTTTTTATTACTTGTGGAAAAAACATTCCTAATTGAATCGGTTTTCTTGTTTTTTAAATTTTAAAGAGTGACAGTGATGGATTATTTAACTTCTTACACACTGATTAAAATAAAATAATATAAATGCTTTTTCTGTGTTTTTATGCAGTAAAAATGTCATCTTGTGATTTAGCTGCTGGTAATTAAAATGCATTTTGCACATTTGCTAAGGGTAATTGTCTTAAAATATTATGCACTAAAAATGTCATATTTTAGTTTTTTGAGTTGTTACTTTATTGTTACTTAGATAATTTAATTTATTATCTGAATAAATAATGCTCATCTATGGTTCATACTTTAAAATTAATTAAAGATTGCATAAGTGTGTTTAGATGTCAGGGGAATAATTGAGTGAAGCCACTGAGCGCGCTCAGAACCGGCACCGTTTTTAGTTTTTTTGAGAGAAGCAGGGAGGCTCTGTGAAAATGTGATGACTTCTCTGTGATGTGTGTGTCATTGCTTCACTTTCTGCATGTGTCACTAACAGCAGTCTACCAAACAGGCGTCTCGAGCTCAAATCCTAGACAAAGCCACAGAGTACATCCAGTACATGAGGCGAAAAAACCACACGCACCAGCAGGACATCGACGACCTGAAGAGGCAGAACGCTCTGCTGGAGCAGCAAGGTAACGGCTGCCGGAGGCCGGATCCTCCGGACGTGTTAGTGTCCGACTGAGCTGCTGCAGAGTTCATGCAACTGAGAGAAAAACCTGCTGAACTTGATCCAGCGGAAGGAAAAATCTCAGTTTTTAGAAACTAAAAATGTAGAAATGTTAGCTTTAGCTGGCCCTAAATCCATTTTATAAAATCTGTTCCCCTCCTCGCCTGTGGTGGCGCTGCACTGAAGAAAATGACACAAAAACCTCTGAAGAAGACACAAGTATGAAATGTAAACAAAAATGAAGTGGCGTCACATTTTAGCGGTTGTAGGATTTCACTTGTCTTTGGCAAAAGACAATGAAACATTTCCCCTGTTAGCAGTAAAGTCTGTTTTGGTTATATTTACCCAGAATGCTCTGCCCTTCAGTGTCCTTGCTGCTTTTTACCAGAGTTTGCTTTTTTTGATACATTTAGTGTGAATTCGTAAGCAAACTCTGATCCGCCTTAAACCCCAGCGATCTCTGCTTGGTTGAAGTGAACTCTGGCACGGTGGGAAGCAGACTACAGAGCAGAGCATCGAGGGTAAATTCAGCCAAAACAAACACGAGTCGAGTGCTAGCAGGAGAAATGGCTCTTGGTTTTTAGATTGAAGACGAGATTCCACAGCTGCTAAAACCTGATGGGGTTTTTTTGTGTACTTTTCATGAAGACTTCTTCTGAGGTTTTCATGTTGATTCCATCAGTGATTCTTGCTTCAGCGCCCCCACAGGTGAGGAGGGGAACAGGCTTTTCCAAAGGATTTGGATCGTTTGTGAAAATGTAACAAATGTTTTAACTTTGGTCCTCAATCGAACCGATGCTACCGAACTATCCGTAACCTCAACTTCAACTCCTCTGTAGCTCAATCTCACATTTATTTACCATGTCTTCTGAATTCTTCAGTCGTCTTTGTTTTCATTTTCTCTGCCTTATGTTCTCATTCGCTCATGTCTTTTGTTTTTTTTCAGTCCGTGCTCTGGAGAAAGTGAAAGGCTCCACGCAGATCCAGACCAACTACTCGTCGCCTGACAGCAGCCTGTACACCAACCCCAAAGGCAGCGCCGTGTCGGCGTTCGACGGCGGCTCCGACTCCAGCTCCGAGTCGGAAGCAGAGGAGCCGCCCACCAGGAAGAAGCTGCGAATGGAGGCCAGCTAGAGAGTCAATAAGCTGAAAACTGGCGAAGGACGGGGACGGCAGGGGCGCCAGGACGGGCGAGACGAGCCCCCCTCGTCGTTCTCTCTCGCGCTGGAGACGAGCGTCCCCTGAAATGTCCCACCACCGAGCGAGCCAGACGGAGGACGACCGCTCGCTTCAGTCCGTCTAGAGAGCTTCAGGTTTCCCCAGCTTCCCCTCGTCCCCGTTTGTCTTAGTTTTTCCCCTCTGTCGTTGGTGCCCACCCTGACCTGTTTCTTAGCAACAACAATCCAAAACTCAAAAAGAGGCAGCTTGGCAACTCAAAGACTTAAAGCTTTTTGTACCCCACCCCTCAATCGCTCCCCGGCTCTCCTCCTCAAGATGATTTTTGGGGCGAGAGGGGGAACCAGGTGTCCTCTTCCAAGCACTGCTTTGTTGTATTTTGTTTATTTTTATGCTTGATTAATGACAAAATAAACTAAGTTTTTACACACACCTCGATCTGTTGTCCTGGGAAAGAAAATCCACCTTTTTAAAAATGTAAAAACGTTTCTAGTTTTTATCCCCCCACCTCCACTCAAGAATGTGAAGCTGCTTTGAGCAAACGGCTGCCTCAGGCCCACTGAAGTGCAGATGTTTTCTGCCTCACATTTAACACAAAATTATATATATATTAAAAAAACAAAAACCCTAAGTCCTTTTGTTGAAATCGATGTTTTGAAGGAGAATATTCCTAAACTTTGTATCGTATTTTGTCCTTTTAGCTTGAAGTAGTGAATGACTTTAGGTGGCTGGATACGTTTGGCATCTCATTTATATATTCAGATTGGATGTCTTCAAAACCATGTAATGCATTTTTTTATTTTTATTTTTGTGGTAACCACACGATTCATGGAGAAAAGACCAATTTGTCGCACGTAGTGTTTAACGGGTTTGAACTAGGTATTGAATGTCCAGGTAAACGGAGGCCAGGTGAGTCCCTGTCGACGTGTTGTGCTTCACACAGTAAAAATGTTGCTGACCCCTGACCCCTACACTTCGCCCCTCCCCCCCTCCCAAGGAAAATTAATATCTCTAGGAGACGTGTGTGTATGTATGTATATTGTTTCCATTTTATTTCCACTTAGGAGGATATAATTAGTGTGGTAGGTCTTTGATTCCATTCCATGGAAATTACAAGTATGTTGTACATACTGCCAACAATTGTCTTGCAAGTTGAGGCCTACCTTTACTATGAAACTATAAAATAAACTATTTTATCCTTTAACGGGCTTCCTGTGGTTCCTGATGTCACGATGTCAAATGTTTTCTGAAGCAGATTAGTCAGGAATCAATTAAAATAATCAAATATAACAAGTAGACAGAGGCAATATGCTGAAAGAACAGGAAAGTCAATAGAAATTTTGCATTTAGATGGAAAAAAAAACTCTGGGCTCAGTTACTAGATTATGGATAAATTAAGCAGAAAGGGCTTTTCAGTTTTTTTTTAGCTACAAATAATCAAGCAAATTCTGTTAAAATGTTTTTATTTGAAAAGGGAAGTATTTATGCGTTTCTAAAATTGTAAAAAAAAAAAAAAGTTGATACAAATTGATTATTGAAATAAACAAATTTAGTTATTTAACTGTATATAGACTCAGTCAATTTACTGGAACAGCAGTAATTAAGCCAAAATCGTGCAAAAATATATACATTTTGCATTTAAGAAAAAAACTGAAATGGCAGTTTTAGCTTTACTTAACCTTTTTCTATGTGATTATTAATCAGTTAACCAGACTGGCCTTAAACTGCACTGATATTAAATCAAACGGGGTTGAACTTTTGACATGTTGAAATATTTTTAGCTGCAGATTCATCTTTTGCTCCAAATTATCAAGTATAAACTAAATAATGCTTATTATTAGCACAAATAATAGTATTTTTATTTTATTACTAGAGAAATCAATTACTAAAATAATCATTAGTTGGATCCCTGGCTTTCATATTTAATCTGCCATCGCAGTAAAAATGTCTGCCATCTTTTATGTCTATAAAAAGAGTCGAAGTCCCTGCTGGAGGGAGACAGCTCTTCAGTTTGCAGAAAACTTGGAGTCAACAGGAAAAGCTTCGGTTATTCTGAGGAGTGTCAGGATTTATGACAGTACCATGATGAAAACTGCTGTATAAACCTTTATTAAGTCAGGTGACACTGAAATTATACAAAGTTACAATTTTTCCTTTCATAGGAATAAAGCCATCTGCAATATGAGCAGGAGTTCCTCTGAATGTTTAAGCTGTCCAGACAATACTGTTGACCTGTACGGAGGTATAATGCTGCTAAACTCCGGCCCTCGTCTCTACCGAGGGCCCGTCGTCCTGTCTGCTCCCTTATGAAATCCTACTGGATCCAGTTCAGTACCCGGAGACTGGAGACCTAGGACTGAGGCCCGGCGGCGGCAGAGGCCGGTTCTGACGGCTCGGCGTCAGCAGGAGGTCCCGCCTGCCTGCTGGCGTCAGGAACAGACAGCTGGCGGAAGTGCTGCACGGCTTTAGCCACCTTGTCGGGACAAATGTTGTAAACTGGATGAGTGGGAGCCTAAAGAGAGAAAATGGAAACCAGGAGAAGATTTCATAAAATCCCTCTTCACGTTTTTGCTCTTATTATGCTTATTCTTCTGGAAAAAAAAAAAAAAAACAAAAACAAAAAAAAACACAGTGGCCCACTGACTGTTTGCAATCTACTTCCAATCCCAACCCCAACCATAATTCCAACCCTTCTCCCAACCTCAATCCAAACCATAATTCCAACTCCAATCCTTCTTTATTCAATCCTTCACATCCTAATGTCTACCCTAATTCCTACCATAACTACAACCATAATTCCAACCTCAATCCCAACCATATTTCCAACCCTTCTCCCAACCTCAATCCTAACCATAAATCCAACCCCAACCCTTCTTTATTCAATCCTTCACATCTTAATGTCTACCCTAATTCCTACCATAACTACAACCATAATTCCAACCTCAATCCCACCCTAATGTCTAACCCATTTCCAACCCTAATCCCAAACCTTAATCTCAACCCTCCTAAATTTGTTACTGTAGGTCGACTAGCCTAGATGTCATCCTTATAGCATAAAGATTATTATTGTATCTTTTGCATTCCTTGCCCCTGTCTTATTTTATACTGCTATCATGTCTGGAAAAAATATATATTATAGCTGGTTTTAGCTTTCAAGCTAATTTTAGTTTTTTCATGTTTTTTTTTTTCTCCACTGCATGGAGTTTGTTGCTGTAGAGCAACATGCTAGTCGTGCTAACCCAGAGGCTATCATTAGTACTCCAGCTAGCTTTAGCTTTTTAGCTTATAAACTGTTGTGACCGCCCTGTGACAGACTGGCGACCTGTCCAGGGTGACCCCGCCTCTCGCCCAGAAGGATAGCTGGAGATTGGCACCAACAACCCTCCCGACCCCGCTGAGGGACAAGGGTGTAAAGAAAATGGATGGATGGATGGACTGTTGTGTTGTGATCTTGCAGCTTTGTAAACACTGTTCTGTGGGATTTTTGCATTTTCCCTCTTCTAAAGTTTTTCATTTTGTAAGTTTTTGATTTTAGCAGCTTCTCCCCATTAATTACATTTCTGCAAGTCTTCTGGAAT
>NW_006799940.1:1891847-1898957 GCF_000485575.1 Poecilia formosa
CAATCCCACCCTAATGTCTAACCCATTTCCAACCCTAATCCCAAACCTTAATCTCAACCCTCCTAAATTTGTTACTGTAGGTCGACTAGCCTAGATGTCATCCTTATAGCATAAAGATTATTATTGTATCTTTTGCATTCCTTGCCCCTGTCTTATTTTATACTGCTATCATGTCTGGAAAAAATATATATTATAGCTGGTTTTAGCTTTCAAGCTAATTTTAGTTTTTTCATGTTTTTTTTTTTCTCCACTGCATGGAGTTTGTTGCTGTAGAGCAACATGCTAGTCGTGCTAACCCAGAGGCTATCATTAGTATTCCAGCTAGCTTTAGCTTTTTAGCTTATAAACTGTTGTGACCGCCCTGTGACAGACTGGCGACCTGTCCAGGGTGACCCCGCCTCTCGCCCAGAAGGATAGCTGGAGATTGGCACCAACAACCCTCCCGACCCCGCTGAGGGACAAGGGTGTAAAGAAAATGGATGGATGGATGGACTGTTGTGTTGTGATCTTGCAGCTTTGTAAACACTGTTCTGTTGGATTTTTGCATTTTCACTCTTCTAAAGTTTTTCATTTTGTAAGTTTTTGATTTTAGCAGCTTCTCCCCATTAATTACATTTCTGCAAGTCTTCTGGAATTTTCAGCAAAAGCAGCTTACAGCTTTCACACAGGAAATGCAAAATTCTCACAACATTACTAACTTTATTCTCCTAATATTAAAACTTTATTCTTTTTATTCTGACCTAGAAGCTGTAAAACAAAAAAAAATGTGATTAATCAGTAACACTGATTAAGGCTTTTTATCTCTTTGCACACCGCACCTGCATTGTTTTTTAAATTGTATTTGGCATAAACAGAGCAGACCCCTAATGCACCATTTTTACCCTGTAAAATGAAACTTTTCCTTGCACTTTGACCCCACCCGGCCCACTCACCAGTCGGTTCTCTTCCGTGCCGAGGATCACCTCGTGGTAATGCTCCACGTTCCCAAAGTGCTGCGCTATGGAGAGGCCGCTGAGGCAGTAACACGTGTGGTAAAAGTCTCTGGATCTGGAAGAAATCATAATGAAATCATGAATCCCACCCGAGTGTGTGTGTGTGTGTGTGTGTGTGTGTGTGTGTGTGTGTGTGTCAGATGGCAGGGTACTGACTTGCCAGGCTTGTCCAGAAGGCCGCCTGTTGGATTCTGACAGCACAGGAGGATGTACTCCTGCAGGGCCAGCTGGTCGAACATCCACCGCTGCCGACTCAGCTCAGACTCTCCTGCACCAGAAAAAACGTTCACAAAAAGAATAAATACTCAAACTCACTCAAAATACGGTTTGAAACCTCTCTGAAAAACTTAAACAACCATGACAGACTTCCTTGTTTCTCAGACTTTATTACATTTAAACAAAATTTTAGCACCAAACTTAAAAACAAAAAAACAAGTTGGGCGCTTCTGGTTAGAATCGTTACATGTCTTACTTGTTTCACGTCAAAGTTTTCTAATTCAACACTTTAGAGCTCCTTTTGCCTTTGAGCAAGTTTTATATAGTATGGACACAAAAGTTACATTCATGTAAGTTTTCTTTTTCGCAGACGCAAAGCTCTGAATATGCATATTGCAAAAAGTAAAAGAAAACCTGATAGACTGATAGAAAAAGAGATGGATGAACAGAAAGGAGGAGGACGGCTGGACGAGGTTTTCCTTTAGCTTTTTTATTTTCTCAGCAAAAAGCAAAGACCAACTGATTGTTACGCAGACCAACAGATCTTAAAGTTACTCAGTCTGCCAGGCCGCTTCGTTTGAAGACACTGATCACTTTGAAAACCTACCGTCGTTGAATAAGGCTCTGTGCAGGAGAGGCAGGAGTCCAGCCTGCCAGAAGGAGTAGCATCCGTCCACCAGCTTGTTACAGCGACCCTGGAAGCCTCCTTCAAACCGCATCTGTCTGCTGATCACCCAGCGCTGGGGATGACAACGACAAACACGTTTACATTAAACACGGGTCCTAATAAAGACTCGCACACCTGTGAGACAAAAACACCTTTTTATATTTAGGAAAAAAACTAAATATTTCACAGGAGGTGGGGCAAAGAAATCATGTATATAAAAACCAAAAATTGCGTAACGTTTAATCGATTACTGAATTAGTTGACGACTATTTCAATGATCGATTCATCGTGGCGATTATGCTTTAAATTCTTCTATAAACATACGGATTGCAAGTCACTTTTTACGTTTTCTGACTGATTTTTTGTGACAATGTGACCGAAAGACTAAAATAAATCAAAACCATCATCGCACAGGAACGTAAAACGGATCATCCTGTGGTAGTTAACATTTTAAAGCTGCTGCACCAGAGCTGCTCACATGCACACTTGAATTATAACTGCTTTGCATCCGAGTAGCTGCAGCAGCAGGATGGCACTTCCAGCAGGGGAGCATCTGAAGTGATATTTTAACATCAGAGCCCAACACGGTTTCCTGATCCACTTTTATTTCATTTCATCGCAGCTGGTGAATTTCTGAAAATATTCAAGTGACAAAACCTCGATTGGGTTAATTAGAGAGGCAGAGGGGCCACCCACCAGCAAGGCCTTCAGATCCAGCATGTGTTCTTTGCCCAGGATGACGAGGGCGGCCGTGCCGCAGAACGTGTAACCGCCATGAGCCTCCAGGCCCGGCACGCCGCTCAGGCCGCCCTCCCAATTCTGACAGCTGCAGCCAGGACAAAGACGGGGAGAAAACGGCGGTCAGAATAAACACCGGGCGGCCGCTAAACAAACAAAAACACAAAAGCTGCTGTGGCGACGCTGTGGCTGAACCTCAGGATCCAGTTGGTCGTGTCTTCAAACAGCGCCGGCGTCATGATGTTCGTGAGCGACGCTACAGAGGCGGCGCAGTAAGCGCTCCTGGGAGGGGAAATGAAACCCGGATTCAGATCCACAGAGATCACTTTAAAATAATGAACAGAACTAAAGTTTTTAATTTTAAGTTATTAAAAATAAATAAATAGATGGTGGCAGCCTGATTATTACCACAATGTTAGGTGTTGTGTTTGTTTGAAACCTGCTTGTTGTCTGTCCGGAGTTTTTAAAATAAGGTAAAGCTGCGGTCAAAATTAGTGAAGCGGAACGAAAATGTTTTCAAATGTGTAGAAGAAATTGACAGATTTTGTGTGGCTTGTGAGTGAAACTCAGGAAGGATAAAACCTCCAGCATGGCTGGTTAATGTGAATGGAGGCTTTTTTATTCATACCAACAAATTCAAATCTTCTTACAGTGGAAAAAGTCAGAAAAAACATTTTTGTTTTTTCCTGTTTCTTTCACTTAAGCACAGAATAATTTAGCAACTAGATACTTTTGTCTTGTTCAGTTTTCCCGGTGATTATGAGTGAATCTGCTTCTGCTCCGATTCTGACCTCTGTTCACTGCTGCAAACTATTTTTAAGCAAAAAGCAGGTGGACAGTTTGGTGGTGAAACACCATCTCTCCTCCCATCAGCTGTTTGATCTGCGTCCAACACAATGACATCACTCCATCTCATCAGAAACCATCCAAAGAAACATACAAACATACGCATGAGAACAGAAAACAGGAGGCAGCTGGCCCGTAACTCACCTGACGTCCACCTCTCCTCCAATGTGCATCACAAAGGAGCCGTTTGGCTGCTTCAGCGACCACAGGAAGTCTAAAAGCTTCTCCCTGAGGAAGGTAGGAGATACAAATGAGGAAATAACTAGCTGTAAAACATCTGAGTGCTAGAAAATATAAAGAAATACATGTAAAACGAATGTCAGGATATGTCTGCAGCAAACCTGATTCTGTAGCTTTGCGGCGCGGATCGTACCTGTTTATCACGTTATAGGCCTCCTCTGTGCCGATGATGCAGAGGGCGTTGACGGCGGCGTAGGTGGGCGCCAGGTGGGCGTGTTGGCCCGGTCCGCCAGCAAACCCCCCTGTTGGGGTCTGACACAGAGCCAGGAACTGACACACTCTGAGGAGACAGAAGGCATGTTCAGATTACAGCTTCATATGAGGACAAAACTACAAAAACCAGCCTGGATTCAGAGTGAAAGTAACTTCACCCCGAATCTAATATCTAGTTCTGCTAACAACAGTAACTGGCACTTCTGTGAAGGAATCCTGGCTCATTCTTCCCAGTATTTGTTTTAATTCACACACACTGAAAGATGATCACTTCTGATCATTTATGAAGATTCTGATTCGCTACAATTAACACAGAAAGTTATAAAAAAATAACTCATAAAATTTCCAGTAAAACTTTAAAATAATCATTTTAGAGCTTCAAGAACGAAGCAAAGTTCAAAGCTTTGCTTCACCTTGGCTGATGTGCCACAGCGGACACTCTTTCTGGCCCCAACTCTCTCACAAATGTCCTTTCCAGCCTCCGCTGCAGAGAGGAATCACAAAACTGCAAGGATCCCAGGAGCCAAATGAGCTGGAAGAGACGCCTTCATTAACTCTGACCGAACGGAGCGTCTGGTGCCAGTTCTGACCCGAGCCCGGTCACAGGACAGAGGAAGCAATCTGTCGTCGGGCTGCCATTGTTAGAAACGCTCAAGCTGGGCCAGCGCGTTCTTCGCCCCTCTCAGTCATAATGAGCGCGTAGGCTGGCGGCCCGGCGGCGCTGCAAACCGAGGTTTGCAAAGCGTTGTGTCTGAAAGGCAGTAATTTTAGTTTTTTTGTTTCTCTGTTTAACTCCTGGCTGCTTGGAAACTGTTGCACAAAACAAACCTTCAATGACAGTGTGTTGCTAATCACACCGTCACTATTAGTGAGCAGGAATGATAATTACAGTGAAATCCTCCAAGCTTCAAAGATCTCAGTTTGTTCTCTAAGCAGAATAATGCAAGAAAAAAACAGGTTGTAGAAACAAGAAAAGGCTAAAATTACAAATAAGTTTCTGATTTGAAGCTTCAAAAGAAGCAAAAAACATGACTAATATGACCAGTGCTTTATTCTAAACAACAAACCCAGAAAAACCCTCAACAAATGCTAATTTTTACAGAATTCAGCTACTATTAACACTGAAATAATTTGAATTCAATTACTAGAAACAGCTAGGTAAGCTTGAAGAATTATTTCTACTGCAATTTATGTTTATGATTATTCTTGATTGTGTTATTGCTAATCGGAAACTGAAATCCAAACTTTATTTCGTGACTTGATCATAACAAGTGAATTTATTCCCCGTTTTCTTCACTTTATTATTAAAATAGGGATTCAGCTGATAGGTTTTGTCGTTTTCTTACAGTTTCTCTGGGTGTGAGCTGTAGTCGTGGTGTGTGTAAGTGTGTGAGACTCACTCGGAGGTGATGGCAGAAGGAATGGACTCCTCCAGTAACTCCAGACTGTGAAGGATCCAGAAGCAAAGCCACGGTCTGCTCGCATCCAGACACTGAGGGGAACATGTGTGATAAATTCAACATATTCCATCTCTAAACACATGGAAATTATGTAATTATTATGTGGCAAAAAGTTATTTTTGCTGCTTTGCCTCCAATAAAAGAATACACTGTCGTCATATCAGAAGCAGCAGTTACTGATAAAGACGCTTTAATAACGCAAAAAATATGAAACAGGTATTTATGCTAAAATAGTTAGCGCGTACAAAAAGAAAAAAAAACTGGTGATCTATCCATCATAAGCGCTATAAAGCAACACATGCAGCAATAAAAAGGTAAAAGCTGGTGTTCTTTATTAAATGTGGGATTTCTGTACCTCGTAAGCATCCGATAGGTTACGTAAACCTTTCTTGAGATACTGGTAATGTTGTTCCCGCAACAACGTTGGCCTGTAGAAACAACATTAAACAGAAACGCATCAAAATGGATACAACCGAATCCGAATGAGCCGACACTGTAAATGTTATGTCATAAAAGGTACGGCTCAAAATTAAAATATCCACAACTTGGGTCATTTTTAATATAGTAAAGTAATTCAATAAATAAAATACATTTAAAAATAATAAAAAAAACTACTCAAAGTTAGAAAAATCTTCAGAAATGGAACCTGTTAAAAATATTAATATAAGTAGCAAAAATTAATGTAGTAAATAAAAACAAAAAAATAACATGAAAATAAAAAGAAAACCCAAATTTTGTCTAAAAACTGAAGAAAAATTGCTAAATGAAAAGTAAGACAACAAAATTTAAAATGTATTCACAATGTTAAAGTACATGCGTGACACAGATGTGATGAATGCAAATTTAATGATAAGCTTGCAAAACACTCCTATCTCCTAGTTTGTGTAAATTAATATGCAAAACAAAATGAGCCAAACTGGGACTAAAAGTCTGCGTTCGCATTGTTTCCTGGGTTGTTTTGTGTCAAAGTGCATGTGTGCACCACCAGGAAGGCCTGCAACCTTCGTGTGCATCATTATCTCGTTGAAACAAGCATATATGCTGAATGAGTCAACCAGCAACCCGGTCCTCCCGCCTAATCTTGATCTCCGTCTGCCCTTTTAATTCATTGTTTGCCGTCCTGCTGTAATCGCGCTCATCCGACACCGGGTTAGTCACAGGGTTTTATCCGAGGTTTTGTCGCAGCAAATATGCAGCACAACAACAACAACCAGTCGCCCCGCTGCATCAGATAAAGATCCACCGCCGCGGCCTTTCAAATGCGGAGGGCAGACAATGGCTCAGATGACAAGATGAAAAACGTATAATAATCTCTGGATAACGTTGATGAGCTCCCACGTCTATGATATGAATGATTCAATGTACCCAGCTTACGGTAGAAGAAAAGAGGCGGGGAAACGAGAACAATGTATTTATACCAAAGGTGCAAAAGATGAAGCCCAGGTTAAGTTTACGCATCTGCAGGAAAATGTTAAACATCACGTTTAACACATCAGACAAACAAGCCAGGAATGTTGTGATAATTCACAGATGGACAGAAATTTCTGCAACATTGATGAGGATAAAAATCCAAGTTTTTCATATATTCAGAGTTCTTTCCCTTTTTCTGATTATATTTGTGCAAAAGTTCATAACATCAAATATTACGACTAGTATTTCCAACGGTCACTGGTTAAAAAAAATAATGGCTGGATGGGCAATAAAATGGATGGATGGATGGATGGATGGATGGATGGAT